>NW_005355115.1:3941229-3947496 GCF_000412655.1 Myotis brandtii
TCTGCCGGGCCCTCGCCGGGGCCACGTCCCTGGCGCAGCTCAACCTTAACCTGGGCGTCGTGTCCAGCCCCAGCCGCATCAAGCAGCTGGCGGAGGCGCTGCGGACCAACCGCTCCATCCAGTCGCTCTTGTGAGTGTGCTGTCCCGAAAAGGGTCCCTCCTCGCACTCCCTGCCACCCCTTCCTCCGCGCACCTTCCTGAGCCTCTCTGCACCGCCTCCCTCTTTCCCCTGACACCCCGCCCTCTCCCTCTGCCTCCACCCTCCCAGCACATCCCTCCTCCGGAACCAGCACCCGCAGCCTCACCCCAAAGCAGATGGGATACCCACCCCTTCCTGGTGGGGCACGTGCACCTCTCACCTAGTCACCGCATTGACTTCTGGGGGCAGCTCCTCAGTCCCCCAAAAGGAACACTGCCGACATCCTCCTACTGAGGCACCCTAATCCACCCTACCCCCTTCTCTGCCCTCTGTCCTGGGTCCCAGGAAACCGTCTACCTGCGTTCCTCTCTAGACTAGAGTCTGGAATTTCCTTTCTCCCTTCCCAAAGCCTCGCCTCAGTGCCGAGCCTGAGTGCCCTCCTCTCCTCAGGGCTCACCTCTTCCCCCACAGATAGGGCTGACGACCGTGTAACCTCTGCTCTCTGGTCTCACCCCCCAGCCTGCATGGGAGCCCCCTGAGAGATGCGGGGTTGGCCTTGCTGAACCCAGCCCTGGCCCTCCATCCTGCCCTTGTGGCTCTGGACCTGGGGGACTGCATGCTGGGTGATGAAGCCATCAACCTCATCTGTGGCCTCCTCCCCCCAGACGGGGCCAAGTCTGGTGAGCAGGGCCCTGCTAAGGGCAGGGGCTGGTGTGGCCTTGATGAAAAGCTAAATGCAGAGGGCAGGGGCCCCAGCCCAGAGCGGAGGGCTCTGACAGTGTGGGTGAGAATGTATTTTAAATGTTTTCAGGAAGGAGGAGGATTAGGGGTTGAACAGGATGGAGAATCTGAAATCCAGTTCTGGTGGGCAGGGAGGGCAGGGTCTCCAACGGCCCTGGAGTTCTGTAGTGGGGGTGGGGTGCCTCCCAGCCACTAGGGACACTCCAGAGATCTAGGGCAGGGTAGGAGCTTAAAGAGGGCCTGACACTTTCCCATCCTGGCTTCTCCTTGCGATGTTGCCCAGGTCTGAAGGAGTTAACGCTGAGTGCCAACCCTGGCATCACTCCTAAGGGCTGGAGCCGCCTTGCCATTGCTGTGGCCCACAGCTCCCAGGTCCGCGTCCTCAATTTGGACTACAACCCCCTGGGTGAGGCTCAAGAAAACTTCCTTAGATTCTCACCACCCCACCCCCCATCCAAGAACCTGGGACCATCGGTTGCCACGGTAACCCCCACACTGGGGAAGGGAAAATGGAGGGGGGTCTGGGAGGTAGCAGAGGAGCCACCTGTGTGGAGGACCAGATAGATGACCAACAGGTAGATCAAAGCATCCATCACCACTTCCAGCTCGCTTCATGCATTCACTCACCAATCACAATGCTCTGCTCCTGGCTACCTACCAATTGTCAGTGTTTCCTGGCCTGGGGGTGGGACCCAAGGTTGTTAGGGCGATGGGGAAGCTGTCTGGGAGGAAGGGTTCGCAGGCCGGTGCGTGAATGTAGATGCGTATGTGTGTGTGCATGCTGTCTCCCAAGGTGATCATGTGGCAGGGATGCTGGCTGTGGCTGTGGCCTCCAGTCGCACCTTAGAGGTCCTAGACTTGGAGAGCACAGGGCTCACCAACCAGTCTGCTCAGGTGAGACATCTTCATGTTTGGGGGAGGCCTGGGGGTGGGGGAGGGGGAGTTAGCCAGGGTGTCTGTGGACAGAACAAAGGGGTGGCAGGCTGGAGTCAAGGAAGCCACCTTAACCGAGTTTATTCTTTTCCACACTCTTTTCTACCCCAGACCCTGCTGGACATGGTGGAGAATTACCCCACAGCTTTGCGAAGCCTGGTGTTGGCTGAGAACAGCATTAGCCCAGAGCTGCAGCAGCAGATCTGTGACCTCCTTTCTGAGGGAGAAGAGGAGGAGGAGGTGGCAGGAGGGCCTGGTCACACCCAGGAAGGAGAGAGGGGGCGGGAGCCTGCCGCCCACCCGAGGGGAAGCAGTTCCTGGATGTGCCCCAGTGGTAAGAGCCTTGTGGGTTGATGGGAGCCAGGTCTGAAGAGGCTTGGGACCCGGGAGGATGGGTGTGGGAAACCTGGGCCACTTTCTTCCTATTTATAGTCCCCATTGCAGGAACAAATGGTGGTCTGAACACCCCTCTTGCCTTCCACAGATCCCAGCTCTCAGATGGTGCTAATGACGTCAGGACTAGGGGACAGTCTGTTGGCTGAGACCGAGATGTGACTCTCCACTTGGGCTTCCACACATTATTACATTCGCCTCTGTCCCCAGCACCTTGCCCCAGATACCAGGGTCAGGCCCTGGGGCTTGGGAGGGAGGGGGTTGCCTGGGGCTCTGGCAGCTCCTGGCAGTGTGAGGGGAGGCTCTGGAAGCTGTGAATGAGCACCAGCCTTGGGGGCACTCGAACGCAAGGCAATGGCTCTGGACTTGTTGGCAGCTCTGGCTGCAGCCCGCTGGCTCGGAAGAGATTTTTATGAACTCTACAACCTGGCGTATGGCTGTGGTCACTTGGGGCTGGCAGTAGGGGAGGAAGTGACATTACCATTAGGCACCTCTAGGGGGCAGTGCCACCCCACAACCAAAGCATCCCCTGGCCCCAAGTCTCAAACTAGTCTGACTCAGACCTTGCACTGCTAGGTGACACCTCACACAGGCCCTATAACAGTATAACTGAGGTAAAGAGCTTACCTCCAGAGCTGGGCTGGACTCTACCTCAAGGGGAGACACAGGGGCCCCATCAAGGTTACTAAGGTCCACCCTCTCCCACTGCCTGATGCTCTGTGCCCAGGGAAGGCCCAGGCAGAGTGGGGCAAGGGAGAATCACCAGCAAAAAGTAGGACATCACAGGGACTGGGAATACTCAAGGATGGGGAGCAGAACCGTCAGTAATAGACAAATTAGTCCATAACAGTAAAATAGTTTTATTTAATTTTAAAATGTGAAAATTTCCCAAAGCTGGGAGTAACAGTCTAGAGCCAAGATTAGGAGGGGAGCCAGGCCTCATCTAGAGCCCAGCTGGAGGCCCGAGGCCCGCCCTCCACTCCCTTCCAGAGGGAACAGCTGAGGAGAGCCCTGAGTCAGCCCTCTCCCACCCCGGAGGGCACGCTGTGCCAGGCCCCTTAAAGGCAATGGCTGTGCAAGGGATTCTGGGGGAGAGGGAAACAGGTAAAAAATAGAAAGGTTAATAGAAAATAGGAATTAGAGGTTAATAATCCCAATAACACCCCTCATCAAAAAACAAAACAACACAACACCTCATGGCTATGAGGAAGAGGGAGGATGAACACTGATGTGATAAGCCCGATTTGGGCTGGACTGATTTGAAGAAAGATCTTGAGCCCTGGCTGCATGTTACCTTTGGAGAATAAATATTTCAAGAAGGGGAAAACCATGAGGCAAGCTGGTGCCAGTCAGTCAATGCAGCTGAAAGGCCTGGTGTGGCCCACCACCTGGCCCTCCCCGTACAAGGAACAGAGCTGTGCAGGCCTAGAGGGACGCTTGGCTGGGGAGAGGACAATGAGCTGCAAGGATCAGGTCTCCTTGCAGTCCCAGTGCAGCAGTGGCAGGAAGGCAAGCAGGGGCCTCAATTGAGCAGATTGCCCTGCTCCTGGGCCTGGGTCAGGCTGTCCTTGCGGTGTAGGTGGTGTACCCCCATCCTCTTGGGGCTGCGCTGGGGCCGGCTGGAACCGGGGAGTGCCCGGGTCCTGCCCTCAGTGTGGGAAGCACCAGGCCCTGTCTCTGTGCCAGTATCACGGGGCAGCAGGCTCTGCTGTTCTTCCTCGGGGCTGATGGGCAGATTCAGCTCTTCCTCATCTTCCTCCCTGGGAAGGCCAGAGTCAGGTTCTGTTGGCAGCAAGAGCCCACTCTCACCAGGTGGGGAAGAAGGTGCCTGAACCTCCTCCTCTCTGTCAGCGGGGCTCAGAGCAAACTGGCGCTGCAGCTCAGGGAGCGCCTCATGTCCATAAGCTGTGCACTGGGCCACAGCGGCCGGTGGAGTGCGGTCAACAAATGCCCGCTGCCAGCTGGCCAGCAGGTCCTCCTCAGAGCTGGCAGAGCTGGCTGGGGCACTGAGTATTGGGGGTGCTGGGCTGGGCTGGTGGTGGGGTGAGGCCTGGGCGGAGGCAGGGCTGCTGGGCACTGGGCTAGGACGGCCCCGCTCACTCCCCTCCTCCACCAGGCTCAGGGAAATGGCCTGGCGGGTGGCATACGTGCAGTTGGGCAGGGGGCTGTTGCGGGGGATTCGCACCTTATCCTCAGAGAACTCTATTACCTTCCGGCCGGGATACAGAGGGTGTGGTGGAGATGGGGTGGGGTAGGGGCTTAGCTTCTCAAAGGCCGGCAGAGGCACCTCCTCATCTGGGGAGCCCCCAGCAGTGCTCAGAGAGTGGCACTCCCCATTGGGTTGAGGGGTGGGGCTGCCAGGGACTGGGGGACTAGCTAGGTCACCGGGGGCACCCCCACTCATGTCTACATGCACAAAGACATCCTCAGCCAAGGGGCGCCCAGCACTGCCTGACTGGGCCGAATTGAGCAATAGAGACTCTGGCTTCTCCAACACGCGGGCAATGACCGAGGTGGGTACCACAGCCCCTGGTGCCAGGCTGGGGGCAGGGTCCGGGCTGGCAGCCTCTTGACCACTGTGCAGATGTTTCCGAACCATGTCCTGTAGCTCACAGGGCAGCTGGGGTAAAGGAGCAGAAGGGAAGAGAGACATGAATGATCCCAACCTAAGACAGGCTGACTCGTGGCAAAACACGGCTACCGCATGCAAGCACCACGGTGTGCTTGGCACTCTGCTGTCTCCTGTGCTTGCAGCACGCCCGGGTACATCCTCATTTCACACATAAACAGGCTCATTGGGGCTAAAATAACTTGAAGCTTTTGATTAACACCAGCAGGATCTGAACCCAGAACTGGTGCTAAGGCCCACGTGCTCTCGAACTTCTGTCTCCCCCATCTTAGCAGTAGTTTCTGCCCAAACCGGACCTAAGTTTGAGGCTCTGTACTGACCGACAGCCTTGGGAATGTCCCACTGCTTGTCGGCCCCATCAACCTTGTGCCTGAGGGTCTTGGGTCTAGAGTTTGCCCTTTGGGGTCAGGGGATCAGTTGGGCCTAATACTCTCTCAATATTCTTATGGCTGATAGCTCTGGCCACCCCTCCTTCCTGCATGGGATCCTGAAACTGAGTCCCTCTCTCCCTGTCTCTGTTCCAAAAATACCAACAGGCCAACCCTCAGCCCTAGTGATGGGCCAGTGACAGCATACAGGATACCAACCAGTGGCAGAGTTGACTGGCTTGAGAGGAGACATTTAGGCAAAGCAGAAAGGGGTAGTGAAAGGCAAGGGGATGGAGAGAGATGTAGAAACTGGAGTTAGAAGAGTCCTAAAAAGGCTGGACTGACACTGTTGGGGCAGGTATTGTACTCACATCAGCGAACTTGTGGTTACGGAAGTGGGATTTGTTGCACTTGAGGAGCTGCACAGCCAGGTTGCAGTCCAGCCGGTACCGCTCCTGCAGATACAAATGTGGCTCAGAGTCCAGCCCTGCCCCAGGGAGCAGGGCTGGGCCAGGAATAGCCGGCCACAGGCAAGGAAGGCCCGGGAAGTGCACATACGTTGAGCTCCTCCAGCTTGTTGATGGTGTTCTTGGCATCCAGCAGCTTGTTGGTCAGCTCTACAATCTCCCAGTCCAGTGTCTTCCTATCCATCTCAGCCTTCTTGATCTGAAGCACAAGACTTGTGGTGAATCCAGTCCATGCCCCAGCCAGCCCTTCCTCCCCTTCCCTCCTCCCAGCCCGAGACACAGGAAGCCACAAGTGCTAGGGCAGCCAAGGCGGATGGAATAGAGACAGACAATGGACAGACAGAAGGAGACCAGACACTCTCCTGTTCTCCGGGCTGACTGTGGGGCAGGGGCTTTCTGAGCATGACCTGGGCCCAGCAGTACAAGAGGCTGCCCATCCCTTGAGGGAACTCTACACACCAGGCAAGGGGCTGTACCTGAGAGGTGAGAACCGTGCAAACCCAGGCACTGAAGCCTATGTATGTGGGTGTTTCCAGGATCAGGCTAGGAAGAGGGAGGAGGGAGTAGGCTGGGTGGCAGCTGGGGTGGGGGGTGGGG
>NW_005355115.1:3947517-3960161 GCF_000412655.1 Myotis brandtii
GATTATCTAGATGAGCTGGAAGGGAGCTGCCGGCTCCAAAGCAGCCTTCTGATCTTCAGGTCATAGGCTGCGTCGACGGCCCCTTTCCCCGAAAGGCTTGGGTTTGCTGCCAGTGCAGCCGAGAGGCTGTGTGTTCAGTAGTGACATCAATCAGTACCTCTGCCTAGGCCGAGAGCAGGCTCCCAGCTGTCCCCTAGGAAGGAGGCACTGACTACTGAACAGGCCTCACATAAGGAAGAGAATAGGACTGGGCAGAGGGAAACGACCAGGGCCCCGGCAATCCCAGATCTCCACTGAGCAGGAGGCCAGGGCAAGGGAGAAAACACACAACTCAGACGCAACTGCAAAAATCCAGCTGTGGCTAAGAGAGGCCTGAGAGGAGAGTGCAGCAGCAACGGTGGCAGCATGAGGGGAAGACGAGGAGAGAAGAGAAACAGTGTGAGCATTAAGACAGTCCTGACTTGCAGAGCACACTGCGGTCCCCTCCCCACCACTGCCCCCGCTTCCCTCCCCAAGCCCCTGGGCAGAAAGGCATTCCCTTGGCAAGTCCTAGCCCCTGCTATGCTGTGAGCACAGTGCCAGCCGGACTGCCCTCTTGGACAGGTTACCAGCGTGTGCAGCTTGTCCTCCAGCTCCTGGTTGGTCCTCTGGGAAGCTGTGTAGCTGTTCTGCAGCCTGTAGAGGAATACAAGGCAGGCCCCTGGGTCAAGGTCCTGTTTTCCAGGCCCTGTTCAGCCTCTCCTTCATGAGGGATCTTGGGCAAGTCATTCTCCTCCCTGAACTTCAGTTTTTTCACCAGAATCAGATGAGGCCTCTTCCAGCTAATCCCCAATGATGGGGAGATGTGTGCATGTGTGTCCTAGCCCCTTGTTCCCATACCTGCGAAACTTGTCCTTAAATTTGTCCAGCTCCTCGCGGCTCTGGCCCAGGTCCAGCTCCAGGCAGTCCTGCCCAATTTCCGGCTCTCGCTCCAGGGCCTCGGTGCGCCTGGTGGCCAAGGCCAGGCGCCTGCGAAGCTCTTCATTCTCCTGCTGCAACAGCCTGGCAGGGAAGGAGTCAAGGGCAAAGGGGCATTAGAGATAGAAGGGCCAGCCCTGGAGCCCCAGGCTGGTCAGGGAGTTAGTAGGGATGACATGAAGACAGGCAACTAGGGGCAGGGGACTCTTGAACCTCAGCCCTTCTGGCCCAGGGAACACAGCCTGGCTTGGAGAGTGGGGGAGGCAGAGGGGATAGTAGATGGTCGTCCCCCCACCCTCCCCCTCACTGGAGAAGAATGAGAAGACAGAATTGGGTGGGGGGATTCTAAGTCTGTCTCTGGTTACAGCCCAAGCCCGCCAGCCACCAAGCCCCCAGCTCCAGTTTCCCCACTGCACTACCAGCCTGCTCCATTATTAATCTCCTGGAAATCCAGCCCAGCACTGCCCCCTCTCCAGAGGCCTCACATGGCTGACGGAAAGGGCTCCAGGGAGGCAGCTGGCACAGAAGGGCCAGGCGCTGGGGAAGAGCTTGCTGGCAAGAGCAGGCCCTCAGAGCCATCCCCTCCTTGATTCCAGGTTCTCTTGCAGCCCATGGAACAAACCTGTTTTTTCAAAGGAATATCCACACCAAGCCTCCTCCCAGGGTCCCTAAACCACCCCACCCCAACCCAACATTTACCTCTACCTAATCCAAGGAAAAGCCCAACTACACCACCAGCCTCGCCCGGAGCTAAGGGGACAGAGCTGAGGCAGGGCAGGCTCTCGGGCAGCAGATACTCACTTCATCCTCTCTGCGTCAGTCAGGGACTCCTGGGCACAAAAGAACAGAAGCTTGAGGCTCAGCTCTAGGCCACGGGCCTCCTGCTAGGCCCACCCTCCAGGAAGCCCTGGGAAGGGCCATTTCTGAAGCCCAAAGACTCTCACAGCAGAAGTGGGCTGCAGTGAGTGTCCTGTAGAGATGGAGGCAATCCAGTAATGCCCAGACAAGCCTAGATCACTTTCCCATGCCAACTAGAAGATTCAAGAACCCCTTCCAACCCTCACCAGCTCCAATCCCTCTTAGGCCTAGAGCCAGTTGCAAATAAGTCCTGGTGCCCATGCCACCTCTCCCAGGGAAAGCTTCTCAGCTGTTCACCGGGATCCTGAGCCCGGCAGGCGTGGCAGAGACCTTCCAGGGAAGTGAAGAAACCAGGCTGAGATATAGCAGCGTCCCGAGCTCTGACCATCAGGCAGAGCCAGGCCCTCACAGAGGCTTGGGAGGAGCAAGTGCATGAGAGAAGGAGACCCGCTGGGCTGATCCTGACAGAGGAGTGAAGTGTCTCTCCTTCCTTTTAACCTCCTACCCCATCCTCCCAAAATCCCTATGTTGGTCACAGCCCAAGAGTCAGGGCTCAGCCAGACACAGCGCTGAACAGGCATGTGCTATGGCAAGAGGGAAATGTCACTCCAAAGAAAACTGACCGCTTCACACGCCAGTCGGGGTCAGGAAAATGCGGTGGGTGGCCCAGACCATGGACTTTGGAGCCACTAACACCTGGAGTCGATCCGTTTCTACCACAGGCTGGTTGTGTTAACCTTACTGAGCCTGGAGTCCTCATCTACAAAACCAGGGCACCCAGCACAATACTTGGCCTGTTTATTCACTGTTCTCTGAGCTGAAATGGGCCAGTCACGGCATCTCTGCCCTGACTCTGACCCAGGCGGCCATGGTACCCTGATGCTCAGCATGTGCTGACACTCTCACATTCTGTAAGTGCACTCCATGCATGGCCACAGGGAGGAAACCAGGTAGCAAGGAGAATAAACCACCACCACACTCGTTTCCTCCTGTTAGTGAGCTTAACGAGGGAGGATAACCGATGTCTTTAACAAATGTGAGCCAAAGTAAAGCTGGAGGAAGGGCCTGACTTCCAGGGACAGTGAGGAACAGCTGGTCTGGTGGAAGGAGCTGGAGCATCGCCTCCCCACAGCCCCCCGAGGGGCTGCAGGTTGACGGCTCTCCTCCACCAGTGGAGGACAAGTCCCAGCCTCCAGCAGGTTAGGGCCCCTCCGTCTGGGGGCTGCCTCTCATAGAGAGAGCAATACTGCATGTGTGGGGTCATTTCTGCAGAGCTACCAAGACTCTGGGGCTTCCTGACATGTGGACATGTGCTCATGGCTGGCCTCCAGGAGCCCACACTGCCCCCACCAGCAATGCCATACTCTCACCCCAACTCAGGGGGCCAGAGTCCCCTCAGGCGGGAGAAGTCAGCCAGACAGCCAGCTTCAGAGGCCCACCTCTGCCAGGCAAAGTGGGGGTGCCGGTCTTGCTGACCTGCTGCTCAAGCTGGGACCCAGGAGCTTCCAGCCGCAGCTCCCGATGCTCAGGCGGTGCCTTGCGGTAGGGTTTCTTAGCAGGGGTCGCACTGGTCATTCTGGGAGGTGAGGGCTCCTCAACCTGCGTCTGTTTGTCAGCAGCTTGCTCTGTTCCGCTGTCCGGGAGTTAGCCGTTGCCTCTCCGCATCCCACGGCCCCTCCCCTTCCTCTTGCCAAAAGCTCAGGGTTAGTGTCTTCTCCCCAACCAGTCAACCTGCTGAGGAGAAGCCAGGGAGGAGGAGCCTCAGAAATGAGGGCAAGTGGCCTCTGGACTGAGGAAGAGGACGGTGAGGGGGACAAAGGTAGGAGCCACCAGGCAGGCCCACAGACTCGGGCATGGCTGGGGTCACTAGAAGGGCTGGATGCTGGTGTGTCGGCGCCCAAGGAGTCAGGGGAGTCCTGAGGGGGGCATGGGCCCAAGGGGAACAGAGGGGTGGGCAAGGCAAGACCTGGGGCCTGGGCACCAGGAAGAATGCACTTGCCCGAGGAGTGGGCGGCGAGTGTGAAGGCTGCCACCACGTCCTGTGTGGGCTCAGAAGGAGGCCTCGAAGGGAAAACTGCCCTCTACACATATCAGCTCCCTCTACTCTAAAATGGGGCAAGAACAGCACTGGTTTCACAGGGTTATTGTGAGATTAGGTAAAGCACTGAGAACAGCACCTGGCACTTAGGAAATGGTGAATAAACGTTACTTTAAAAAGTATAACTGTAAAAAAAAAATAACTGTAACCAGAAAGTAAGGTTTTGAGGATATTCACCCAACCCAGGCTCCTCAGCGGGGTCTCTGAGCTCGACAGAGTCCTGAAGACCAAGCCCCACTAGCCTCCATCAGTCTCCTTTCACCAGCCCCCGGACAAGAGGCGCCGCCTGCTGCCCCCTCACCTGCCAGCCTCCCCAGAAGAGAGCCACGTGGGGGTGCAGGCCTCACCAGGACATACCGTCTGTCCGTCAGCAGCTTGCTCTGTTCCGCTGTCCGGGAGTTAGCCCTCGGCTCTCCGCATCCCACGGCCCCTCCACTTCCTCTTGCCAAAAGCTCCTGAAACCGGAGAAGGGAAGAAAGTGGAAACCAGGTGTCAGCCGCCCGTCTGTCAGTGCCACAGGCCACCCTGCCCAGTCTGGGACCTGGAAGGCACCCCAGGGAGAGAGGCAGGAAAGCCATGGGACAAGGCGTCTGAGGGGGAAGCGGTGGGGGTGGGAGAGGACTAGAAGCACCGGGCTCCTGCCTGCTCTATGAATAGTCATGCGTGTCTGTGTCTGTGTTCATGGTCGTGGCTTACACGCATGCCCAATTCTGAAATAGGCCTGGCCCTGTCCTGTCCCTCTCCTACCCCACATCTGTCCTGTTCATCTCTCAGCATCTGCAAACAACTAAGAGGTTTGGAGAACATGGGCTGCACAAGAGAAGACCAGGGAAAAGCCTCGTAGAGATGTAAGAAGGTGCTGGAAAGAAAGCTCCTAGCAGTCTCCAGAAGGAACCCAAAGGCTACCTCTGTGTACACTATGGTAAACAGACTTTGTGATGAGGGGAAGGCACAGGAGAGGAAATCTAAAAAAGGCAGCAGTTTAGAGCAATGATGGTTCTCAAACAGAGTGACTTTGGTCCCCCCTCGACCCCTTCTCAGGTATCTGGCAAATGTCTGAAGATATTTCTGGTTATCACAACAGGAGTGGGTGCCATTGGCATGTAGTGGGTAGAGGCCAGGGCTGCGGCTAAACATTCCATGATGCACGGGACACCCCCACGAGAAAGAATGATCAACACACAGTGTTGACAGTGCCACGGCTGAGAAACCCTGGTGTAGACACCCAAGTCTGGGAGCTGAGATGCTGGGGTCCCAGGCTCAGTGATGCTGACACACTGTGTGGCCCTTCCTCACTGGATAAGCCTTTCTCATCTGCCCCCGGTGGCGGGACTGAGTCACCTTGTGGTCCCCTCCAAGTTCTTGGGGCTCTGAGCTCTGCCCCCATCTGTAATAAACTAGGCTGCAGCAGGGGGGCAGCAGCCACCACAGGGACCAGCGCAGGCAGTAACCTTAGGTGGCCTTCTGGGCATAAACAATCTTCCCGCCGCCTTCACCTAACAGAGCTCGGGGCTGAGGGAAGCCTTGCGGGCTAGAGCGTGTGTTCCTGCTGCTGGGACATGCCCTGGCCATGACTCTTGTCACATTCCAACAGGGCCTGAGGCGGGGAGAAGGTGAGGGTGTAGGGAGGGCGGGGACGCAGGAGCGGCCTCCCTCCTCTGTCTGAACAGCCTGGGCTCTGGCCTGGGGTTCTGGGGAGCTGGGGTGTGACAGCAGGCACGAGCCGCCAACCTCCACCCCTTTGATGGAGAAGCAGAACGTGTCCCCACAGGGCACAAGCAGCAAGCTGTGTCGGCTGACTCCCTGCACAGGAATCCGGGCGGGCCTGAAAGGACAGCACATTCCTGGGGTGTGGGGAGCAAACAAGTCACCCCCACAGGTTCCCCAGGGCTACCCCTCCAGAGGGCCCCAGGGTGAGAGTTCGTATGGCCTGGGGGAGAGGCCCGGGCAGCCCAAACCAGCCCGGGTACCTGGATTCTGATACACAGGGGGTGTAAGTGGAGGTGTGTATTTGAGCTGGGAAGGGGGGTAGAGCCAGAAACACAGGAGTGAGTGTTACATGCAGCCAAAGAGACTCTACAAAACCCAAGGGAGGCTCCTGTGCTGGCCTCTGCCTTCTCTCCTTTTCTAAGGAGAATCCAGGCCCCTGCTCCCATGATCCCCAGTCAGCTGGGTAGCCCCTCTTTCCCTGCAGGCCCCTTTACATACCCTCCTCTATTCCCAGCTGCTGCTTTTCTTCCCTACCCTATTCCTGCCGGTGCCCACACTGTCCCCTAGGCGCCAGGACATGCGTATGGGCAGGGAGGACACTGACTGCTCAGGTATCTGGTAATTCTACCTGTAAGGAGAGCAGCCTCGCCCTGCGCTCCGCAGCCCTCACTCTAATTGCCACACATCCCACAGCTCATCCTGCCTCATCCTGCCCTCAAGTCCCCTCGCCCCAGCCCCTCAGCACATATTCCCGGAGCTTCCGCAGTCACAGTCTGGCTTGCTGAGGGGGCAGACAGAGTGGATGTGGGTGGCAGTGAAATGGGGAGTAGATGCAGGCACGGACACTCTGGGACGGATGGTGGGGAGATGGGCTGGTTCCCTCCCAGCCAGAGCCGACTCTTTTCATGCATGTCAGTCACAGAGAAAGGAGCCACTCCCAACGGGGAACACAGAGGGCAATGCCCACCAGGGAGCCTGCAGTGTCCCCAACGCAAGTCCACGAGGGAGAGTCTGTGCCACTCCCTGCCCCGTGTCCATAAATACCAGGCCCTCGCTCCGACTCCTGAGATCCGCTAAGTGCCCCAGATTCAGCGTCTAGGGGCCCACGATGCCGGCACTGAACAGGAACACAGTGGGCCTGGCCGCCCGCTGTCCTGGACTAGAAGTGCCGCAGGGAAGGACAGACCCAGGGGGAGAACGGTGCCAGGTGGTGTGGAGGACAGAACAAGAAGCAGCGGGACACCAGGCCGCAAGCTGGAGGAAGATGAAAGGTAAGCTGAAAGGCAGCAAGCAGACCTCCCAGAAAGCCCAGCTACCAGGGACAGCCTCCACTGGCCAATCTCCACCCAGAGGTTCCCAGGTGGCCTTGCAGTGTTTCAGCCCAAGGCGGTCTCCAACCCTGCACGGAGAAAAGGACTCCAGGGAAAACAGCTGGACGTTCGGAATGGGCCACGGGCCACGATGAGCAAGCAAGCAGCCTCCGGGCCTCTCGGTGCCCAGCTCTGGAAAATGGTCCTTGGAAGGTCTAGAAGTTGATGGGGGAAGAGTATTACTCCAAAACTCCCTCAGCTTCAAGGAACTGGGGCAGAGGACTAAGGATGTGCAGCTACCAGATCACATGCTTGGTTTGTAGGAGTACAGCTGTGCTCCGGGGGAAAGCTGAGGCCGATGGTAAAACCTCTGGCTGACCCAGTTTAGTCTGAGGCTCCTTGGGCTGGACCTGCAGGCACTGTTGAGGGAGATACCCAGAGCAGCAATAAACCCTCCTCCCTACCTCAGGGAGGTGAGGTGAGAAGAAAAAGCAGCTCTCCTCACCCCTCACCACCCCCACCAACCAGCCTCCTCCTTCTTCTTCTGCATAGTATTCATTCTTCACTTACTCAAAATCAGTTTGGAGGAGAGATTCAACCCCGTATCTGCTGGGGTGGAGGTGGGGGGGGGGGTGGTGGTGATAGCTTCCTAATTGCCATGTTGCAATCTGCCAGTCAGTGCAGGCCGCCTGTTGCCACCTGCCCTGTATTAAATACCTTCTCCCTGATTACAGCCCATGGGGCATGATTAGCTGCCTCCGGAGAACAAAGTCTGCTTTCATTGGAAATGGTACTCTCACGCACAGTGAACCCGCACTGTGAACCTGAACAGCTGAGCAGAGAGTGTAGACAGAGATAGATATAAGGAGAAATGTGTGACAGAAGTTGGCTGAGCAGTATCCTTTAATCAAAGGACAAAAACTTCGCCAAGCTTCACTCTTTAACCAGGAGGTGGGACTCATGCCTGCTCCTTTTGTGTGGATGTGAAGTGTGTGGATGTGACCAGGGACTTTCACTGTGATCAGGGATCACCGCTGCTGAAGATGGAGTCGTTTCCTGGAGAAAATTCTTCAGAATCCTGATTTTCTCCAAACCACTATCCTTATTCCTCCTACCACAATTAGTTCAGCTAATTGTGTCCTCAGCTGGCAGCTAAGTGTGTCCTCAGCTGTACGAAGTCTCTGAACTCTGCAAGCCTGGAGAAAGCTGCACCGCAAGCTCCTGAAAGCCAGGCTCTGCCACCGAACACCCACAGGAGGCACCAGAGGAAGGTGCAAGTTCAAGAGCCAAGGACACCCTCTCGCTTCCTTCTGCCATCCTTTCTATGGGTTTCCCCAAGGCCCAGGGCAAAGTCAAAGGTGCAGAAGGGAGGTCCAAGCACCTCCTCTGAGGGCTCAGAGGCCACCCCCTCAACACAGCCCAGCGAGGGAGACTGAATTGAATCCAGCACGGGTGTGGCTCTTTGGCTTTTCAAACTTCTGCCTTCCCTCGCCAGATGTCTCCCCCAGTTCCAAGTTCTTCTCTACAACTTCACTGCCCAGTTCAGCTGCCCTGCCCTGGAAAGACGGCCTGCCACCCCCACCCCCACCCCCCATCGCCCATGCTCTCGTCAGGAAATTATGGCCCCGACATTTATCTGGGCTCAGACTATTTCTGAACCTGATGATACGCCTTTCTGCTCACAGCTGGCACTGAATCAAGCAAGTGGGGCACCTCGAGGGGTCAATGAACCCAACTTCTCAATTACCAAGGGCCCCACATCACCACCAAAATTATTCAAGCTCTTCTTCATAATTCACCCAAGAAAAGTCTAACGGAAGTCAGCAATAATCACTACTGCTTTTAAAACCAGCCCTTCTTTAGCATACTCCAGCCGTGTTGTATTCTGCCTTAGGTCCCTTGGAATCCAGCAAGATAGAAATAATAGAAATAAATACAGGCCCTTCCAAAGCCCCCAATCAACTGCTAAAAAACATGAATGTCTGATCGCACAGGAACTAGTGCCTCCTCTGTGAGAACTGTCCTCAGCTGGCAGCTAATTGTGTCCTCAGTTGTACGAAGTCTCTGAACTCTGCAAGCCTGGAGAAAGCTGCACCGCAAGCTCCTGAAAGCCAGGCTCTGCCTCCAAACGAGGCCCAAGAAACACAAACTACCACCCTGCAAGGGCCAGCCCTGTAACCAGGTGACTGGGCAGGGGTTCCACCAGCGTTAGTACGGCCCCTCTCCACCGGGACTGTCAGTGAACAGCGGAACAGTCCTCCAGCACAGTGAGCAGATCCTAAAAGAGCTGTTGGGGCTCAGCTTTCCCCACACCGGCCCCAGGTGCCCCTCCCACTTGCAACCAGCCCCCAGTTTCCGGCATGCAGCTGTTCCTGAGATACATGAGCAAAGCCCTCAGCAATCCTGGGCGCGTGGCGGGCAAGCATCCAGCAGCTCATGGAGTGGGGCCTGGGCAGGCTCTGTTCTGGGCTGATGACTAGGCTGGAAGATGCCAGTCTGTGCCCAGACTGGCCCTGCTGCCCCTCTGACAGCCATGCTGCCACCCCTCTGGGCAAGTACAATCTCACCCTCTTGGGACAAGCTGCCTGGGGCCCTGATCTGGCCTCATGCCTGCTCAAAGAGGAACAGACTGACAGGTTTTTAAAAGCCAAAATGGGTGGGTATTATTCTGTCACAGAGTAATCCTGAGGACTCAAAACTAGAGCTGTGACCTTCAGTGCTCACCTGGCTCCCCACCTGAGCAAATACCTCAAGTCTATCACCTGACCCCATTCAAGCAAACACTAGACAGGAACAAAGGGGCTAAAGACGACTGATGATCCAAGCAAACCAACCCCCCCCCCTATAAAGAGAGGGCCAACATACCCCCAAGATCATAAGCAGCACTTGACAGTGGTCCCCATGCCCTCTCCTAAGATGCAAGAACCAAGTGAGGGGTGGCCCTGAACTAAGCCCCCCCTCCAGTTTCCTTTGGCTTTCTTGTTCAGAGCCAAGCCACAAACCCCTCCAGCTTGCTAACTCAGGGTCCCTAAACGTCTGAGTAGCATCTACCAGCTCTCACATTTACACCCCCCCACACCCCACACTAGTAGACAGCTCGCTACCTTCTCCCTCGCAGCCCAAGAGTACAGAACCACTGTGCGGGCCTGCAGGTCTCAAGTTTCCCTATCCAGCCTACCCCATACTGCACAGCCTCCAGAGGCAGGAGACATAGTCTGTCTAAAGAGTTACCTGTGCACAACACCAGGGAGCTCCAAGCAGTCGGCCTTCCTGTTATCTCGGGAACCCCTTCTCCTTTCCAAACCTAAAGGGCCGTTCTCCAGCCTCCCAATCTCAGGCCAGGGCCTCACCTAGGCCCACTGTGGGATCCAAAGCAAGTCCTGCTCCCTTGGGCTAAGGCGCCCTTCCCAGCTCTTCTCGGCTAAAGTCCACCTGAAGTTCCAGCTGTGGAAGGAAGTGGGTGGGGGGGGTGGGGGAGGGGGGCAAACTCCACCCACTCCACCTCCCAGAATGACAGTCACCAATGGGAGCTACATCTCAGGTGGGTACCTGGTTCTGGGCTCCAGCTTTCACTTTAAGTAGCTTCACTCTTCTGCCCAGGGAATTTCTCACAACCAGGCCAAGGTTTTCTTCAACCTCCCCAACCCCAAGGAGAACCTTGCAGCTAATCTTAAATTATGACCCTGGCGTGAGAATAATGGGGATACCATTCAATCCTCCTCTTGAAAAAGGAAGGAAACGGTTCCGTCTAAAAGAAAATCTCCACCTGTCTCTGAGGCAGGAAAAAGAAACAGCAGGCTAACCGAGCGACACGCTCCCACTCCATGGTGCTAACGGCATGTTAAACGGAAACTCTACCCAATTCTGTTTTAAGAAAGATCTGGGCGGCATGGTACAGACTGAGGGGAGGCCAAGTCCTGCAGCAGGCTGGCAGATGGGCAGGTGGCTGTGCCTAGGGAACCCTCCTCCCTGGCCATGAAGGGGACACATCCCACCCAGAGCAAGGAGACTGGGAAGCTGGAGGGAACCCAGTTATAAGCACCAGAGAACAGAGGAGACGGCATGAGGTACGCTAGGGGGAGGAGGTGGCCAGGCTGCGGGAGGGAGAGAGGTCAGAGGCACCGCTGGTGGTACTCCCAGGGCAGGTTAGCTGGCCCAGGTCAGACTCACGGGGTTAGTGTCTTCTCCCCAACCAGCCAGCTCTCCTGGTTAGCATGGTTAATGACAGACTCATGGCAGACACCCTCCAGGCACTCCATATAAACAGACAGCTTGATTTGTGAGCAGCCCAACTCCGGAGCTGCAAAGAGAGAACAGAAGGAATGCCAAGCTGCACATGCCCAGGGTACACACTGCACTCTCCTGACAGGCAAGGCTCCTCCGGACTTAGCATCAGGCCCTCAGGGGCTTTCTCCCACCCGGAAATCATGCCAGGCAGAGGTACAGCACTGCCCTGCCACCCAGTGAGTCCAGCTCACTGACCCCATGTAACAAGGCTCTCTGGTTGGTCAACAGAGAGGTCAGCTGTTGTGGAAAGGTTGCTGCTGCCAGGCGGGGCAGCTCCTTTCTCACCTATTCCCCGAACACTGATGCCAGACTACACCAGAGCCCTAAAAGCTGGGTTGTCAGAACAAAGCCACCCACAGCTGCAGCTGCCACCCATCCCATGCCTGTGCTAGCAGAGTCCACCCACCACCACCCACAGGCTCTGAGGAAAGGGGCTGGGAGAGAACTGGCTCAGGGATCAGAAGCTGCAACAAGAGCTGCGTGGAAAGCACAGTACAATGGGGCAGTGTGTGACCCGGCCTAGCACTGGGCCAGTCAAGGGGAGGGCAGCACACTGCTGCCTTTGAGTTTCTGAAAGGGCCAGGGGGGTGGCTCTTCCCAGGGAGCTGGCCCAGTGGAACCCACAGAGCAAGGATAAAGGCTATGCTATAGCCAGGCTCCAACAGGGACCAGTCCACCCTCTCAGAACGAGCCATGGCAGAAAGACAAGCATCACACTTTCCTGAAGCCTGCAGAACCACCCTATGGGAAGTAACATGCCCTGGCTTACTATATCAAGGCAATGCAGCCACAGCAGTGGAGCCCAGAGACCCCACAAGAAATGCCTCTGGGGCAGCAGGACAGGAGAGCTTCAGCAAATACTGCTGTGCTAAAGGAAAGGCAACAGGTCAGGGGAACAACAGGGAGGGATTCTCCCTTCTGCCTGGATAGCCCTGCAGAAGAGAAGATGACTTGGGGTAGAGAAGGGAGACAAGTGACCACCCTAGCCCAACAGAGGGGCCTGGCCCTTCTCCCAAGCCCAGGTTAATGATTAACGCAGGCAGGGAAAGCCTCCAATTGCCTACTCTCTGGGATCCCCATAATGCTGTGACAACAGCCCCAGAGCTCAAAAGGCCAAGGCCTGACCATGCAGGGCGAGATAAACATCTAGAAGAGAAAGAATTCTTCCTGTGGGCTCTGACCTCTTCCCTGGACTGATAAGAAAGCATGGCCAGCCACTGAGGAGTGGTTAGAGTATCAGGGTCAAAGGGTCACGGGTTCGATTCCCAGTTAAGGGCACGTATATGGGTTGCAGGTTCTATCCCCAGCCCCAGTCAGGGCGCGTGTGGGAGGCAACCAATTGATGTGTCTCTCTCATATCAATGTTTCTCTCTCTCTTTCCCTCCCTCCCTTCCACTCTCTCTGTAAAAATCAATGGGGGAAAA
>NW_005355115.1:3960428-3987867 GCF_000412655.1 Myotis brandtii
AAAAGAAGGAAGGAAGGAGGGAAGGAAGGGAGGAAGGAATAAGGAAAGTAAGGAAGGAGGGAAGGAAGGGAGGAAGAAAGGAGGGAAGGAAGGGAGGAAGAAAGGAAGGAAGGAAGGAAGGAAGGAGGGAAGGAAGGCCACGAACAAGCAATCTTCAGAATCCTCACCCACAAAATAATAACAATAATAAAAAAACAAAACAAAAACACCAGCTGGGTCTGGTTTGCTTTCAAAAAGTAGAGCAGCAAGTGACCTGCCTAACCCAAGGTAGAAACCAGGGACGTTCTCTGCACTGAAACCCAGGTTGAACAATCAGGTAGCTTCACTCTCTTCCCAGCCAAAGATGATAGAGGACCGAAGGGGAGAAACAGGTAAGATGCAGTGCTGATGCCCACATCATGCTTATATCCATTTTGATTCCCACTCAAGGGCACTCCTGCCGTACAATTTCAGCTCAGAATAAAAACAGTCCCTCAGAGAGAACCACGGGGCCACAGCGGCCTGAACCTATAGGGAAACCTGTTCACCTCCCAAGGAGCAAGCCCGGAGGACCCCAGGCTGCGGAAGAGGCACAACCAGGCTCGTCGCAGGTTCCAACGGGGACTACTCGACCTTGGGTAGCTTGTAAGGTGAACAGAGCAAATTGAAGACCAGTATTATTATTGAGTTTTATAAATAACACATTATTAGAAATGTCTAGAAGTTCACAAAATAATTAGAAGGTACATGATAAATGGTTAACAGTTGTTAAAACTGTTAGATAGTTCCCTATCTTTGGGGGGTCTCTTTACTTTTTATTGTGTGTATTTTTCTGGATGATTGGTATTTTATACAAGGATTATGTTTATGATAAAAACATACAGATCCCAGACAAACAGACAAAAGCCTTCCATCTCACTGTGCTTTGCCGTCTGGAAGAGCTTTCCCTTCCACGATATATGCCCTTGGATCCTTACAGCCTAGTGAGGCCCACAGAATGGCTGGAGTTCTCCCATTCTGAAGTGACAGAGAAGGACAAGTGA
This sequence comes from Myotis brandtii, assembly GCF_000412655.1. NCBI lineage: Eukaryota > Metazoa > Chordata > Mammalia > Chiroptera > Vespertilionidae > Myotis > Myotis brandtii. The sequence continues at coordinate 3,961,451 of NW_005355115.1, forward strand.
CTTGCCCAAGACCACAGACTAGGACAGAACCCTCTGTTTCCAATTCCAGTCAAAGCATGGAAAGCTGTCTTCTCTAGGGAGGCACAGAAAAGCCATGACAATTCTGTCATGACCTTAATGGATTCCAAATGCCACTGAGAGCAGACAGTTGACACTTTTAAGACAGTAACTAACAAAGAAGAGGTCTCACTCTTCTACTCATGGCCAGGCCAGCTGACTCACCCAATCTCCTCTCAAATCTGCTTAACATGCAAGATAGCTTTTCACTCCTGTCAAGAGGCCATCAATGAAGACATGCCAGCCCCAAACTGAGAGACCAGGAGTAGCACCCAGGTAAAAGTCCTTGACTTTTAGCTATTGGCTTCATCCTTTCGATTGTCTAGGCATTAACAAGGTTATAGCAAATCCTGGCTGTGAGCTTGGAGCACACCTAGATAAGACTAGTGATACAACCAGAAAAGAAAGCAGGCTATAGGGGCACTAAAAGAAGCTTAATAAATAACAAAGAGGATGCCAGAAGCCAAAGACTAATTCAGCAAGAAAATATACCAACGTGTTTCACCTCCTCTTCTAACCCTGTCCTTAGGGGTGTTTTATGGAATAAAAAGGCTGAAAAGGGAGACAGCTGAAGCCAAGCATCTGGAAGATCATTTAACCACATTAACTCAACCCTGAAAAACAATTAGTGACGCTATTTTTAATACTATCACTTTTGTTTATGCAGGACCTGCCTTCCTAAGCATTCAAAAGGTTTTGCCAGATAAATCCTATTTGCTTTAGTCTCCCTGAGGAAGGACTGGGTGGGGGTCACACAATAACCCGGAGGGCTCAGCTCGGACTATGTAGGGCAAGCATGTCAAACTTGTGGCCCGAAGTTCGAATGCGGCCCACAACGAATATTTTTGTGGCCCAGCCAAAATAATGGCATGTAAGAAAACATTAATTTTATCATTGCTCTTGTTCTATTGTATAGTATACTTTTTGACATAAACCTACGTTTCTATGAAAATTGAAGCTTGTGTTTTTTTGCAGCTCACATAAACTTAAACCTTATTTGGCCCATGTTAGCCTTTGAGTTTGACAAGCTTGGTAGGGCCTAAGTGCCTTCATTAAAGGACCAGAGCCCTAAGCAGCTTCAGAGATAGAAGACCTTGCCCCTAGTCGGGGAGACAGGTGAAGAGCCACTAGCATCAGAGAGCAGGAGTGCTTTGAGGGCACAAAGGAGCGGTGCCTGGCTGGGGGAGGGCCAGACAAGAAGGCTGTCTTCCTGAAAACACAGACATACCTTCCTCATCTGATTATAAACTCACACTGGAGTACCCTGGCATTATACAATTAAGAGGTCTAGACTTCTGGAAACAACTTCCTTCGGTGTCTGCTGAGAACTGGTGTCTAAGAACAACCCCCTTGCCTCCATCAACTACACTAAAAATAAAAAGGCAAAGAGAAGACAGCAACTCTCTCAGCTACCAGCCCCATTTCTGGGGAGTATCCAAGTTAAGCCAGTGCTGTGGCACAAGATCATCAAAGCCCTAAGAAAACTGGGCCCCAAAAGTCTGGCTTCCTCAATGTCTAGATGTGTTCCACCAGCTTCACCCAACACTTTTCAGTTCATAAAACACCAGGAGAAAAAAAACAAAACAAAAAAACACCAGGAGACATGGATCCTCAAACACACCCTCCAGTCATCCCCAGCCGTAACTACATTACAAATCTGCCTGTCCCCACCTGTATCCACCAAAGTCACCACCAATCTCGAATGCATGTCACGACCCATCAAAGGAGTCATTCCAACACAAGCATGGGGAGAAGCATCAACAATCTTTTTTTAACAGGCTGCTCACTGACGATGTCCCCAACCTCACCTTTTTTTATTGCTTCATCGCAGGAAAGGAGACTCTCAATTTTACTCCCACTTCAAAAATGCTCTGGGCTACCTGGCAGAAAGCAAAAGGCTTATTCTAGTTTGAATAAAACAAAGCCTTTTCTTATACACTGAGTTTTTCAAAATGGAATTTGTTCGTTCAACAAATATTTACTGAGTATCTTTCACTTGCCAGGCACCGTGCTATATGCTGTAAACTCATTACCTTTAATGCTCAATACCCCTGCATAAAAGATAATGTCACTCTCACTTTACAACAGTGGTTCTCAACCTTCTGGCCCTTTAAATAGAGTTCCTCATGTTGTGACCCAACCATAAAATTATTTTCGTTGCTACTTCATAACTGTAATATTGCTACTGTTATGAATCGTAATGTAAATATCTGATATGCAGGATGGTCTTAGGCGACCCCTGTGAAAGGGTCGTTCGACCCCCAAAGGGGTCGAGACCCACAGGTTGAGAACCGCTGCTTTACAAGGTACAAGACCAAGGATCCTACTGGTTAAGCAACTTGCCTAAAGTCCCACAGCTGATGAGTGGCAGAGTCTGGGTTTAAACCAGGTGTGCCAAGCTCCAAAATCAGACTCTCTCACACTGCTCACCCACTCCCAATTCTCCACATACCCACCCTCCCAAACTCCCCTGTCCTCCACAGGGGGTCAGCTCAGTGAAAAAGATGAACAATTAAACTCATCACACAAGATAAGTTCCAGAACAGAGGTTCAAACACAGTGCTGTGGGGGCCAAGAGGAGGAACGGAAAGCAGGAGAGTCTTCTCATGGGTGACAGGGGAGCTGGGTTTTAGGGGACAAGCAGTTTCAGAGACACGGTGAGCATTATCAAGAGAGTACAGTGCACAAGCAAAGAAGAATACAGTAAACGGACGGCCACAGCAAGTTCAGGAGCAGCAGGAAATTTAGGAGCGATGAAGAACAGGACAGATGAAGTGGAGTGGCAGCAACTCAGGCTAGAGGGTTGGGTTTGGGCTAGAGTGTAAAGAATCTTTGGCTATGACTGTATCCTAAAAAAGGGGAACCCGTGGCATTTCTAAGGGAAGAAACATGGTTTTTTTTAATAGAAAAATAATTTCAGCAGAGAAGCTAGACTGGAGTTGGGAGAGACTGCCATCACATTTCATTTGTCCTATATGCACCTATAACAGGTGCATTGTAAAGCACCTATTCTGTGCCCTGCACTATCCTAAATGGGAGAATGCAATAATGAATAAGATATAGTCCCTCTTCTCAGTCTTAGAAGAGTCAGACAAGTAAACAGGCAATTACAATAAAGGATAAATGTGAAAATAGAAGCACAGAGGAAGGGCACTAAAAGGGGTGAGGTCCTGAAAGGAGGTGACATTTAAACTGATGTGAAGGACCAAAAGGGAAGGAAAGAGGGAGAGGGGGGAATGCATCCTGGACAGCAGGACCAGCCCTTGCAGATGCCCAGAAGCTAGAATGAAGTACATTCAGAGTGCTGTTAAGAGACTGAATCCAGGTGAGAAATGAAGGCCTGGTTTACCCAGAGGTCCTCGGCACTCAAAAGGTGGTGGTAAGGATGTGAAGGGAGTAGATTGAAAGATAATACGTGAATAAGGGGTGTCTGAGAAGAAATGGATTTAGACAAGTAAAAGAGAACCGTAAAGGGGGAGAATCAACTCAAAATCCATCAGACTTCACCCTGCAGTTTAATCATTTGCTAAAATGTGATCAGCATCCAGAAAGTCTGAGGACTTCAACCAAAACACAAAGATGTACCCTATGGAGATAACACGTTTCAGCACGCTGCCTGCAACACAAGCTGTAAAGTACATTATCCTGAGACACGTGGCTCCTCAGTTAATGGAGGAGAACAGCAGAGACTGACAAAATCACGTGTGCCACAGGTGATTTTGAAAATAGAAGAGTTCATCACAGGGCTGGGTAGGAATTCCCAAGGAAAGCCCTAATTCCTAAACCCCCAATTCCCTGAAATCTGGTTAGACACCAGGCGCGTGCCTACTCTGATGGCAGGGTGGAGAGTCATTTACGGAAGAAAAAGATGGGCCCTGAGGGTGACTTAAATAGACAGGGCATGACTCAGAAGGAGGGGAAGAGTGAGTCGTAAATGCAGGGCAAAGGAAAGCCAGTCTACCACACCGTGGGCACACCTCTGCCCCAAGGCTGCCAGAGGCCTACCTGGCTAAGGAAAAGGCCTGAGCGCTGAGCCAGGGTCTTCCTCAGCAACACAAGCCTCAGCAGAAGCGCATTTGCTTTCCATTTTCCTCTTAAGCTGGGGAAGGAACTGCTTAAAATGCCATGTTGTGTGGGTCTTTCCTATGTAGTTTGTTACTTGCTTGTTAAAAGAAAGATGCATCCAGTCTGTCCACGAGTTTAACACTATGGCTACTTCAATGGCTCATGTCGGTAATCAAAGTCAGAAATGAGCCTTATATTTACATGTACATTAATATGTCCTCTCTCTCTCACTCTCCCTCCCCCCTCCTCCCCTAATGTCCTAATACCCTAATGTCACTCTGCTCATCCAACCCAGGCTCAAGGTTTTGCAAAGGCCAACTGGAATCATGAAGAAAGAGCCCAGATTTGGCTAATATGGCACAGAGGGCTCCGTCACCAAGGTCCCAGCACCAGTTATTATTTCTGAGAGGAAGGAGAGAGCTGTGATGAAGAGCTCAGCTCCTAAAACATTTTTTAAATAACCAAAAAATTTTACTTGCAATATGGGTATACATCTAACCATCACAATAAACCAACAAACAGATACAAATTGCCACTAGGCATATTTTAAAGTTAACTTCATACTTAAAAAAAAAAAAAAAAAGGCTCAATTGCCAAAGCCAGATTGCCTAGAATCAAATTCCAGATCTGCCACTTACAAGCTCAGTAACCTTGAGCAAATTACTTAACCACTCCATACCTCTATTTACTCATCTGTAAAATGGGGATAATAGCGGTATTTACTTCATAGGGTTGTTATAAAAATTAGTTAATACATTTAAAGCACTCACCACAGTGCCAGGCACGTAAAATGTGCTTGATAAGCACTATTATCATCATCATCATCATCATCACTCAACTGCAAAGAAGCCTCAAAGCTTCAGCAGGAAATCGCTGGCTTTTAACACTTTTTTATTTTTTAAACTGTGTTTTTACTGATTTGAGACAGAGGAAGGGAGAGGGAGAGAGAAACATCAAATGAGAGAAACATTGATCAGCTGCCTCCTGCATGCCCATTACTGGGAATCAAGGCCTCCACCTGGGCATGTGTCCTGATGGGAATCGAATACCCAACCTCTCAGTGCATGGGACCACACTCAATGAAGTGAACACGCCAGCCAGGGCTTAACAACACTTTAAATAGTTTAAAAAGCTGTACTTTGCCCTGACTGGTTTGGCTCAGTGGATAGAGCGTCGGCCTGCGGACTGAAGGGTCCCGGGTTTGATTCCGGACAAGGGCATGTACCTTGGTTTTCGGGCACATCCCCAGTAGGGAGTGTGCAGGAGGCAGCTGATCGATGTTTCTCTCTAATCGATGTTTCTAACTCTCTATCCCTTTCCCTTACTCTCTGTAAAAAATCAATAAAATATATTTAAAAAAAAAAAAAGCTGTACTTCATCTCTCTAGCATCAGAATAGCAGCCCAAACCAGTACAGGTCCTGCATAGAGACTCCAGGTTCAATCATGAAGCGGAGATTAGTGCTGAGATCTGACTAGCATAATAACAACAAATACATATTGAGGGTCAGGTAATGTTCTAAATGCATTAATATATTAACTTATTTAACCCTCAGAGATACTCTTACCAAACCCATTTGATTGATGAAAAAGCTGAGGCATAGAGAGCAATGTAATTTTTCTTTTTTTAAAAATATATTTTTATTGATTTCAGAAAGGAAGGGAGAGGAAGAGATAGAAACATCAATGATGAGAGAGAATCACTGATTGGCTGCCTCCTGCACGCCCCACAACCCAGGCATATGCCCTAACCAGGAACTGAACATGTGACCTCCTGGTTCATAGGTCAACCACTGAGCCATGGCTGCCGGGCTCTTTCTTTTTTGTAAATATCCCCAAAGAGTAAGGATTTTTTTTTTATTTTTAGAGAAAGTGGAAGGGAGGGGAGAGGAGAGAGGAGAGGAAGAAGCATTGAGGTATAAGAGACACATCATTGGTTGCCTCCTGCACCTGCAACCCTCTGGTGTGCAGGCCAACGCTCTAACCACTGAGCACACCAGCCAGGGAGATCTATGTAATTTCTAAAGGTCACAGAGCTACAAATGGCAAAGCCAGGATATGAACTACACAGACTGGCTCTGGAGTCAATGCTCTTAACATGTACACACACTCACCACACTGTCCTTGCTGATCACAATTACCAAGGGGGCATCCACACATTGTCCTCAGAAAGAAAAGGTTCCTAACCTTCTCATGGAGGCACAGCTAAATAGCATCAGTGCTTCAAGTACCTGAAGGTATTGAAGCTGGCCCAGTAACAGTGATTTGGGTTGGTGTGTCTGCAGACAGACGTTTTTTTTTTTTGGGGGGGGGGGGGTTTAGAGCAGGGAGCAGGAGATGGTTAGTGAGGTGTCCAAGACCAAACCAGACCTCCCAGTCCAGGATGGAGCAGAGGTCAGCCCTGAAACTGGCTTCAGTAAGAAGCCTACTCCCAACTTTGGCTTGGGCATAACCACAGGGCATCAAAGCAAGGGAGGACCATATTCACTGCATTCCGTGGCTCCAGACCCCTTTCTTTTTCTCCAACCCCAAGTCCACTATCTCTAAAGCCATGTTTAGTTTGGCTAATAAACTGATTTATTTTAAAATGTGATTTGATGGGGAGAGCACAAAGGAAGAGAAGCAAGCTACCAGAAGAGAAAAGGGCAAGTTCCACAATCCTTTACTTCCATCACCACACTGTCCAGGCTGTAAAGCAGTTCTCAAAATATTAGGGGTCTCAGAGAGCTATGTAATAAACATTCCCAGAGCTTTACACCAGTCAGCTTGACCTCTTACCATAAATCCATCTGGATTCTTCTGCCTTTCCTCCTCCTCTGACCTGACCTACCACCAAATCCACACCCCCAAGAACACTAAGGAGCCCTTCTTACACAAGAAAGAAAAGAAAAGAAGAGAAAAGAAAAGAAAAGAAAAGAAAAGAAAAGAAAAGAGAAATGCTGCAAGAGTGAACTCAGGAGTTGGTAGCAGCAGGTGCCTAAAAAATGGTCAGTGAACACCATCAGAAATTTGTTTTCTCATGACTCCCCACCATCTGTCACCCACAAATCTCCACTTCAGGCAGGATACCAAACTGAAGATGTGATGGGAAAACTGAAGAAGACAGTGAACATGTAGGAAACTGCTTGTGACAGGGGTGTGTTAAAATATTTACAGCCTGATCTCCGCGCTACTTGCCCATGTTCGCTTGCACAGGTGAAGGCACACAATTCTACCTCCGACTCTCGAAAAATCAGCATGCAATCTAAGTAGAATACTAATTTAGGGACCACAGGCAAAGGGTAACCTCTATAGAACAGCGCCCTCCTCAGAGTTAGTGATTCTCAGCATCATTCCGAGCCCATGCATCCTGCTTCCGGGGAGCATGCCAGCCTGTCTCCGGAGGCCACCTTACCCGCTTTGGGGTTGGGCTTGGGCAGGTCGCTACCTCTTCTTCCTCCAGGCAGGCACTGTGATGCTTCCAGTCCCTGGGGCCCCAGGGTCTTCAGCTGAAATTGGGGCAGATGCTCCTATAGAGACTGTGGAAAGGCTGGTCTAAGTCTGTAAGGGTCATTTGGCTCGAGTCCCTTCCTCACCAAACCTGCCCAGCATCCTCCAGGCTTCCCCTTCCCCACTGTGCTCCCCACAGGAAGACCCCATGGCTCCCCCACCGGCCTGATGCAGTCGGACCTCGGCCACGAGCTGCAGGTGTCTTTACTTCTCAGTTGAAAAATGGCCCTGCAAATCGTGACTCTGCTTCTCCGGGACCAGCAAACCTACTTCAGGCTCCCGCGTCCTGCACCCCTCCCCCAGGGCTGCCATTGGATCCTAGGGTCCCTCGCTTCCTACCCAAGCTCCCTCTTGTTTTCTCTCTGCCCCAAACCTTCCTCCATTCCATTTCCTCTCCGCAACCCTGGAGCTAGTCCCTCCTCCGCCCGGACCCCAGGCCAGTGCCCCCATGACCCTCCCCCGAACTCCGGCCTCCCGGCCCAACTACTCCAAGCCCACAACAAACTTTCTTCCGCGGCCCGCTGCCTTCAGGCTGCCATCTTGTCGCGGGGCAGGCCGGGTAGTGGCCACGGCTTTGGGAATCCCCACGCACTGGGCGCCTTGCGTCACGGGGGGCGTGGTGATGGGCGTGGCCTCGGCTGGGCGCCGGGTGGAGGGGAATGATGGGGATGTCCTCGGAGCGGGATTCGGAAGCCAGGCCGCTGGAGGAGGAAGGTGTAGCAGTAGGGAAGTAGCGGGAAGGATGGGGAAATATTCTGGTACTCAAAAAAAAAAAAAAAAACCCCAAAAAAAACCCAAAACACACACACAGAATAGGGGGAAACAGCACAAAAATATGGTGGGAGAGTCTTAGCGCTGCTTTCCCATCATCCAAAGAATAAAAGCAGCTTCTCAGATTGTCACGCAGAGATCCGCATGGCCCAGCCTCCTCCACATTCACCAGCCTAATTTTCCACCTCTCCCTGGGACTTCAGGCTCCCAATTGCCCTGTGTATTCAGGTCTTAAAATGCCCAAGCCCTGTTCTCCCCTTTCATTTATCAATTCGTACGCCTCCAGCCCTGAGCTCAAATTGTCACCTCCTCCAGGAATCCTTTCCCGACCCCCCAGACTGGATTTGGTGCTCCTTTTGCATTTACTAGTACACGCAACTTCATTGTAGTTAACCTGTGCTGTAATTATTCGTTTACATGCTGTATCCCTCACTAAGCTGACGCTCTTTCAAGGCAAAAACTTTGTCTGATTGCATCTTCATATTCCCCATTCCCCAGCAGGTACCTGGAAAAAAAAAAATGCTTAATGACTAAAGAGCATGGCAACCTCCGATGCATTAAGCATACTTCTGCCTCAGGATTCTAGGTTTGCTGTTCCCTGTGCGGGGAATGTTCTTCCTCCGGATATTCACTCCCATGAATGTCTCTGCTCATATGTCACCACCTCAGAGAAGACTTCCCTGGTCACTCTATCTAAAACAGCATCTTCAGCCACTTTCCCTTACCCTGCCTTAATTTTTTCTTTCATAGAACTTATTGTTATCTGACATATTAAGTATTTCTCGGTATATTTACCATCTCCCACTATAATGCAAACTCTACAGGTCTGGGACTTTTTCTCACTCGTCACTGTAGCCCCAGTGTCGAAAACAAATCCTAACATAGTAGATGTTCAATAAATGTTTATTGAACTAATAAATGGCATGGAGATGAGTGATAGAGAAATTTTATAAAATCCTTTTTTAAAAATATTTTTTTTATTGATTTCAGAGAGGAAGGGAAAGGGAAAGAGAGATAGAAACATCAATGATGAAAGAGAATCATTGATTGGCTGCCTCCTGCACGCCCCCCACTGGGGATCAAGCCCACAACCCAGGCAAGAGGTAGCAACTTGCCCTTGACCGGAATGGAATCTGGGACCATCTGAAGGCCGACGCTCTATCCACTGAGCCAAACTGGCTAGGGTAGGGCTGATAGAGGAATTTTGGAATATAGAGGTGAGGAGGAGAGGTTTAAAATATTACAGAATAGAAAAAAGTTTTACAGGCCCCCAAGGCCAGATGCGGCCCTATCAGGAATGGTAGGCCACACAGAACCCAGGCTCAGAAAAGAAAGGAGTAGAATGAGAGCCAGGTGGAACTCGAGAGGTGGGTCCTCAGGGAGCAGAGTCCTCCTGGGAAAACTACAGCTCAGGTAGAGGAAGTGGGGTGGGCTGGAGGCCACTGAGAAGTTTACTCAGATCTAAAGACAACATCCACCCGGAGCCCAGGCCCCTCTCGGCCAGATGGTTCCGGAGGAGCCTCAGCATCTGTTCCTCTGGAAATTATCCAGCGCTCCCTTCTGCCTGTCTTCTCTGGTGACAGCCGGAACAATTGTCCAGGAATTCCATCTGCTCCCCTGTCCTTCTCCCCTCCACAGCTCATCAACATTTCAGAGCAGAGAGGTGTCCCATTTCCCCGGGTCTAGGGAATGGGGGCTGGGTCTGTCCCTTGGTGGCCTGTCCCTCAAACACTTAACTTCACCAACACACATAAATAAAACCTTTGCAGACACCCCAGGTCCCCAGAGGCTACAGGTCAACCACCTTTATTTCCCATCCTGTCCTTTCAATCCCATACAACTTTTTATTATTGCTAATTTAATAAAATCTCACTAAATGAAACAATCGTACTGGTTCTTGCAGAGTTTAAAATAAGGGCTCTCAGTCATTATACAATTTAAGGTTCCCCTTAAATTGCCAGTACGGTACTTTCAAACTGTGACGTTCATTGTAATATAAGACCACAAATTCAGATTTTTTGAAATACCACTTTCACTGTTTACTAAAAGGAGTCTGCCTGAAAGAAGAAATGAGGAAGCTGGTTTTCTTTTCTAAATAGGACTGACCCACCCTCCCCCCAACCTCTTCTCTACCTTTCCTGAAATTGTTTTGTGATCCACAGAGGGAGGAAAGCCCACGGACTGCAGGTAAACACACGTATGGTATGTAAATTTGAAAAGTGATCCAACTTCATATTTTGTAAACAGAAAGTATCAGCAAATATAAACATGCCTTTGAAGAGAAAGGAAATCAGTCCTCCAGAGTTTTTAACTTTTAGGATATGTGAGATAAAGATGTTTTTACTTGGAAGTTACCTTATCACTCCCTCTGTGGATACACGTATACCTATGTATATGTTTTGATTTCAGAGAGGAAGGGAGAGGGAGAGATAGAAACATCAGTGATGAGAAAGAACCATTGATCGGCTGCCTCTTGTATGCCCCACACTGGGGATCAATCGAGCCTACCACCCAGGCATATGCCCTGACTAGGAATCAAACCATGACCTCCTGGTTCATGGGTCAATGCTCAATCACTGAACCGCTCCAGCTGGGTTATTCTTAAACCACAATTACATAATTGTTCACCATCACTGTAAGAGAACTGTGAGGAAGGTGGTGAAGATTAAAGACCTCTTCTAGGCTTTAGGGGTTTTATGAAGTAGCTGCAATTTGCAGGAGAGTCAGGCTAACTGCATTTTTTTTTAAAGTCCTTTAAGGAAGTTGGATATTTTTTCATTGATTTTTAGAGAGAGTGGGAGAGAGAGGGAAAGACAGAGAGAATCAATGTGAGAGAAATACATCAATTGGTTGCCTCCTGCACAAGCCCTGACCAGGGCCTGGGCCGGGAGGAGCTTGCAACCAGGGTACGTGCCCTTGACCGGAACCGAAACCAGGTCCCTTTGGTCCGTAGGCCGATGCTCTATCCACTGAGCGAAACTGGCTACGGCAGGCTCATTGCATTTTGATGGCAGTTTTCATGTGGTTGTGCCTAGGTGTCCACAGGGCTGCAGTGACTGCAGGGACCGCCTGCACAAGCATGGTCAAGTACTTCCCAGAACACAAGCTGCTTGACCCAGATTGAAGACAGTTCTTTCTCCTGATTCTATTTATGTGGACTTAGTCTCCCAACTGGAATAGAAGTGTTGTTGTGGAGTCTGGGTTTGGCCTGACAGACTATGCAGGTGGAAAAGGACCTTGGAATAGAAGTGGGTCCTGGACAAAGACAGAAATTGGAGCTCCAGGTATTGGAGGAAACCGCTAAAGATTTTGAACCTCCCTGGCTGGTTTGGCTCAGTGGATAGAGCGTTGGTCTGGGGACTGAAGGGTCCAGGTTCAATTCCGGTCAAGGGCACATGCCCAGGTTATGGGCTCGATCCCCAGTAAGGGGCGTGCAGGAGGCAGCCGATCAATGATTCTCTCTCTCTCTCCCTTCCTCTCTGAAATCAATAAAATATATATATACTAAAAAAACTATTCTTAAAGTAAAATCCTTAAAAAAAAAGAGTTGAAAGCATTCTAGGCTCAGCTCCATAGCCCTTTGAACTGTTCATCATGACAGCTAGAAGGGTCTTAAAGCCATATGCAACCTTTTTGGTTGCAATTGACATTCTGTACTAATAGTTCAAAGCCAGGAAGCTGCCTATATTCTTTTTTTTTTTTTTTTTTTTTTTACCCTCACCTGAGGGTAATTTTTCCATTGATCTTTAGAGAGAGAGTGGAAAGATGGGAGAAGGGGAGAGGGAGAGTGAGAGAGAGATTGAACATCAATGCGAGAAAGATACATGGACTGGTATGTGCCTCAACCAGGGGGCCTGGATGGATCTTGCAACTGAGGTATGTGCCCTGGACTGGAATCAAACCCGAGACCCTTTGGTCTGAAGGCCAATGCTCTAACCACTTAGCACACCGGTGAGGGCAACTGCCTATATTCTTATTTGTGACCCTGATTGGACATGCTGTACCCTAGTTACATGGCTGTTTTGACAATGATTTCAAAACGTCAAGAGGGATAACTTAGTCTGCTTCCGTAGATTTAAGTTATACACATCTCCTGATTCTTCTATTAATAGAAATCCACAGCTGCCACCCTGGGGGATAAACTTATTATGTGTAAATGTCTTTTTCATAACTCGGGATGTTGAATTTGATGGGAGCCCAAGAAATGTAATTTAAATGACCTTGAAAGTTGCATTCTTTAATATTCTTAAAACCACTTAAACCTTAAGAGATAATGAAGGCAGGAACCCAAACAGGGATTTGTGCACCCATATATGCAATAATGCTATTTATAGCAGCATTATTACAATAGCCAAAAAGAGGAAGTAACCCAAGTGCCAACTAACAGATGAATGGGTAAACGTAGTGTGGCATATATACACAAAGGAACATATTTTAGCCCCCCTAACAGGGAAATTCTGACACATGCTATGACATGGATGAACACTGAGGACATTATGTTAAGTGCAATAAGCCAATCACAAAAGGAAAATTTCTGTATGATTCTATTTATATGAGGTACCTAGAGTAGTCAAATTCATAGAGACAGAAAGTAGAGTGGTGGCTGCCAGGTTCTGGGGGAAGAAACGATGTGGAGTTGTGTTTAATGGGTACAGAGTGTCAGTTCAGGAAGATAAAAAGTTCTGATGCTGGGTGGAGGTGATGGTTGTCCAGCAATGTGAATGTTGGCCATCAATGTTAGTGCCACTGAACCGTACACTTCAGAGTGGTTAAAATGGTAAACGTGACCCACGATAAAAAAGATTTCCTGTAAAAAATAAATACTTAAAATATACATCGCATACATCTTTATATGATATCAAGTCTTGTTTCTGGCTTCTGGTAGGGTCCTGCCTCTCCCAATTCTAAGGCAGGGCTTGTCTCCCCCCTTCAGAGTCTGGGAACCCCGAGGTGAAGACCTGTGCCTCCCCTGTCAGACTTCCATTTCGGGTCTTGGGGAAGCTCAGAAAGTAAAGAAGGAACAGCTCACCTCCCTCTTCTGACTGCACTGCGGCTCCCTCGGCTCCCTCGTCAGGGCCTGCTTCACTCTGACCTGGTAGAGGCGGGGTAGTTCTGCGGTCCCAAGTCCCTTTGCTGAATCGGAAGGGCTTTGCTCCATCATGGACGGTTACCTGAAATTTGGGCCCTGAATGTAATAGATGAAGCAATGGTTTATACATAAGAGGCTAACAGAGGAGATTCAGCTCCCAGAAACTTCATGTAAACCTTCAGGGATGGCTCCTTCAGCTGCTGCTAGAGAGGCTGCAACAGGACCTGCCTGGGCTGTTGATGCCTCCCCCAACCCCTCTGGGTGCTGGGTGGTTCCAGGACGGCGGGGGCTTCACAAGCATGTGCCATCTTGGTACTGCTGTGCTTTGCACTCAGAATTCTGGTTCTGGTGAAGCTTTGCCCTTCCAGGCCTGTGCACATGAGTCTGCACACCCTCATGGTCCCAAATGGACATGTTCCCTTGCTTGACATGTTGGACACTAGCTGCACGACTGAACACTGGACCCATCAGCCGGCAAAGTGTCCCGTCCCCCTCTGTCACTTTTCAACTAACCTCCAAACCCACAATCGGTATCTATCCTTGCCCAGCCTCCGCCCTTTCCTTGAGCAGGTATCTCCCAAGCATGGCATTTAGAGCCTGAGACATGGCACTCCAACCCCCGAGGCGCACAATAAGCCCTGCCAAAACACACACACACACACACACACACACACACACACACACACACACGTACACGCGAGTCAAACACAGCCAAAAGGTGGGGCACAATGCCTGGTTTGGATTTCAGCCCTGCAGCAGCTGGCTCCAACTCCTGCATGCGGTAGGGGTGGGGGTGGAGGACAGGAAACAAGCAGGGGGAGGAGAGGGAGGACATTTGTTTCAGGACCCAAAGGCCCCTGTGCTGGCAGAAAGCCCAGCGAAGGGTGGACGACTTGGGCCTGCCCGACTTCCTACCTGCTCCAACTCAGCTCCCACCTGGGCCCCCACTTGTTGGGCTGACAAGAACTGGCTTGGAGAGACAGGGGCAGCACAAAACAAGCAGGTAGATGAGGACAAAGGCCAGGTCTGCATGCCCCTTGGTCTTCACGGGGTCCAGAGCCGAGAGGTACACCCGGTCCCCTGTTAACTTGTAGTGTGTGGACAGTGAGAGTGACTGTGCCTGCCCTATTGGACTATAAGCTGCCTGAGATCAAGGCCCAGTCCTTTTTTCATTCATATTAATTCATTCTTGTCCCTTATCCGGTGAGGACAAAGGCCAGGCCTGCATGCCCCTTGGTCTTCACGGGGTCCAGAGCCGAGAGGTACACCCGGTCCCCTGTTAACTTGTAGTGTGTGGACAGTGAGAGTGACTGTGCCTGCCCTATTGGACTATAAGCTGCCTGAGATCAAGGCCCAGTCCTTTTTTCATTCATATTAATTCATTCACTCATTCAACTAATGCTTGTTGAGTGTCTGGGGTCCCTTCCCTGCTCCTGACCACAGTGCTTACTATCATGCTGGGCTCTGACAGGGAGTGGGTGGGTCAATGAACGCGTGAATGAATGAGGCTCTTCTCTTCCTCCCCATTCTCTTGTCTCTGCACCCTCATTTGGTGTTGGTAACACGCAACTTTTTGTTTGAAAAGGAGTCCAGGGAGAGAGGAGGGGAACTTGAGAAAAAGAACCCAGGTAAGGGGTGGGGAGGCCAGGATGGATGAACCCCTGTGGCTGTGGAAGAAGGATTTATTAGCAGGTACCCAGAAAAGTGCTCAGGGAAGTGGGGAATCCTGAGGATGGGGAGACCAAGGAGAGCAGTAGTTACTATTCTGAATCAAAGTTGGAAATGAGCCCCATATGTCTAGTGGTCCCTCCGAAACGGAGGCCACTATTGAGGCAGGCTTAGGAGGACCCTAAAGTCATCAGGCTTCCAGCCCAGACTGTTCCCAAAGTCCTCCAAATGAAGCAGAGTTGATTAGCATCAGCCAGGGGGCTCTCACCACACAGCCCATACCAGTCTCCTTTCCCAGGGTCTCTGTGAAGCAGACTGCTGGGAGGCTGTGTCACTTAACTAGCTGCATGAGCACGGGGCAATGACAAACTTCTCTGTGTCTCAGTTTCTCCATCTAGAAAACGGGTTAAGCATAGTGCCGATTCCACAGAGCTGTTGTGAGGCTCAACTGAGTTCATGTATGTAAAGTGCTAGAACAGTGCCTGGCACATAGGACACCCATCTATTTACTAGCAAGGACCTTGAGGCTCAGAGAAGTTAGATGTGTCCTGAGGGCCACCCAGCTATGGATAGGGAAGCCAGGATTTGAAGCAGCTCTTGATATTCTTGCCTGAACACCACACCCTGAAGAGTACTAAGAGTGGTCCCAGGCTGATGAGAAAGGAAATGAGATGACAAAGATGGCGGGGCAGAATGTTTAACCTCAAGGCCTCCGGCAGATGGGTGCTCAGGTGAAAGGGGTGGGCCTGGAGCCGAGTGATCATGTAGAAAACGCTTGCCATGAGTCCGGTGTGGTGAAGAAGGGGTTGACAAGGGCCGAGGCAGTAGGAAAGAACTCCCATGGCCTCCCCAGGGCCAGGGGGAAGGAAGATCAGATAGAATTTGGCTGTGCCGAGCCAGCTCAGCCAAGGGTTCCGAAAACCGGAGTGAGGGCAGTGAAGGATGAAGAAATGACAGACAGAATAAGCTGGGTGTAGGTGGATCTCCTGTGCCTGGCTGAGGCCACAGAGAGAGATCCAGAGGGCAAGCTGAGCCTTTATTTTATAGCCAGAGGTAAACAAGGTAGTGGTTACCATAGTTACAATGTTCTTGTGAGTTTCACTTGTTTTGGCAGCACTTGCTGCATCTCCCTCAGCCCATTAGCTACCCAGATAAGATCTAGGGAGCGTCATAAGGTCAAGCCTAATTATGCTAAGAGGACTGTGCCCTCTAAGCTGGGACTGGTTTGTGGCTTTGCCAACAGGTCAGTCTGAGGCTTAACCCTATAGCCACGCCCTACATTTGGCGAGCAGCCGGAACAAGGAAATGGAGGCAAGAGAGGAGGCAGGGATGGCCTTAAGGCTTTAGCATCAATTACTCAGGGAATAGCAAGGCCTCTGGCAGAGACAGGTGATTGGGACGGGGATGTTCTTGGAAATCCAAGCAATGAGACAAGCCCGCTGTCCAGGGTGATTATTAAATGGGGAAGGTGTGTGTGTTAGAAACAGGTTTGCAGAAACAGAGCCTGGACTACATACATGATGCCTTTTACATCGAGGGGCTTCCACCCCTAGTAGTGGATGGATTCTGAAAGATATTTAAACAGAAACTGTTGCTAAGAGACAAACCCCAGCACAGCCCAGAACAGCACAGTTCAACTTCCCATCATTACTCTTGTCACCGATCCCCCTCCTACTCCAGGGCAGGAAACTGGCTTTAACCCGGGACCCTACCCCTCAAGCCTCAGCAGCCACTCATCCCAGCCCCCACTCTCCCACCTCCCTGTAAAAGGAACTGCACTTCACACGCAGTGTCTCGTTCCACCCCCACAGTGACCCTGATAGAGATTAAGGCTGGCACTATTTGCTCCATTTTACAAATAAGGAAACTGAGGCCCAAAAAGGTTATGAGACTTTCTCGGGTGCCCACCTCCTTTCCTCAGCAGATCCACCGACATCTCTTGGTTCCCCGGGGGCACTCGTTTTTTTCTGTGGGAATAATAAAATGGTGGGGTACTGACTGATATTAAGGAGGCAGTGAAAATGGACAGTGGGGTGTGTGGCAACGTATGGATAAGTACCAAACATCAGGGCTGGAGCCATCCTTAGAGATCTCTGAGTTAGGGCATGCTATTTGCAAGGAAAACTTAAACCCAGAAAGATGGGTCTTGCCCACTGAGTACCTCTGACATATTGTCACGCTCTTTGTTCCAGTTATCTACCACTGCACTTAACAGATCACCTCAAAATTCCTGGCTTAAGACAACAATCTTTTTTCTAATCTCTCAGATTCCTGGGGGTCAGGGATTTAGGAAGGGCTCAGCTGGGCTGTTCTGACCTTATCGGTGGCTGAAGATGAAATGGCTGGAGCTGGAGCAGCTGCTGTGGGCGGGCTGTCCGGGCCTCTCTCTCTCCAGGTGGTCTCAGGTCCTCTCCATGTGACTGGTTGGGCTTTTTCATAGGGTAAGGTCAGGTGGGCAGTCAGATTACCGGGCAACTCAGATCTCCAAAGGCACGTGTCCCGGGAGAATCAGGTGGAAGCTGAATCATCTTTGTGACCTAATCTCAGAAGTCACATAGCGTCATGTCTACCACAGCCGACTGCCTCAAGTCAAGGGAAGGGATGATGGACCCTGCCTCTCAAAGGGAGGAATGTCAAAGTTACACAATTAGAAGCGCATGTGGGATGGGAGCTCTTTGGAAAATGCAGTCTGCCAGGCAGTTGCTCAATCACCTGGATTGATTGCAAGGCACAGAGGAAAGACAGGCCTGGTCTGAACACTGGCTTCATCACTCACCAGCTCTGTGACCTAACCCCTTGTATCCTCTCCTTCTCCATCCATAAAACCGGAGTGATAATAATACCTGCTTTGCGGAGCTGTGGTGAGATTTAAGTGGGATGGCCTGGCCCACAGGAAAAAAGTTTTTTCTTCTTCCAAGTTATGAGACAGCAGTGAACACACCATCAACCTAACTGCCTCACCCTGCCCATGAAGCAGACCTAAGTATCAAATAAGGCAAGGAGCCCTAGCTGGTTTGACTCAGTGGATAGAGTGTTGGCCTGCGGACTGAAGGGTCCTAGGTTTGATTACAGTCAAGGACACATGCTTGGGTTTTGGGCTTGATCCCCAGTAGGGGATGTGCAGGAGGCAGCCAATCAACGATTCTCTTCAATCATTGATGTTTCATCTCTCCCTCTCCCTTCCTCTCTGAAATCAATAAAAAAATAAAAAAAGAGAAACTAAGATAAATGAGAGTACACATTCACCACTAAACAGTACAAGACATGAAATGATAAATCGAGAACTAAATTACAGCAATAAACAAAACAAAGTCCTTGCCTTCAGAGATCTTATAATCTAGGGGAGCCAGTCAACATATAAATATGCTAATGGTATTATGTCAGATGGAGAAAAGGGCTGTGGAGAAAAATAAAGATAAGGGAAATATGCCCAGGGTCAGGGCGGGGTTAGTATATGGGTAGATCAGGGAGGGTCTATTTACTGAGATGAAATTTGAACAGAGAACTGAATGAAAATATGAGCGTTTGAGCGATGAAAATATATGGGTAAGAGCAGTCCAGACAGAAGGAATAGTTATTGCAAAGGTCCTGAGGCAGGGAACAGACTTGATGTGTTTGAGGATCAACATAGAGGCTAGTTTAGCAGAGCAGAATAAGGCAGGGATAGCATAGGGGTTAAGGTCAAAGGGGATCCACTGGAAGGTTTTGAGCAGAGATGTGACATAGTCTGACTTCTATCGTTGAGATACACTTTTTATTTTTGAATAATTTTAGATTTACAGGAAAGTTGATAAGATACTAAGGAGAGTTCTTATATACCAACCAGTTTCCCCTGATGTAAGTAACACTTTACCTGACCATGGTAGGTTTGTCAAAACTAAAAAGCCAACATCGGTACCCTAGTGTAAACTAAACTCCAGACTTTATTCAGACTTCACCAGCTTTTTCACTATTGATCTTTGTTTGTTTCAGTTTAGAATACCACGTATATTTAGCTGGCTTCCATGCTAGCAGGATCACCCTGGCTGCTCCACCATAGCAAACCCGTTAAGAAGCTGTTGCATTAGTCCAGGCAAGAGGAAAGGGGCTTGAAGTCATATTGTGAAAAGTGGTCAAATTCTGGATGAACTTGAAGGCAGAGGCAACAGGTTTTGCAGGACATGGGATGTGAGAGAAAGAGGAGAGTTAAGTATGACGCCAAGGATTTTGGTTTAAAACAGGCATTTACTGAGAGGAGATAAGACCGACATAGGAAGACTGTTTGGGGATGGAAACCAGGCGTCTGCATTTGTACGTGCTAAGTTTGAGTTGCCTGTTGGACCATGTGGAGATGTTGAGTAGGCAGTCGGATACATGAGAGGGGATTTCAAGGATAAACCATGGCTGGAAATGTAAACCCGGGAGTCCTTGGTTTATAGCTGCTATTTAAAGCCGTTAGGCTGATGAGATCATGAAGGGAGTGAGTGAAGGTAGAAAAGAGAAGCGGTCTGAGTATGGAGCCCTGGGCTATGGAAGAAATTGGGAAGATGAGGAGGAAGCAAAGGGGACTGAGGAGGAATAGCCATTAGGGTAGGTGGAAAGCTAGTGAGCGATCCTAGAAGCCCAGTGAACCACTGTGTCAAATGCAGCTGACAGAGACAGTGAGATGAGGACTGAGGAGGAATTGTTGGATTTGACACTGGTGAGGGCATTGGTGACCTTGACAGGTGACCTTGACAACAGAGTGTGGGATGAGAGTGGTTTCAAGGAAAATGAGAAGAGAGAAAGTGAAGACGGCAAGTCTAGACCAATATTTTTGAAGAGTTTTCAGTAAAGGGAGCAGAAAAGTGGAGCTGGAAGAGAATATGGGACTGAGAGAGCTTATTTATTTTCAGATGGGAGAGAGGATGAGGAAAATGATCCCCTAGAGACAAGCGAACTGATGGTGCAGATGACCTGGGAGAAGTAGTGGAGCCTGCAGTTGCACAGGTGAGAGGGATGGGAGCTAGTGCCCAGGTGGAGGGGTTCTGAGTAAGAGCAGGAGGATGACAGAGTGTATGGAGGCAGATGGAAGGGGGTGGGCGGAAGCGTGGGAAAGTTCTCTTCAGATTGCTTCTATTTTCTCCATGAAGCTGGAAGCAAGACCACCAGCAGAGTGAGAAGAAAGGAGAGAGGAGAAGGTAAAAATAGCCGTCAGGAGGACGGGAGAGTTCAAGGATAAACCATGGCTGGAAATGTAAACCCGGGAGTCCTTGGCTTATAGCTGCTATTTAAAGCCGTTAGGCTGATGAGATCATGAAGGGAGTGAGTGAAGGTAGAAAAGAGAAGCGGTCTGAGTATGGAGCCCTGGGCTATGGAAGAAATTGGGAAGATGAGGAGGAAGCAAAGGGGACTGAGGAGGAATAGCCATTAGGGTAGGTGGAAAGCTAGTGAGCGATCCTAGAAGCCCAGTGAACCACTGTGTCAAATGCAGCTGACAGAGACAGTGAGATGAGGACTGAGGAGGAATTGTTGGATTTGACACTGGTGAGGGCATTGGTGACCTTGACAGGTGACCTTGACAACAGAGTGTGGGATGAGAGTGGTTTCAAGGAAAATGAGAAGAGAGAAAGTGAAGACGGCAAGTCTAGACCAATATTTTTGAAGAGTTTTCAGTAAAGGGAGCAGAAAAGTGGAGCTGGAAGAGAATATGGGACTGAGAGAGCTTATTTATTTTCAGATGGGAGAGAGGATGAGGAAAATGATCCCCTAGAGACAAGCGAACTGATGGTGCAGATGACCTGGGAGAACTGGTGGAGCCTGCAGTCACACAGGTGAGAGGGATGGGAGCTAGTGCCCAGGTGGAGGGGTTCTGAGTAAGAGCAGGAGGATGACAGAGTGTATGGAGGCAGATGGAAGGGGGTGGGCGGAAGCGTGGGGAAGTTCTCTTCAGATTGCTTCTATTTTCTCCATGAAGTTGGAAGCAAGACCACCAGCAGAGTGAGAAGAAAGGAGAGAGGAGAAGGTAAAAATAGCCGTCAGGAGGACGGGAGAGTTCACAGAACTGATGCATATTGATGGTCAACACAAAGGGTGTTTGAAGCTATGAATCTGAGACCAGTCAGCCTGGAGGTGAGTTTGTTTCCGTCACGTCCAGTTGCTGGGGTGCAGGCTAGAGAGGACACAGGAGAGGGGTTTTACCAGATGGACAGGACGGGAGAGAGGTGCCAGGGAGTTGGTATAAGCAATGGACTGATCAGAATGATATGTCCTGGAATCAAAACTGGGTAAGCAGGAAAGGGTAGATGTGATGAGAGGGGACACTGAAAAGGAGGTAAGATCAATGGGTGAGAGACAGGGCCAACTTATCTACAGGAGGCACTGTGCAAAATTCCCACAACTCCTTTAGGGACCTGCAACATGTTTTAATTTTAATGTATTTTAAAATCAAAAGAAAAAAATGGAAATAATAATAATAATGAATATACAGCAGGTACTGAAATAACATTATTTCATTTGACATCATTTCACTATAATGTTGATGAGTCACAAAAAAAAATGACACCCTGGCCAGTGTTTTTCAGTGGTTGGAGCATCATCCCGTACACCAAAAGGTTAAGGGCTTGATTCCAGATCAGGGCACATACCCAAGTTGTGAATTCAATCCCCGGTCAGTGCACATGCCGGAGGCAACCAACTGATGCTTCCCTCTCACATTGATGTCTCTCTCTCTCTCTCTCTCTCTCTCTCTCTCTCTATATATATATATATATATATCCCTTCCTCTCTCTCTGGAATCCATGAAGATCTCCTCAGGTGAGAATTTATTTATTTAATTTATTATTATTTTTAATCCTCACCTGAGGATATTTTTCCATTGATTTTTAGGGAGAGTGGAAGAGAGAGGGAAAGACAGAGAGAAACATCAATGTGAGAGAAACACATCGATTGGTTGCCTCCTGCGAGCGCTCCGACCAGGGCCCAGGCTGGAGAGGAGCATACAACCGAGGCATGTGCCCTTGACCGGAATCGAACCCGGGACCGTTTTGGTCCACAGGCCAACACTCTATCCACTGAGCCAAACCGGCTAGGGCTCCTCGGGTGAGAATTTAAGAAAAATAAAAAGGAATCATTTCCTGGCCAGGGCCACTGTCTGTGTGGCACTTGCATGTTCTCCCATGTCTGCATGGGTTTTCTCCTGCGGACTCTGGTTTCCCACATTCCCAAACATGCACATGAGGTGAATTGAGTATCTACATCCCCCAGTCTGAGTGAGTGTGGGTGTGTGAGTGCGTCCTGAGATGGAAAGGCATCCTGTCCAGGGTCCCCACCTCATCCCCTGAGCTGCTGGGACTGGCTCCGGCCACCTGGGACCCTGAACTGGAATAAGTAGGTTGGAAAATAATCTTACTTGTTTTTATTAATTTTTTCTTAAATGTATATATAGCTCATATTTATATCAATGTTTAACATTAGAAGTGTTTTGGTTCTTTATTTCGAAGTTTAATGATGTTTTGTTTTGGTGACCAGAAATATGCCATAGGAACATTAAAAATTTTATTTTATTTTTATTATTTTAAAATTTTCAGTTACAGTTGACATACATGACTTACTAAGTGATCGTCCCAATAAACCGTGCATATTTACATAGTTAGTAGAATATTATTGACTGTATTTCCTATGCTGCATTTTACATCCCCATGACTATTCCGTAATAACATCTGTAATTTGTTCTTAACCTCTTCACCTTTTCACCCATCCCCCAAACCCTCTATGCCATAATAACTTGTTTAGATCAATTTAGCTTATGGTAAAATTGGTTTCAATATAGGTATGTCGTTTCACTTAAAGTCTCAGTTTCCAAGAACCTACCAATAACATTAAGTGAGGACTTACTGTAGAATAATGCATCTTGCTTGGATTATACTTGTCTTTACACCAATGCAACCATAAAGTATAGTCTTACTATTCTTTTGTGGCGGAAGAGGGCCATGAAGGTGAAGTGCACAGGACCCACAAAAGTTGTAATGTAGCCCAGTGATCCCTGTGGATCCAAATTCAACACATGTTAAATGCATTTATAATGGCAAAAGCAAACACAACCTAAGTACACAGAATTGTTTGAGTCTAGGTACTAGAGGGCATAGGCTGCAAAGATACAAGTTGGTAATAGGAAAGTGTGATTATAATAGGAAATTGAGATTATGGAGTGTGTGAAGAATTCGTAGTAAGCCCTAGCTGGCTTTGTACAGTGGATAGAGCGTCAGACTGTGTACTGAAGGGTCCCAGGTTCGATTCCAGTTAAGGGCACATGCCTGGGTTGTGGCCCTGACCCCCAGTAGGGGGCGTGCAGGAGGCAGCCGATCAATGGTTCTTTCTCATCATTGATGTTTCTATCTCTCTTTTCCTCTCCCTTCTTCTCTGAAATCAATAAAAATATATTTTAAGAAAAGAATTCGTAGTAACAAGGTTTGGCTGAGACAATCCTCATTAGTGGAGAAGAAATCAAAGAAATGGGAAGTTGGTTTTTTATCAGTTATCTATTGCCATATTAACAAACCACCTCGAAACTTAGTGGCTTAACCACCATTTATCTGCTCATTGTTTGGTAACACGGGCCGGCCTCAGCTGAGCATTCCGTTCGTCTTGCCGAGGCATCATCTGGCTGCGGTCATCTGGAAGCTTATCTGGGGCTGGGTAGTATGACCTCACATGTCTGGTAGTTGGTGGCCAGGGTACCTCAGTTCTTCTCCATTGGGCTCCTCATCTTCCAGTAGGCTACACTGGATTTCTTCCCATGATGTTGGAAGTATTCTGAGAGGGCAAAGGGGCAAGCTGCAAGGTCTCGAGGCCCAGACTCTGGGGACTCACACTGTATCATTTCTGCTGTATGCTTTTAGTCAAAGCAAGTCATAAAGCCAGCCCAGATTCAAGGGGTTGACAAACAGACTCCACTCCTTGCTGAGAAGGGCAGCAAAATCATTGCAAAGGGTCACGTGAGACAGGAGGAAGTGTAGTGGCCATCTTTGCAAGCACATTTATTGGGAGAATTGTCTCTGTGGTACTGAATCATCAAAAATCTCCAAGAATTTGACAGAAGTGGGAGTGAAAAGAGTGAAACAACCCAGGTGCTAACATTTTTACAGCATGAGGGAGAAGTAGTAAGTGACACAATCCGATGCTATCAACTTCCAAAGTTTTAACCATCTTTACTGTCTCATCAGTGAATGTCAATGAATTTCATTAATGAGAAGGAACTGTTCATTTTCCACAACTTCTTTGATGCAGTCGCTCCCCAATTCAGAATCTGCCTTAAGGAAGGATCCCAAACCATGGAGAAAACCACATGCATGGAAACGTGTGGTGCTACTAGACACAGTCCCCAGGATGATGTCCAGCACAAAGTAGTAGCACATAGGTGCTCAGAAATATTTGTTGAATGAATTTATAATAGCAAAAAAATAAACACAATTGTGTAAGGATCCAATTGTGAGAATCCCATAATGAGGACTAAGTTAATATATCTACTTAATGGACTATTATGCAGCCATAAAAATTATGCTTTTGAGGACTACCAATACATTATGTGGAGTAAAAAAAAGTCATGATACAATATTACAGGAACTGTGTAAAAACATCTGGGTAGGAACAGAGGTAAAAAAAACCCACCACAATAGTGTTTTTTTTTTTATGCTAGTAGGATCATGGGTGATTTTTTTTCTTTTTACTTCATTCTAAAGCAGTGGTTCTCAACCTTCTGGCCCTTTGAATACAGTTCCTCATGTTGTGACCCAACCACAAAATGATTTTCGTTGCTACTTCATAACTGTAATGTTGCTACTGTTACGAATCGTAATGTAAATATCTGATATGCAGGATGGTCTTAGGCGACCCCTGTGAAAGGGCCGTTCGACTGCCAAAGGGGTCGAGAACCACAGGTTGAGAACCGCTGTTCTAAAGGATCTATAGTGTTATTGCATTTCTTTCATAATAATAAAGTTGTACACGTTCATTGTGGAAAAGGGGGAAATGCAGAAAAGCATCTTTAAGAAAAGATAACCTATAATTCCATCATCCAGAACAAAAGTTACTGGTAACTGAGGAATGTTCGGTGTTGTCTCTCCCTGCTCGCAGTTAACATACTCTTAGCTTTTTTTTTTTTTTTACATCTTCAGGCTTCAAAAAGGTGACTTTTGATAGTCACATAATCTATTTGACCTACACTAATTGGACATCATAGATTGTTTGCAATTTTTCACTGAAAAACAAATTAAAACAAAATGAATGGTTAGAGCTATGGCATTACTCAAATTCAGAAAGCTCTTTAGGGAAGAGGAAGTGGCTAGACTAGAAAGATGAGGTGGGTGTGGCTGTTGCATTCAATGGAGACGGCAAGAAAAACTAGTCCAGGGGCTCCGTCCCCGAGGGGTGTCCGTGGGAAGCTTCTGCAGGGGCTAGAGATTCCTCCCTCCAATCTATGGAATTTAAAGATGGTGAAATCTTGACCTGGAGGCTTAGGTGGTGTTCCTAGCCTCTGCCCTTTTGCGCAAGCAAGCAAGAGAACTGTTTCCTGTCCTTGTCTTGCACAGGTGTCTCTGAGCCATTAGCCTGGACCATAGTCCTCCCCTACTCCCCCCCACCCCCCAACTCTTCTAGTCAGAGCTCTGGGTTTGGACGATTAGCCTGAGCTCAAGAACGGATGTGATCCGGGGTACAGGAGAAGGAGCTGGGGTGGGGGTGGGTGGCGGGGGGCGCATGTAGAGTCAGGGGCGTTCCCAGTCCAGAGGGGCTTCCCAGCAGCGGTCGTGGAAAGGAAGAGGGTGGTGGTGACAGAGATGGGGTGGGGGTGGGGCTGATACGGAGGTAGGCATGGGTTGATCCTGGAAGGCTGTGCACGGCAGCGAGGAGAGAAAGGAGCGGCGGGCGCCGAGGAGAGGCGCAGCCATTTGAAGCAGGTGATGGAGGATTTACTAACCGAGGAGGCGTGGGCTTGATGACAGGAGGCGGGCGGGGAGCGCGCCGCGCCCTGAGCGTGTGTGGGATCCATGTGAGAAGCGTGATGGGCCGCGGACTGGTGAGAACAGAGGTGGGGCGGGGGTGAGAGGCGCAGGTCAGCCAGGCTGCGATTCGCGATGGGAGAATAATCGGGCTGCGCACATCTGGCCGGCACTTGCAGTCTCCTCTCATTTAGATTCCCGTAATTTCCTCCTTTCGATGAGGAAAGCCAGGTTCGGATAGGTTAGGTGGCAGCGGAGGGTGGGGGCCCAGGGGAGAGAGCGACAGCGGAGAAAGGGGCGAGCGCCGAGCTCCCAGAAGAGGCGT
>NW_005355115.1:3988351-4021448 GCF_000412655.1 Myotis brandtii
TGGGGTCGGAGACTGCTCGCTGCTGGGAACCAGACCCCGCGTCCGCTCCGTGCTCAAGGCCTCCCCTCGGCGCGATCCCCATCCCACGGGCTCCTCCGTTCTGCTGCGCCCCTAGCCCCGGCCCCTCCACGCTGCCCATCCTTTAGCTTCTTCCCACAGAGCCTGATTCCGGGCCGTGTCACCCACCCCCTCGCTGGTTCAACCCTTCCCCGCCCCCGCTCGGCCGCTGCCTTCACCCCCTTCTTCTGTACGGACTCCCCTCTCCCCCTCGGCTTCTATCGCTCAGAACCGCAATCCGTGCAGCTCATCTCCGCACCCGACCGCCTCGCAGCCTGTGCCGTCCCACAGGTGTCCGCACGTACGGCCTTCCATCCGTCCGTCCTTCTTGGGGCCGGCGCTGACCATGCCCAGCGGCTGCCGCTGCCTGCATCTCATGTGCCTGCTGTGCGTCCTGGGGGCACCGGTTCTGCATGCCGTAGGTGAGCGCACCCCGGACGCAGGTCGCGGCCCTCTCCCGACGTCCCCCGCTTGCACGTTGACCTCTGCCGGCCAGAGACGGCACTGCAGCCGCTCGGACCCGCGGGGTCGGTGAGACCCAAGTCATCCCTTGGACGAGTGTCTTTTCGGCCCGGCCCCAGAGCTGAGCCCACCCAATTACTGGGGCCCCTCACCCTCCCCAGCCCAGCATCTCAGGGAGCCCAACCCGGACCCGGGCTCACCCCTCCCACCTCAATCTCTTGCAGCCGATGACTGCAGCTCCCACTGTGACCTGACCCACGGCTGCTGTGCGCCTGACGGCTCCTGCAGGTACCTCTGAGCACGTGCTCCTAAACCCTTTGCTCCTCTTTTCCCAGCCCTTCACACCCATAACCAGGTCAAGCCCCAGGGCAGTGTGTCTAGGCCCTAGACTCTAGGGGCTTAAGACTCTACTGTTCCCTCCCCATCCCCCCACGGCACACAGGGCGGATTGGCCGCCCCCCCCCCACTCCCCTTTGCCTTGACTCTTCCTTCTTCCAGCTTATGCCTCCCCGCTGTTTTACTCTCCCAAATCTGACCCAGGAATTCTGTAACATTCCTCCTCAAGACCCGGAGAAAGGCCTGGAGCTTGAGACCGTCTGGAGAGTGGGAGCCTGGAGGAAAGGGAGAGATAGGCAAGATATAAAGAGAATTGGTTTGGCCTATAAAAGAAAGGCTGCTGGGCGGGTTGCCGGGGAGATCTTATGGAAGAGAATCTTTCTTGATGGATTTGAGTAATTGACTCACTGGAGTTGGGGTGGGGCAAATCCAATAGCTGGAGGGAAATGTGTCTGGATGGACATGAGGAAATGACCTGTCAGGGCAAGCTGCTGGAGGGGCCGGGGGTTTTTCGGACTCAAGGATGGAAGGCTGTTTTAAAAAAAATAGGTCAGGCCCTGGCGGCGTGCTCAGTGGTTAGAGTGCAGGCCTGCCGGAGAGTCATGGGTTCAATTCCTAGTCAAGGGCACATACCTGGGTTGCAGGTTTGATCCCTGGCCCCCATCGGATCCTGTGTGGGAGGAAACGAATCGATGTGTTTATGTCACATCAATGTTTCTCTCTCCCCCTCTCCCCCCTTCCTTCCACTCTCTCTAAAAGTCAATGGAAAAATATCCTCACTCCTTGGGTGAGGATTAAAAAACAACAACATACCTGGCCGGTTTGGCTCAGTGGATAGAGCGTCGGCCTGCAGACTGAAGGGTCCCGGGTTCGATTCCAGTCAAGGGCATGTACCTCGGTTGCGGGCACATCCCCCAGCCGGGGGCGTGCAGGAGGCAGCTGATTGATGTTTCTCTCTCATCAATGTTTCTAACTCTCTATCCCTCTCCCTTCCTCTCTGTAAAAAAAATTAACAAAAACAAAACAAAAACACAGGTCAGGCTTTTGCCCTGGAATCAAGGGCACTCTTTAAAAAACAACTCACATTTCTGAGTCTCAGATATGCCAGGACTGACACTGGGAGTATTTACAATCATCGTAGCTTCTTCCTCAACACATCCCTGGAAAGTGCATTCCCAATTTACAGATCAGGAAACGAAGGCTCATAAGGATTAGACAAAGTGCAGAACCAAGACTTGAATGCTGGTGTCAGATGATCTGCACAGCCCACACCTATCTTGATGAGCCTGCTTCCCTTGGGGACTGTCATGTCTTCTTGTTTTCGAGATGCTCTGGTCTTGCCTCCACTTCCTCACATCCCCCACCCAGAGCCCTGACCCTGTGCTTCTCCCCATCAGGTGTGACCCAGGCTGGGAGGGGCTGCACTGTGAGCGCTGTGTGAGGATGCCTGGCTGCCAGCATGGTTCCTGCCACCAGCCCTGGCAGTGCATCTGTCATGGTGGCTGGGCGGGCAAGTTCTGTGACAAAGGTAGGGGAGTAGTCTGGAGACCGACCCCATGTGTCTTGGGAGAACATCCACTCCTATTTATTGTGTCCAGCCCCCAAACTCAAATACACAGCATTTGATCATTTTAGACTTCATACCTATCTGCTGTCTGAATTGGCCCTTAACCTAACCCCATGAGATAGGCAAGGCAGCTGTGGAAAATGGTACTCATTTTACAGATGAGCAAATTGAGACTCATAGATGAGCTACAACTTGCTTGAAGTCACTGAGACAGACTGACATTGCCAGGGCTAGGAGCCTCCTGGTTCCGAATTCAGTGTTGTTTCTCCACCATACATACCAGCTGGGGTGGGGGGTGGGGGTTGCAGTATGAGCTGCACCCACAGAGCCTTAGGTGGGGCCTGGGGAGGTCTGGGTGCCAGATGTAAGGGGCTATCCCAGAACCTTCTCTGTCTCCTCTGTAGATGAGCACATCTGTACCACGCAGTCCCCCTGCCGGAATGGAGGCCAGTGCGTATATGATGGGGGCGGCGAGTACCACTGTGTGTGCCCACCAGGCTTCCACGGACGGGACTGTGAGCGCAAGACTGGACCCTGTGAGCAGGCAGGGTGAGTATGGCCCCGTGGGGTGAGTTCAAGGTTAGGTGAGAACTGGTGACGGAAGGAGGCAGGACTGTTGGGAGGCTGGTGATGAAGTAACAGGGCTGAGGGTCAGAAGCCCCACTGAGGGCACCGGAGGATAAAACCCCAGCTTGCCAGTGTCCGTAGTTCCGGGTTTCTCAGCTTTTTTATACCATCTGGGCCATTTCTTCCACAAAAATCTACAGGAACTGGAGATGTAACAGATCAATGTGTGATTGCTCTGGCTGTTGGTGGTGGTGGTGGGGGGGGGTTGAAGACCTAGGACTCCCCTCATCCTCCCAGGAAAGCTTCCCCTGTGGCCCCTAAGGATGTTCTAGCAGCAGCTTTAGCCTCATGTGTGCCTGAGGAAATGGGCCTGTAGGGCGGGGCCTGCCCTCATTTCTGTGTCAGGCCTAAGAGCCTTGCCTCTGGGCCAGGCCCCATGCTAACTGCTTGACGTTGGGTTATCTCATTTAACCCTCACAATGTGGAAGCTGGATGCTACTTCCATTCCCATTTTTAAAAGGAGATATTGGAGGCTCGGAATGTGACTCAGGGTGACATTGCTGGGAGGGGGGTGGGCGGCAGTGGTCAGGATGCTGACCTAGGCTACCCTGCAGGTGTGAGTCCGTATCAAAGCCCTCTCCCACCTCCACCCCAGCTCCCCGTGCCAGAATGGCGGCCAGTGCCAGGACGACCAGGGCTTTGCCCTCAACTTCACGTGCCGCTGCTTGGCAGGCTTTGTGGGTGCCCGCTGTGAGGTGAATGTGGACGACTGTCTGATGCGGCCTTGTGCTAACGGCGCCACCTGTCTGGATGGCATAAACCGCTTCTCCTGCCTCTGCCCCGAGGGCTTTGCTGGACGCTTCTGCACCATCAACCTGGATGACTGTGCCAGCCGCCCATGCCAGAGGGGGGCCCGCTGTCGGGACCGGGTCCATGACTTCGACTGTCTCTGTCCCAGCGGCTATGGCGGCAAGACTTGTGAGCTCGTCTTACCCGGCCCAGCCCCTGCCACCATGGCAGACATACCCCTGGGGCCCACCTCGTCCATGGTGGTGCCTGCCACGGGGCCTGTCCCCCACAGCGCAGGGGCTGGTCTGCTGCGCATCTCAGTGAAGGAGGTGGTGCGTAGGCAAGAGGCCAGGCTGGGTGAGTCTAGCCTGGTGGCCGTGGTGGTGTTCGGGGCCCTCACTGCCACCCTGGTCCTGTCCACGGTGTTGCTGACCCTGAGGGCCTGGCGCCGGGGTGTCTGTCCCCCCGGACCCTGTTGCTACTCTGCACCGCACTACGCCCCAGCTCGCCAGGACCAAGAATGTCAGGTCAGCATGCTGCCTGCAGGGCTCCCCCTGCCACCTGACCTGCCCCCTGAGCCTGGAAAGACCACGGCACTGTGATGGCGGTGGGGCTTTTGTGCCGCCTCCACCTCCTCTGTCCTTCAGACTGGAATGGTCCTCACTTGCCACCCCTCAGCAGCTTCACACAAGAAATATTATTTTTTTAATACACAGAATGTAAGATGGGAATCTTATTCAATAAAACTATGAAGTTATAAGTGGACTCCTTTTCCAGAAAAACCTGCCTGGCGTCACTGACGAGGGCTGAGCAGAGGCCTGTTTCTGGGGAACCCTTGGGGCTTTGCCTTAAGCCTGGTTCTCAGAGAGGAACCCATGACACCTCCCCCCGGGAGAGTGCCAGTGAGGTAGAGCCATGGAGGAGAATGTAAACAAACAGCTCTGCAGCCACCCAGCAGAGGGCGAGACAGGGGGGTGGGGTCCTCAGGGGGAGGAGTGGGCTCCCTGCTGGCTGCTCTGCAGCAGCTGCTGGAACAGGGAGTGAGGCTGGTTGCGCAGGACGGCAGGGGAGTCCAGCTCCACGACCCTCCCAGCTTGCAGCACCAGCACCCGATCAGAGTTCAGGATGGTGTTGAGCCTGTGTGAGAGGAGGTGGTCAGTGGAGGATGGAGGGCAGTACCGTAAAGCAGCGGTCACCAACTGGTGGTCCATGAGGTCCGAAAGGTTGGCGACCGCTGCCCTCAACCAGGAAGCTGACCCACATTCCCTCCTCTCCTCCCCTAGACAGCACAGTTCTGCCCCAGGCTTTACCCCGGCTCTGTGCTGGGGACCACAGATGCCTTCAGACAATGTGCTATGAGAATGAGGAGCTGAGGTTCATGGAAGTTTGGACTCTCTAGGACTCTGACCCCTGGGGTCCCTGACACTATGTCCCCTGATTGGAGTCTCATGCCGGATGCTTGCACACCTGTGGGCAATGGTTAGCACTGTCTTGTTGGCGAAGCGTTTGCAGATGGTCTGCTGGAGCAGCTGGTCTGTTTTCTGGTCTACACTTGCCGTGGCCTCATCAATGCACAGGATCTGGGCCATGTGGAGGGGGTGGGCAGGAGGACAGAGAAGAGGGTTAGTCTTGGCTCCTGTCCAAGCACCAGCCCCCGCCTTCTGGCAGGGCCCAGCGCAGCCCAGACCAGCCCACAGCTCCCCACCTCCAGCTCTAAAAGAAAAACTAACTTGGTCCTCTGAGACTTCTCCCTACTCACTCCCTCACCCCTCACATGCCCCTGCCTTCTTCCCGGCCCTCTCGAATGTCTCCTCCTCTCACCTTACCTTGGCATCTGTGAGGAGAGCCCTGGCCAGACACAGCAGCTGCCTCTGCCCCAGGGATAAGCTCCGGCCCCCCTCGCCCAGCTCACCATCCAGACCACCTGCAAGGCACAGCATCGTCACCCCGGGTCCTAGGTCTCTCTCTGCCCCCTCCCTGCTCCCTCCTCCTCCACCCTGCAGGCTCGGGCCTGGTACTCACCCATGGACCCGATCACCTCACTCAGGTGGCACTGCTCCAGAGCCTGCCACAGGGCCCTGTCCTCATACAGGCCCCGGGGGTCCAGGTTCTCCCGGACAGTCCCACTGAACAAAAAGGGCTCCTGGGGGATGATAGCCAGCTGGGACCTGGGGGACAAGGAGGGACATGGGTCTAGGCTGGAGATGTGGTCACTTCTGCGCCCAGCACAGGTTTTAGCTATACATCTACACCTCCAGAGAAGCTTGGGGAGGAGCCCTGAACATAACCCTCACTCAGCTCCCCCGCTGTTCAGCGTGTTCCCAGAACCGTGCAGGTGCCATGAGGGACACGAGAGAAACCAAAGGCCCACACTCTGCCCTTCAGGAGCTTCCATCTCACTACGCTACAAAACAAGAGTGGGGTAGCGGTGTGGCACTGACTCCAGCAGTCACTGCGACAGCCGTGGTGGCGAGGAATGAGTAGAGAGTCTGAATGGTAGGGAGGGGATGCGTCAAGATTGGAGGGCCTGGAATTGGGTCCTGAGGAGCCATATGGTGGAGCTATAATGCAAGGCCACCACAAGTTAGAAGAGAAGGTGAAGGCAGGAAAGGCAGGGCCAGGGCCAGGGATCAATAATAGGCTTTGGAACAGAGCTCCCCTACCTTTTCCACATCAGAGAAAATGACACTAGGCTAACCTGGGGCTGGTGGGGGGAGTTGTTTAGCACCAGATGTGGCCTCTTGTTGCCAGGGGCAACTGGCCCAGGTCTCGAGTGCCCTGGGCATCACCTGCCAAGCCTGAGGGCCGAGAGGATGACTATCTTGGGCGCAGCACCGGGAGGCTCTGACTCAGGACGCAGTGATCATTGATCTAGAGTGCAAGGTGTATGCTGGGAAGTACAAGAAAGATGAAGCTGGAAAGGTGGGCCTGGGTCAGATTAAAGACCTGAGACCACAGCTACATCCCTGGACCTGAGGGTAGCGAGCACTGGGAGCTCGCCAACCTTGCCTGCTGCCTGCCTTCTCCCCACAATCGACCCTGCTGCCCCGAGTCTATGGGAAGCCTTTCGGCTAGGCTTCCTCTATGTGCCAGAAGTCTGGTTCTCCTCTCCTCGCTCCCCCAGACCTGAGCTCGGCCAGCGCCAGCTGGCTGGTGTCCACTCCGTCCAGGAGCACTCGCCCCGAACTGGGCTCCAGCAGCCGGAAGAGCACTGACAGCAGGGACGACTTTCCAGAGCCCGTGCGGCCCACGATGCCCAGCTTCTCTCCGGGCTGCACGCAGAAGGTCACCCCATCCAGGGCATTTGGCAGCCCTGGCCGGTACACCAACACCACATCCTGGAACTCCACGCTCCCCTGCGTCAGCCAGCCAGTGCCTAGCTGGTGGGGTTCGTGGGTGGGAGGTGGAGGAGACGGGTGAGACGGGAGACATGGGGAGAAGGGGGGTTGGAGAGTGGAAGGAGGGGGAATGAGAAATGGATGGCGTGAGAGGAAGTTGGGGGAAATGAGGACACGTGAAGGAGAGATGGGAGAAAAGGAGAAATGGATGGTGTGAGAGAGAAGGTGGGGGAAATGAGGACACGTGAAGGAGAGATGGGAGAACAGACACAAGATGAGGGACACAGTGAAGGAAGGGGAGATTGTGCGGGGACATTGGAGGAGCTGAGAAAGATGGCGAGGAGTGAAAGGAAAGGAACTTGGGGAATGACTGGGGCCGTTGGGAGGGTCCTTCAGGGTCCCAGTGCCCAGGCCTGGGGCACAGGTGCAGGCCTACCTGCCTCGGATGGCCCTGGGGCTCCTGGGGTAGGTCGCAGGAGTACTCCTCCAGCCGCTCGACGCTCACCAGCATGGTTTCTGTCTGCGTGAAGCTGCTCACCAGGCCCGAGAGCAGCCCCGTCAGGGACAGGGCATACGACAGAGACAGGCCCACCAGTCCTGGCAGGAGAGGAACACCAGGCACTAGGGGAGGCTTGGTGAGGAGGACTGAGGCCGAACGGGAGAATCTCAAGCTGCGGACTGCGGGCATTGAAAGGAGGCCGCAGAGAAGCAGGAAGATGCCAGCAGCAGACCCAGGGCCACAGGACGCCAGATGCCAGGCAGTGGAGTGGGTCCGCAGAGGCTCTGAGGGAGGACGGGGGGCCTGGCAGAGGGCTGGGGATGGGGGGAGCAGGGCAGGGGCAGAGATCAGAAGACTGGTTCTAGTACCAGATCCAGCATCACCTGGGAAAGTCACTTCTTGAGACTCAGTGTCCTCAACTCTAAAATAAGGGGCAGGAGAATTAGGACACATACTCACAGGGACCCTGAGTGGCAGGTGAAAACGCTGGGGGGCGGTGCAGGGAGAGGGAAGGTGGGGGAAATGGGGCAGGGGATGGGAGTCGAATGCCTCTGAGGTGAGTGAAGGCTCCCGGGTGGTACCTGGGTTGGCGAGGCCCTGCTGGTGCTGCACCAGGGCGATGCCTGCGATGGCACTGACCACTGCGGCCCCCATGAGCTGTAGCCGAATGTCCAGCCACTGCATGGTGGCACTGGAAGCAAACTGGCACCTCTGGTTTAGCTCCAGGAGCCTCTGGTTCTTCTCCTCAAACCTGGGGGAGGTCAGGGGGGGAGCAAGACCACCCACTGTTGCAATCACTTGCCCAGACTCCCCCACAGAACGCCTTCTTCTTGGAGCTGATCAGCACCCCCACAGGCCTCCCTGAGGGTACGGAGAAGTCAGTGTGTTCTGTCACAGGGAGTCTGCCTCACTAGCCCTTTTTTCTGTCTCTTTCCTCTTTCCCTTAGTGCCTTCACCCACCCTTCCCTTCTCAGGAGACCTGAAGCCACTCTCTCCCATGTGCTTTTCTTCTTAAGGGGGATCCTCTGCCCCCTCCCCCCAGCACCTCACACTCTTGCTCTGGTTGGGAGAGGCAGACTCCACACACCTGTCAGTGGCCCCGCAGGCCCGGAGCACTGGGAGGCCGGCCAAGGTGTCGGCCAGGTGGGTGTAGAGTGGAGACAGGGTGAGGCTGCCCAGACGCCGCAGCTCCCGCGAGGAAGCCCTGTAATGGCGCTGCACGCGGTAGTAGATGACGCTCAAAGGCGGCAGCAGCAGCAGCAGCCAGGGCAGGCCGGCGCCCAGCACAGCCAGGAGGCCCAGCAGGCCTGCTGCGTTGGCCAGGAGGATGTTGAGGATGAAGGGCAGGCTGTCGTCCACACAGGCCACGTCAGAGGAGAAGCGGTTTAGGACCCGGCCCATAGGCGTGGAGTCGAAGAACGTGACGGGTGCCTGGGAGAAGGGAGGTGGTTGAGCAAGGGCAGGGTCTGGCACAAAAGGGGTTGGGGACCACCCTGGGGGTGGTGGGGTGCGGAAGGTCCAAGGTAGAGAATTGGAAGGAAGTAAAGTGTCTCCAGAGTTTGGGAGCAGAAAGGAGGAACAGGTGGGGCCAGGAGGAAGACTATCGCAGGGTAGAAAGGATAGAGACTGTCCCTCTGGCCAGTGGTGACCCTGAAAGGCCATGCTGGCCACTCTTCTACCCCTGTGCTAGACATGCCTACGTCCCTCTCCAGAATATGGGGACTTCAGGCCAGTGAGTGAGCTTCAGTTAGATGTCAGGAGGAACATCCTGATCGCCAGGGCTGGACAGAGTGGTGAGGTCAGTGGTCCAAGTCAGTACTGTCTCATGGTAGCATTCAGGCTCTGGAGTCAGACTGCGGCTGGGATTCCAGCTCTGCCAATTAGATGTGAAACCCCTCAATCTCTTAAAGGCCCCTGTTCCTCATTTCAAAGATGGGGATAAAAGCCCAGCCGGGTCGCTCAGTTGCTTAGAGCATTATCTAAATACACCAAGGATGTCCTAGCCAGTCTGGCTCAGTGGACAGAGAGTCGGCCTACGGACTGGAGGGTCCCAGGTTTGATTCCAGTCAAGGCACATGCCTGGGTTGCGAGCTCAATCTCCAGAGAGGGGCATGCAGGAGGCAGCCAATCAATGATTCTCTCTCATCATTGATGTTTCTATCTCCCTCTCCCTCTCCCTCCCTCTCTGAAATCAATGAAAATATGTGAAAAAAATACGCCAAGGTTGCAGGTTCCATCTCCAGTCAGGGCACATATAAGAATCAACTAATAGCTGAAACCGGTTTGGCTCAGTGGATAGAGCGTCGGCCTGCGGACTGAAGGGTCCCGGGTTCGATTCCGGTCAAGGGCATGTACCTGGGTTGCGGGCACATCCCCAGTGGGAGATGTGCAGGAGGCAGCTGGTCGATGTTTCTCTCTCATCGATGTTTCTGACTCTCTATCTCTCTCCCTTCCTCTCTGTAAAAAATCAATAAAATATATTTTTAAAAAAAGAATCAACTAATAAAAGCATAAATAAATGGAACGACAAACTGATGTTTCTCTCTAAATCAATCATGAAAAAAAAATGAGACTAATAGAACTGCACCTCACAGGGCTACCGGTAGGATTAAAGGCATATACATAGCAGCCAGGTGCTCAGCACAGGCTGCCTGGCATGGAGAAGGGCTCAGTGACTGACAGATATCGGGACTACTACTGGGAGGCACAGTCTCAGGGCAGCCCCCTCTCCCCTTCCCCGTCCCCCAACTCTCTGCCTTTACTTGGGCGACAGTCCTATCTTAAGGCAGGAGACTAGGTTGAAGGACTTTCTGAAGTATCTCTCGAAGCCAGAGTAAGAGAAATGAATTTCTTCGCAGCCTGAAGATGTCCCCTCCTTGGCTCCGGAGGAGAAGCAGAACAGTAGGCAGCTGCTCCCTGACAGGCAATGGACTGGGTTCACGGCCTGCTCTCTAGGGAAACAGCTTTACCTCGGTCACTGACACTCTCAGAGCCTCAGTTTCCTCATCTGTAAAATAGGGATAATACTACCTACCTCACAGGGTAATTATGAGGTCCAAATAAGACAACAGATAAGAATGGGCTTTGTAACAATAACATTAATAATAATTGCCACTGAGCACTTAGTATGTGCCAGGCACTATCCTAAGCACTTTCTTTCTTAAAAAATATTATTTTTATTGATTTCAGAGAGAAAGGAGAGGGAGAGGAGAGAGATAGAAACACCAATGATGAGAGAAAATCATTGATCGGCTGCCTCCTGCACGCACCCTACTAGGGATTGAGCCCCCAACCCAGGCATGTGCCCTTGATGGGAATCAAACCTGGGACCCTTCAGTTTGCAGGACGATGCTCTATCCACTGAGCCAAACTGGCTAGGACTATCCTAAGCACTTTCCATAACTAATTAATTTATCTTCATACTAAGTCTATGGATAGGCAAAAGACTAGAATAGATATACACATAGCAACCAGGATGGATCTTAGAAACAGCCCTAAATATAAACTGAAAGAAACAAAATTTCATTTATAAAAAATACATGAACACAAAAACGGGCATTTCACACAAAAAAAAAAAACCAAAAAGATACACATTAAACACAATTAGAATGTTGCTTTTCAAGGAAAGTAGGGGAAATGGAGATAGGGTATGCAGAAAAAGGGATGGATAGATAAATAAGTAAAACACAAAAGGGTCTTCGCATGGACTAAGGGGTGTTTAGCTCAACCCCCAGCCCTTTAGAAGTCCAGATCGGAAGTGACTCTGCGTGCGATCCCTCTCTCCCCATGTGACAGCAGAGGAAGCTGTAGGTTAAGTAGCTGGGTCTGAACCCAGGCAGCCCCTCTGCTCTCGGCCTTTCCAGGTCACAAGCTGTCAAGTGCTGCACTCATCTGTGAGGGGCTAGATTCTCCTGAGGACTAGGAAGTAGGATGGGGCCCTCGATGGAGCCCAAGTATAGGGAGGGCTCCCACATGCCATGCCCATCCGCTCATCCCCTCACCAGAAGGACTCGACACAGCAGGCGGCGATGCAGGATGGCGGCTGCCCGGAGGGTGCCCGCTGCAAAAAGCACTGCCCGGAGGAGGGTGCAGAGGGAGTTGACACCAGCAATGGTCGCATACACGGTAAGGTAGAAACGGATGTCTGAGGAGCCGTTGGGGGCAGCTTTGGGCAGCAGGAACACTGAGGTGCTGGGTGGTGGGGAGGAGGCTGTGGGCCACCAACAGTAGAGCCCACTTGGGGGGTCCCGTCCCCTCCCCTACACTACCGCTCCCCATTCTCCAGAGAGACAGCCCCAGGAACACCAGCCCTACTCTCCCCAACCCCCCCACCCAACTCTCACTCCCTGTCTGGCAACCACTCTGAGAGCGCTGGGCCTGCTCCCAGCTCCAGTCACTCACTAGAAGCTTCTGGGGGGAAAGAGGAGCAGCTGGGGAGAGAGGAGCCCAGCAGGGTCCGGGGGGGTCTGGACTGACACCTCCTGGGAGCTATTCTTGTCTGCCTTCAGCTGAGAGATCCAGTGGGAGAGCCACCAGTCAGCAGCGTTCCTTGTGGCTGGGTGGGGACAGGAAAGAGAAAGCTGTGAGAGACTCACCTCCTTTATCCTAATGCTCTGCCCCTGACTAGTTCTCTCCTTCTTCACCCTGCTGGCCCTCCCACCCTGCCACTATTCCAGGTCCTCCCTGGTGTGCGCTTCTTTCCTGGGTCTATCACTCCACAGGTCTGCGGGGAGCTTGATCTCAAATTTGCAGAATGGGGCAGATCCGAAGATGACTACAGAGTGCATCTGTCTGGCTTCTGGGACTCTCTCTGA
Source organism: Myotis brandtii (assembly GCF_000412655.1). Classification (NCBI taxonomy): domain Eukaryota; kingdom Metazoa; phylum Chordata; class Mammalia; order Chiroptera; family Vespertilionidae; genus Myotis; species Myotis brandtii. The sequence continues at coordinate 4,000,781 of NW_005355115.1, forward strand.
ACCGGGGGTGGCCTATTGTCTCGGTTGTCGTCCATGCCTGGTGAGTCTTGGGCTTTGTAAGGATTAGTCCACAGGGAAGGATGTGATGCACCTAGAAGACTAGGCTGTGGGTGGGATAAGGGCTCCGGGGTTTACTCCTACCTTGCATGAGGAGCAGCGAGGAGAGGATGGCCAGGGCTAGGCCCAGGCCGATGGCCCTCCAGTAAGCTCGGTACACGTGGAAGGCCACAGCGCCCTCCTTCTTGCTTTCTTCCTGCAGCAGGCGGCCAGATGCGCTCTCCTCCACCTCCAGTCCCTCCTTTGTTTTCTCTGGGCTCCATACTGACTGTGCTGTGGCTGGAAGGATCGAGGAGGTCAGGGGGATGACAGCTTGCAGGATGACAGCTGAAAACCTCAGTGTTTCAGAGAGGCAGGCAAGCTCTGTGAAAACCGTATGCCTACTGTCTTGTGGTGAGGAGCAAGCCACTTCCTGTCATCCTTGGGCCGTACCTGAGTCAGACTCTTGTCCATCTTCAGCCCAGACTTTGGGGACAGCTTGTACCAATGGCAGGATCTCAGAGGGAGGCCCTGCAAGGTAGCAGGTGAAATTAGGAGGGGACTGTTCCAGAAATATACTAGGTTTTTCTAAAAATGTGTGTCAATTCACCCGCCCCCTCACCCACCACCCTTCTCATTGGTCCCACTCTGGCAGGGCTCTGTCCGAGACCCCGAGACTCTGGGCAGGACCATCAAGTCCACCCTCTGTGTCGGGAGCCCAATCAGCACAGACAGAAAATGTTTGCCCTTGGGACAGTCATAGCGCTGTGAGCACTCTGCCCAGCGTCACCTCTCAGTGCCGCCAAGCTTTTTCCTGACGCCTCACAAAATTCCCAACACTCTGGTGGAGCCTCATTTCCTCCTGCTTCTCTCCCAGTGAACCTGCAGACAGTCATGCCCCTCTGGATAATAATCCTTCAGGATTTTTTTTTTAAATAAAAAAGACTGTTCTAAAACTGCTTCCTCTTCTCCATGGACATCAGACTGTTCTCAGAGATCCAGGGACTGTAAGTTCCCAATGTACTCGGTCACAAAGCCCAAGTCCCCAGTCCACTGGCATTGTGCGGCGTGCTGCTTTCCCTCCTGCTCTCCGTTTACTCACATCTGTGAAGGCAGGACAGGGGCTCCCATGAGACAGAAGGATGGCTGGGCCCAGGCCACACACGGAGGGTGGCAGAGTCTGCACTTGACAATCCATCTGTCCCTCTTCCCCAGTTACACCCAGGTAGGTGGTCCCTCACGGGCCGGGCTCCGGCCCTGGCAGCCCACATTACCCGCCTGGACCAGGCGCCCGGCCTCCAGCAGCAGCACCAGGTCAGCCTTCTCCAGGTACTCGGTGCGGTGGGTGCAGAGCAGCCGCGTGGTGTGGCTCAGCACCCCCAGGATGCACCTGTGCAGCAGGTGGTTGGCCACGTCTGCATCCACAGCAGCCAGAGGGTCATCGAGGAGATAGAGCTCCTTCTCCTAGAGAGTGGTAGGGGCACCATGTGACAGCAGAGGAAGCTGTAGGTTAAGTAGCTTTTTTTTGTTTTCTGTGAACTTTATTGACCCTTGCGTGATACAGTACCTGTGCTTAAGAACACACCTTGCAGCACTCCCCATTTATTGCCATATTTTATAGCAGAAATACAGAAGCCATTTTTTTTTAAGGAAGAACAGGCGAGAAGGAGGTGAGACCTGAGGTGGACTTCCCTCCAGTCAAACAAGGCCAGTGCCCCAGGGCCAATGCTTAGCTTTGCTGGGTCCCAGTGCCTCAAGCCACATAATAGTTTTTTTGTTTAAGTTTTAAATATGTTTAAAGAGGAAGGGAGAGAGAGAGAGAGAGAGAGAGAGAGAGAGAGAGAGAGAGAGATTGATTGGCCTCTGGCATGCATCCTAATTTGGGATCAGCCCACAACCTGAGCATGCATCCTGACCGGCAATCAAACTGGTGACCCTTAGGTGCACAGGAAGATGCTCGATCAACTGAGCCAGACTGGCCAGAGCAGGGCACATAATAGTTTTTAAAGGGCCTTTAATTCTGCCCTGAATCTGCAACAGGGGAAATGGGGTAAAGGAACTACCAACTCAGGAGCATGGGTGAGGGGGAACCAGATGCTGATGACAATATCCCACACCCTCCGGCTAAGCTCCCAAGGCTCTGGACTTGCCCACCGTTAGCTTACCTGGTAGACAGCACGAGCAAGGGCAATCCGGGCCCGCTGTCCCCCGCTGAGCGTCACACCCTTCTCCCCCACCTCTGTCAGGTCTCCAGCAGGAAGGATCTGATGGGACAGGCCTCTGAGCAAGCTCCCCAATACTTTCTACCCCATTTCCTATCCCTTCGCATAGAAATGAGTCAGGGAACTTGAAAAGACTGGTCTTGAATTGGGGGTGGGAGGGAGCAAGCCAGAGGGGATAAGCCGTAACAACTGGCATTTACTGAGCATTTACTATGTGCTTAGCACTTTACAGGCATCATCTCATCCAATCTCCATGACAACTTTATGAAGATGGTATTATTTCCTTTTCACAGAGGAGATCAAAGCTCAGTCAGACTCACCACCTTGCCCAAGGTTGTTCCACACCTCGTAAGGGGCAGGCCACGAGCACAGACTCTTAGCCACTCCATCACACTGCCGCACCTTTCTAACAGGCAAGGGTGGTGATGGGCAAACTCAATGTGAAGACTGTGAAGGTTTTTCAAGGAGTGACCTCGAGGCTTGCTGTGGCCTCACGAGTGACCTCCTTAGCTAAGGGGTCCCAACACCAGAGGAGGTGACTGTGGTCCACCAGATGGTGAGTCCAAGGAAAAAGCTTTGCTGTTCCTCTTTTCTTACTGCCTAGAACAGTTCCTGGTAGACATTTGCTATAGATGCTTGATAAAGAAGCAAGCAAATAGATGGACAGAGGATGCCCCATGGTCATAGTCAAAGGTCCTCCTTTCCAGCAAAGTGCCACATTTACCTGGACAGGGGAGTGGTGACGGCAGTCCCGCAGGGATATGGGGGGTGGGTGGGGAAGTCATGGGAGAAATGCGGAATCCCATCCCCCCTAAATTTAGTACTCTGGATGTGGGGGACCTAAAGGGTTCTCGGGGCTTCCCTACAGTAACCTTGACTCTCCCAAGTCTTCCCACTGGGAGGTGAGGGAGGGCCTCTTGAATAAGAACCACCAGCCAGACCTATGTAGATCTCAGCCTCACAGGGAAACCTTCCCTAGCCCCAGGAGACTCAGGGTCCCCCCAGCGGCTGTGTGGGGCCCCGTCCCCCTCCCTCCCCCAGCTCACACTCTGGGAGGAGCAAAACCTGATGGCCAGTCCTAGGTAAGTGATGTCTGAGTGGAAGCCACCCCCTCCCAGAGTAAGTCTCTGGTTTGAGGTGTCAGGGACACGAGCACACAGGTGGCCAAGAGGTTCCAGGGCCAGGCACTCACACTGAGGTCGTCATTGAGGGCGCAGGCCTCGAGCACCTCCTTGTACAGCTGGGCATCAAATGTCTTCCCAAAGAGAATGTTGTCTCGGATGGTGGCAAACTGGATCCAGGGCTCCTGGGTGGCCAGGCCGAAGCCTTTGGACAGGTCCCACAACGCCACGCGTCCACGCAGCCTGCAGAGAGCCAGGCCGGCAGCATGGGGGCCGGCTCCAGACTGAGTCTCTCCGTGCCCAGCCCCTGCCTCCAAGAAGCCTTTCCAGACTGCTGTCTTCTACACAGGGTCCCCCTTCATGTCACATGGCTCTCCGGGTTGGCAGCCACGAAGTCCTAAATGAGGCTGTGGGTTCTTTCTGGACGGGGAAGGGGAAAACTGCTCTCTGACGGAAGCCAAGCAGCTGTCCCAACTAGATGTTCTCAGAAGCTCAGAAGAGAGCATGGCCACTACCCTGGACTTAAGCATAAAAGAAGAAAGCCTCCTTCACGCCTCGGCTCTTCTCTGGACCCCTTCCCGGCACAACCACATATTCTCAAGGAGCAGCTGATGCTGGATGTTTCCATATATTTTTTCACTCACTAATATAGCACTTGTAACTCTCTGGTGTGATAACGATGAGAACTCACTTTTTTGAGAGTTTCCCCCTTTCCAGACTGAAACCTCTCCCAAGAAAGGGACTATGTCTTCTTCACTTGGCATCTCTGGCCCCTAGAAAAGGTCCACCACATAGCAGGGGCTAGGTAAGTGTTGCTGAGGGCAGAGCGGAGGATGGGGACGCTAGAGGTTGCTTACCTGTGGAGCTCCCCCGCGATAGCGGCCAGCAGTGAGCTCTTCCCGCAGCCCACCTTCCCCACGATGCCCACCAGGAGACCCTGCAAAAAATCCACACAGTTAAATGCCGGGTCTGCCTCCTGAGGCCCCGGGCTGCTAACCATCCCACAGAGGCTTCTCTCTAGGCCCCAGTGAGTCTGTAGGGAAAGAATTCGCCATGAGGGACAAAGCCTAAGAAATTCCAAGGAAAGCTCTGAGGCAGGCATCCCAGAATGGGGAGAGGGGAGGAAGGGACTCCAGGCTTTGGGGCCTGGATGCTGGGCTGGCTAAGTCCACCTGTGGCTGGACTTCTGTGTCTCAGGGCAAATCGCAGTGTTTCAGAAGTGCCCATTTCTGTCATTTGCAGTTTAAAATTTGGTGCGTTCCCTTCATTTCTTAGTTGTAACACACATTCATGGAGCTATCTCTCTGTACAAAAAGAAAAAAAATCCTTTTCTAGGAAGAGGCAGAGCTCCCAGAAGCTCTGTCTGCGATGCGCCCCCTCCCCCGCTCCCCAGCCAGCCAAGACTCTGACTCATCTACGGGTAGGCACCAAACCAACGTGAGCCCCTCCCCTGGGAATGCTCCCTTTTTCGGGCTACAGCCGGCAAGTAGGAGGGCTCTCTGCCTGACATCTTCTGCTCAATGCAGAGTGGATCCACGGAGAGAGAAAAACGAGGCAAGCAGAGAGAAAAGCGGACAGAAGGAAAGAGCTCTCTGCAAGTCGAGGCCTGGTTCTGGGCTGCTCCTGAGACGGAGCTGCATGCTTGCTTTCGGATTCTGCAATTCATCTGCATATCCTTACTATACATTCTTGTTTGCTTAAGATAGCTCCAGTGGGTTTCTACCACTTACATCCAAAAAAGCCCCAACTGACACATTAGTAAAATTCCTTTGAAAAATTCCAGCCTTATCTTGCCTGAACTAAGAGGAAAAACAAAATATACAGCCCAAGCCGGAAACCTGAGCCAGATGTGGTGGAGACAGTTCAGCCACCACCAGAGAATGCGGGGTTGAGATGTGGGGCAAAGGGTTGGATGGGGTCAGGGGACCATGAAAACTCAGGACTGGGGTAAACAGGAGTCACTGTGCTGCCAGGAACGTTCTTTCAAGCGCTTCTGTGCGAATGTATGTGGTGGTGAGAACCACGGGGCGTGATTCCTTTCGCCAAGCTAAAGAGAGGACTATCTCTCTCATTTGCAAAATCCTTTTCAGAAGGGGCTGCTGGGTCTCAGCCTGGGGGCTGGATCAGCTCTGGGGTCGGTTCTGAACTGGATACCCTCTAGCGGACATGGATGATCCAGGAGACAAAACACTTGCTGGTCTGGACTGGGTGGGTGTGAGCTGTCTGAAGACCACAGAGAGATGTGACTACGTAAAAGCTGTGTGGGGAGGAATGACATTCAATGAGGTGGCATCTCTTCCTCAATTAGAGCCTGCTCACCAAAACCTCTCCAGTCTTCCCCTCGGTATTTAGAAGTACAGGGCCATTTAGCCATGATGGGCTCCATCCCTGTTTATCTGTCACTGAGTCCCCATCTTCCTTATTAGCCTGGGGACTCTCCTAGGTTGTCTGACCAACGACAACAAACCTTCTTCACTTCAAGGTGCCTGATGAAGGTCTCCTGGCTGGCTCCAACTGGGTCCCAAGAGAACAGGGCTTCGTGCAGCTCCAATACTGTAAATGGCTCTGTGGGGGGATCTGAACAGGGAAGAAGCCACTCAGCTTAGTCTTCTAACCCATCACCTACCTGCTAGGGGCGGGTAAACCAGGGGCATGCCGTTAGCTTGCCTGTCCCATATCTACCTGCCAAGGGCTAATTCAGCCTCCGTCTCAGTCTGAGGATTCTCCCCCAGGAAATGGCCACCTGCTCTACCTGGACCCTGTTGCCTCTGGCTTCCCTTGGTAGCATCTATGTGCAGTGCCCAGGGGGCTACAGTTCCCTCCTCACCTGTGCCAGGTGTTACCCTCTCGCTCCCCATTACCTTGGCTGTAGTAGACCTTGGGGTTGTGGTTGGGAAGGTCGAGGAAACGCTGGATCCGGTCCAAGGACACTTTGGCCTCCAGGAGGCCATTGATCACCCAAGGGAAGTTGTTGAGAGGAAGAATGAGCATGCGTACCAGTGCCAGGGCCGTGAATACCTAAGGTTGGGGGTGGGAGGAGGGTAGTGAAGGCCTGCCGTATGGTGGCCCTGTGGACGGGTCTGCGGAGGAAAGAACAGGGCAGCAGCAAAACTGAGGGGCTGGTTGGACAATCCTTGGATCAGAGGTGGCAAAGGTAGCCATTCCAAGAATCCCAGATGGTCCTCCAGGGATCCAGGTTGTTCCTGAGGCACACAGCCTAGCCCATCCTCAGACCTTCTCAGAATTTCTAAGTAGTAAGCCTCTGGCCCAGGGCAGAAGCAGCACAGGATCATGGATTTTTCTCTCTCTCCAAGGCCATCAAAATGAGAAAAAAAGGGACCTAACAGAGCTTGGGCCTGACCAGAAGTTGGAAAGGAAGGAGAGGAAAAAAGGAAATCCTTCACAGAGGGAAGGGTTACATATCTGAGGCCCCAGCAAACAGTCCCTTCAGAGAATTGCCCTCGGTTGGAACAGAAAAGGCAGCCAGGGATCCTCCTCCCTCCTTCCCAGCCAGAACCACCGGCTGAGTCCCCTCTCCACTCCACTGCCATCTTCTTGCTGCTGTCTCCCTCCATCCTCCCTGGCCCCTCCCCGAGTCCTTACCTTGGTGGCAGTGAGCTGGTGCCCCAGGAGGGCCCCTCCCCATTCCACTGCCGTCTTCTTGCTGCTGCCCCCTCCCCACCATCCTTACCTTGGTGGCAGTGAGCTGGTGCCCCAGGAGGACATAAGTGATGAAGATGACGATGGAGATGACGACCGGCAGGGCAGCCCACAGGTACACACAGGCTGCGTCCAGGTATTTGATGACCCGGAGTCGCCCCAGCTCTTGAGCCCGCCAGGCCTCTACTCGGGCCTCCAGCACCTGCTCCCACCCGAAGAACTTGATGACCCGCATGCCACTCAGCAGCTCTGTCATGAGCTAAGGACGGGAACAAGAAAGCAGTGTGAGGTGGAGACACTGCTCGTGTGTCTCCTCTGCCTCGTCTTCCCCAGGCTCAGAGTAGAGGATGCTGAGTACCCTGAGCCTCCGGATACTTCCTAGCCCTGGTTTTCTTCCTCACCTCAGGTCTTTTTGTAAGTCCTGCCCTGAAACCCTTTTCAGCCCTGGATTGCTTCCCCTCCCCGTCTTTTACTTTTCCATACACTCCAGCTGGGGACAGGTCAGAGCTGGGCCCCCCAAGAGATGAGCTGGTGGAAAGTGCAGAGGGTTACCACACTGGTACAAGCATTCTTCATTAGATGAGGGAGGAAGGACTGCTTCCCAAAGCCAGGAGATAAGGGCTTCTCGGCCTGGTCACCAGTCTGGCCCATGGCTTAGGTGGTATGGGAACTATTCCGGTAGGAGAATACAGATGTAGGAGGCCACACCACAGCCTGGGGTTAGATGGGCAGAGGGGCCCAGGCAAGATGGGCAAGGGCCAGAGGAACCCTTTGGATCCTAACTTTTATACACCCACAGCCTGCAAGCCACGGAGGCACTGGGAGCCTTCACAGATGGCCTTGGAGACCTCATCTGTCATGAGTAGGAAAAAAGGCCTCATGCTATAACCAGCTATCAGGGACAGCCCCCTCTCCATTAGCACCAAAGATGCTGACAACTGCCTGGCCGGTGTTGCTCAGTTGAGCGTCGACCTATGAACCAGGAGGTCACAGTTAAATTCCTGGTCAGGGCACATGCCCGTGTTGCGGGTTTGATCCCAGGAGGGGCGTGCAGGAGATATCTAATGAATGATTCTCTCTCATCATTGCTCCTATCTCTCTCTCTCCCCCCCTCTTCCTTTCTCTCTGAAATCAATAAAAACGTATTTAAAAAAGTATTTCAAAAAAAGATGTTGACAATTGTGCTGTATGGACCTCCAGGCCTACCATCCTCTCTGTAAAGGTACCTACAATCACTGCAAAACCCAGAACTGACTCAGCCAGATGCTTAACACCTGGAGCTGGCCCGGTGGGAAAGTGAGCTACTCCCCTCTGCAGAGTCCACCTCTAAGAGGCAGCTGGGGTTCCCCTGGGCTTCTCCACATGCAGCCATGGGGTGGTCTGGGCCCCACATGAGGAGGGAGGAGACTTGGGTCCTGGCTCTATCACTAAAAACTCTTTTGGTCCCAGACAGGTTACTTCCTTCCTCCTAGGGTTGCTGCTTAGGACTGCATGAACTAATAATATTACCAATGAGCCCCATTTATTTAGGGCTTATTTTGTGACTGGCACCGTACCAAGCATTACCTTATAGGAACCTCACAATGACCCTATGAGGCAAACTATTACCCTCATTTTACAGATGAGGAAATGGAGGCCCAAAGAGGTTAAGTGACTTTCTTGAGGTGATTAAACTAGTACCTGGCAAAGTTGGGATGTGCACCCATGTCCTTCTCCAGCCTGAGCTCTCAAGTTCTAGGTCACACTCCCTCCCTCAGGCTGTGCATGGGAGGACCTGGGGACCGGGATGCTGGGTGGGGGTCTCCAATTGTGGAGGGACCTCAAGCAGCCCCTCACCTTAACCCGCGTGTCCTTGTGCTGTAGCATCTCCTGGTTGCTGGCCATGATGCGAGTGGCAATCACTTTGTTGACAGGAACCAGCAGCAGGGCCAGGATCAGACCACCCACGAAGGCCACACCCACTTGTTGGTGCAGCAAGTAGAGGGTGATGGCCAGCTGCAGGGGCAGGCCCCAGGCCTCATGGAAGCTCCCAGCAAAGTTCAGCAACCGCTCAGAGTCAGTGCCTAGGAGGTTCAGGGCCTCCCCAACAGGAGGACGTCGGGGACCCAGCTGTGAAGCCTTGCGGTACAGGATGTTCAGCACGGCCCCCCGTGCCTGAAGTGTCACCTTCCGTAACTCATATCCATACTGATTCTGCAGCACGGCGCCCAGCACAGCCCCGGCGGCGAGCCCCAAGGCATAGAGCAGGCCATTGCTTAGGGGCTCCTGCCCCTCCTCCAGGAAGCCCACCAGTAGGGACAACAGCAGGGGCCCTGAGAATCCCAGCATGGTCCCCACCAGCTTCAACAGTCCAAGTGACAAGTAGCACCGCCCAAAGGCTCCATACAAGGCCCTCCACAGCTGGGCCCCCTCCTGCCAGTGTGCCTGGAAGACACGGGCCAGGTAAATTGGGTGCAGCCTGTAGGGAAGGCGGCAAATGTCTTGGGGCTGCTGGAGATTTCCACGGGCCCCACGGGCCAGCAAGGGTTCGAGCCAGGCATAGGAAAAACGTGACAGCCAACTCTCTCCATCTTCGGCTATCTCAGGTTCCTGTCCCTCGGGCAGGAGGGGCTCCCAGGGTCCCCGCGGCAGCCCAGGGACTGCCCAGCCTAGTCCGTAGGCCACGAGGGAAGCCAGCTGCAAGATGAGAAGGCAGAGGCGGGAGAGAGGCCCGGGGAGAAGTGGGGGCAGAAGTGTGCCTCGCTGGCAGTGCCACAGCAGGGTGAGCACTAGGGCTGGGGCTGGCAGGAAGGCAGCCAGAGCCAAGGCCAAGGGCCCTCGGGAGTGGCCATGAGGGGAACGAGCCAACACCCACAAAGCCAGGCCGTGGCTGATCCAGGCCACAGCTGCCACACCCCCTGCCAGCACCTCCAGCCCTATGGGCCCTGGGACTGCCCCTGGTGGCAGAGCAGCTGGAAGGAGGTCTAACAGTGGGAAGATGGAGAGCAGGAAGGAGGCTGTGAGTCGGAGGCGCCAGCCGGGACTGCACGGTAGGTTGTAATCTGGACTCCTGGGGATAAGGGGGAAAACAGAAAAGGAGGCACATCATGGTTGACTCAGGGCCCAGACAGACCTCCAATAACTCACTTCCCTGGAGGGAATCGACTCCCTTTCCTGCCCTATGCACCTTATTCCTACCCCACTTTACCCAGGAACCTAGGGCCTTTTCTCCCAGGAAGTCTTCCTGGATTAACCTAATCCACTTTCTAATCTACCCACACCACTTTTGATCATTCTTTCACCACAGAAATTAACAGTTTTGAGTTAAGGTCATACAAAATATGAAGGCTCTAATTAGAAAAAAATTCTATATTTTCATACTGATAACCACTTCAGGATGAGTATTTACTTTCACAGAAATATCTACCTAAAATAACCCTTAAGTTCACCTGAAACACTATTAGGTGAATAAAAATTTGACTGACATACACCTCTTATACTCTTATAACCTAAATGGTGCACAAATTTGTGCACTGGTGGGGTCCTTCTGGGTGGCCTGCCGAGATTGGGCTCCAGCTCACGCCCCCAGCCTTGCACCCCAGCTCTTGCCCCCAGCATCACAACCCTACAGCCCCACCTGGCACCCCACCTTGGCCTGGCGCCGCCACCTCATCTGCTCCACCATCCTGCCTGCGAGGCAATCGATCAAGGCCCATCGGGGCCGGGCCCCCTGCCCGGCTCCCTCAGTGCCTGGTCACCGTCTGCGGGGCAATTGGCTGATGCCTGCAATGTTCCGTGCCACCCCCTCCTACAACAGATATTAGAATGTCTTGAAAGTTCATATAAAAAGAGGGCTGAGCCCTGGCCGGGTGGCTCAGTTGGCTGGAGCATCACCCGGTAACCAAAAGGTGGTGGGTTTGATTCCCAGTCAGAGCACATACCTAGGCTGCAGGTTTGATACCGTCGGGGCACATATGGAAGGCAGCTGATTGATGTTTCTTTCTCTCTAGTTTTCTTTCCCTCCCTCCCTTCCTTCCCTTCCTCTCACTCTAAAAATTAATGAAGCCAGGCTGGCATGGCTCAGTGGTTGAGCGTCAACCTATGAACCAGGAGGTCACAGTTCGATTCCTAGTCAGGGCACATGTCCTGGTTGCGGCTCGATCCCCAGTGTGGGTGGCGCAGAAGGCAGCCGATCAATGATTCTTTCTCATCATTGATGTTTCTATTTCTCTCTCCCTCCCTTCCTCTCTGAAATCAATAAAAATATATTTAGACAATAAAAAAATAATAATTAGTGGAAACATATCCTTGGGTGAGGATTAAAAAAAGAGAGGACCTTGGGACCAGGATGCTGGGTGGGGATCTGCAATTGCGGAGGGGCCTCAAGCAGCCCCTCACCTTAACCGCATGTCCTTGTGCTGTATTTCCTTTGTTGGTAGGGGTGGGTTACTGAAAAAGTTTAATTGTAGATTAAAATGCTTCAGATTTCCTTTAAAAAGTCCAGCTGATCAGTTATATGAAGGTGTTTATATTGGAATAAAAGTCAACCTTTAATAATTCTGTTTAAGCTGTGGAGACAGAGGAATGAACACTTTAGAGGCTGATATACTGGCTCCAAGTTGGCCATCAACCAGTCTCATGACCTTGGGCAAGTCTCTTTCCCTCTATGCACCTAATTTTCCTCATCAGTACAGTGAGCAGTGAAGACTCTGGACCCAAAGCTCTCTGAGGTCCTTTCCTGTATGAGATTCTGGATCTTTCTAACTCTTTTTAAAAAATGCACAAAAGTCTGATGAGTGAAGTGAGATAACCACCATTTGTATTGATTACATAATATTCTTTCTTGCCTTTTCCTTAGACTGTGAGTTCCCAAAGGACTGTATCAATTTTTAATAGATACTCCTCTGAGTAGACAAGGCCCTCCACAGCTGGGCCCCCTCCTGCCAGTGTGCCTGGAAGACACGGGCCAGGTAAACTGGGTGCAGCCTGTAGGGAAGGCGGCAAATGTCTTGGGGCTGCTGGAGATTTCCACGGGCCCCACGGGCCAGCAAGGGTTCGAGCCAGGCATAGGAAAAACGTGACAGCCAACTCTCTCCATCTTCGGCTATCTCAGGTTCCTGTCCCTCGGGCAGGAGGGGCTCCCAGGGTCCCCGCGGCAGCCCAGGGACTGCCCAGCCTAGTCCGTAGGCCACGAGGGAAGCCAGCTGCAAGATGAGAAGGCAGAGGCGGGAGAGAGGCCCGGGGAGAAGTGGGGGCAGAAGTGTGCCTCGCTGGCAGTGCCACAGCAGGGTGAGCACTAGGGCTGGGGCTGGCAGGAAGGCAGCCAGAGCCAAGGCCAAGGGCCCTCGGGAGTGGCCATGAGGGGAACGAGCCAACACCCACAAAGCCAGGCCGTGGCTGATCCAGGCCACAGCTGCCACACCCCCTGCCAGCACCTCCAGCCCTATGGGCCCTGGGACTGCCCCTGGTGGCAGAGCAGCTGGAAGGAGGTCTAACAGTGGGAAGATGGAGAGCAGGAAGGAGGCTGTGAGTCGGAGGCGCCAGCCGGGACTGCACGGTAGGTTGTAATCTGGACTCCTGGGGATAAGGGGGAAAACAGAAAAGGAGGCACATCATGGTTGACTCAGGGCCCAGACAGACCTCCAATAACTCACTTCCCTGGAGGGAATCGACTCCCTTTCCTGCCCTATTCACCTTATTCCTACCCCACTTTACCCAGGAACCTAGGGCCTTTTCTCCCAGGAAGTCTTCCTGGATTAACCTAATCCACTTTCTAATCTACCCACACCACTTTTGATCATTCTTTCACCACAGAAATTAACAGTTTTGAGTTAAGGTCATACAAAATATGAAGGCTCTAATTAGAAAAAAATTCTATATTTTCATACTGATAACCACTTCAGGATGAGTATTTACTTTCACAGAAATATCTACCTAAAATAACCCTTAAGTTCACCTGAAACACTATTAGGTGAATAAAAATTTGACTGACATACACCTCTTATACTCTTATAACCTAAATGTTATGATGCCTCAGAATATCTACTCTCAGTCTTTCCAGTGGTTGTAGAGGGTGGGATAGATCATTCCCGTGACTCCTTTAGCTGAAATGCAAAACTCTTTCCGGTTTTGTCTATATCTTCTTGGCATGGGAAACATGTTTTTAATAAACAAAAGGGTGATCTGTCTGCATTAAAAATCAAGCATCGGAAAACACACCTACAACAGTGAATATTAGAATGTCTTGAAAGTTCATATAAAAAGAGGGCTGAGCCCTGGCCGGGTGGCTCAGTTGGCTGGAGCATCACCCGGTAACCAAAAGGTGGTGGGTTTGATTCCCAGTCAGAGCACATACCTAGGCTGCAGGTTTGATACCGTCGGGGCACATATGGAAGGCAGCTGATTGATGTTTCTTTCTCTCTAGTTTTCTTTCCCTCCCTCCCTCCCTTCCCCTCCTCTCACTCTAAAAATTAATGAAGCCAGGCTGGCATGGCTCAGTGGTTGAGCGTCAACCTATGAACCAGGAGGTCACAGTTCGATTCCTAGTCAGGGCACATGTCCTGGTTGCGGCTCGATCCCCAGTGTGGGGCGCGCAGAAGGCAGCCGATCAATGATTCTTTCTCATCATTGATGTTTCTATTTCTCTCTCCCTCCCTTCCTCTCTGAAATCAATAAAAATATATTTAGACAATAAAAAAATAATAATTAGTGGAAACATATCCTTGGGTGAGGATTAAAAAAAGAGAGGACCTTGGGACCAGGATGCTGGGTGGGGATCTGCAATTGCGGAGGGGCCTCAAGCAGCCCCTCACCTTAACCGCATGTCCTTGTGCTGTATTTCCTTTGTTGGTAGGGGTGGGTTACTGAAAAAGTTTAATTGTAGATTAAAATGCTTCAGATTTCCTTTAAAAAGTCCAGCTGATCAGTTATATGAAGGTGTTTATATTGGAATAAAAGTCAACCTTTAATAATTCTGTTTAAGCTGTGGAGACAGAGGAATGAACACTTTAGAGGCTGATATACTGGCTCCAAGTTGGCCATCAACCAGTCTCATGACCTTGGGCAAGTCTCTTTCCCTCTATGCACCTAATTTTCCTCATCAGTACAGTGAGCAGTGAAGACTCTGGACCCAAAGCTCTCTGAGGTCCTTTCCTGTATGAGATTCTGGATCTTTCTAACTCTTTTTAAAAAATGCACAAAAGTCTGATGAGTGAAGTGAGATAACCACCATTTGTATTGATTACATAATATTCTTTCTTGCCTTTTCCTTAGACTGTGAGTTCCCAAAGGACTGTATCAATTTTTAATAGATACTCCTCTGAGTAGACTGTGAGTGTCTGTGCTAACCCTCCCTTTTCTTTTAACTCATTCTGCATAAGAGACAAAACAGGCTTCCTCCCAGCCCAAAGCTTCTCCTACCCAAGGAGGGATTCATCAGTTCCCTAATTCATCTTGGATATCTGTGAGTGTCTGTGCTGACTAACCCTCCCTTTTCTTTTAACTCATTCTGCATAAAAGACAAAACAGGCTTCCTCCCAGCCCAAAGCTTCTCTTACCTAAGGAGGGATTCATCAGTTCCCTAATTCATCTTGGATAGGAACACATCCCATCCATCAGGCTAAGGACTCCCAAAGGCAGGGACTACCTTGCCCTCCTGCCTTGTCGGTCGCCAGAGTAAGACTAACTTTGCCTTATACAGCCATATAGGACCTAAGTACAAAACCAAGGTGAGTTTAGCAATTACACCGTATAGCTCCAACCCCAGGCAGGGTAAAGGTTTAATTTTGCTCTTTTCAAATCTTGCCTACTGCTTCCTCTCCAGCTGAGCACATGTGCTTTTCTTAGCCTAGGAACACCGAGGTTTCATAGATGGAAGAGGTGAGAACTGGTCCCACAACTAGAACACAAGTTACCCTTTTTGGCTAAAAACATTGTTCACCCAATCGTACCTCTAATTCATGACAGTTGTGTTTGAACATCTGAAAATCTACTAAAGTGATGATTTCTACTATGCATCGTGCCTTTAAAAATGTGGTGTGGCTCAATGGGTTGAGCGTCCTCCCACGCACCAAGAGGTCACTGGTTGAATTCCAGGTCAGGGCACATGCTCGGGTTTCAGGTTCCAACTCCAGTAGGGGGCGTGCAGGAGGCAGCTGATCCATGTTTCTCTCTCATCCATATTTCTACCCCTCTCTCTCCTTCTTCCTTCCTCTCTCTAAAAGTCAATAAAAACATATTTTTTAAAAATGTGCCATGCACTGGCGCTATATGCTTAAATGCATGACTTGATTTAAACCTCTCATCAAAGAAAAGCAACTTGCTCCAAAACAGCCACACTGCTGCAAAGTGGTATGCTCACATTTTATTCTACGTTTGCTCTACTCCAGAGACCTCACTATTCTGGTTACACTGCCGCGTGGATGTGGGTTCGGGGAGAGGTCTGCAGGCACACACGGACAGATGTATGTGCACCCCGTCTCTACGCACCTAGGGGTCCCCCAATAGCAGGCACTGAGCACGGCGAGGAGCGCGTGGGGCAGGGCGCCGAGTACCAGCTGGGTGAAGCAGTGGCCCGTGGTGTCCCCCTCCCACACCGGAAGCGGCTGCAACACGCTGGTGCCACACAGCTGGGCCAGGAGCCGCTCCATGGAGGCTTCACCTGCGGGGAAAGCCAAGGGTGGAGAGAGGGAAGGTTCCTCCCAGAGAGGGGTTAGTCCGCGCCCCACAGGGCGAGGGCCGTGCAGGGCGCCGGGAGCTGGGGAAGCGGGGGAGCTGGGACGCTGACCAGGAAGTGTGGTGTCACCCGGCACTGACAGCGCGTCCCAGCCGCCTTCCGACCTTCAACCCCGCCCTTGAACCGGGATCTCCCCTCGCAACCTCCCAGAATCCAGACCCCGTCCGTTCTCGCGTTACCTCAGGGGGCCAGGGGAGGCGGTGTGGCTGCCTAGAGCGGGCGGGCGTCCGGGGGCCCGTGAGATCCGGAACCTGTAGCCAGAAGACTTGCTTTTCACCGGATCTCAGATCCCGAGCACCGGTGGAGGCCGAGGAGCGTGCTGCCGCCGGGGCTGCTCGCCACGCTCGTCTGGCGCCCCCTAGAGGCCGGATGACCGCTCTGCTCGGGCGCGGGTCGCCCTCCTGTTCACAGCGCTTTTGCGCTGGCGCTTCCTGCGCGGGGCTTGGATGGCCGCTATGCAGGCGCGCCGCGGCCGGGCACACTTGCACGTGGACTGACCTCAGGGGTAGGCTCTCGCAGAGATGGTGGAAGTGCGGGTGGGCAGATTCAGCTGAAGGCCTAGGAGGGGGAGGAGAGGGAGGAATGAAGACGAGCTCTCACTTGGTGACTTTCCAAGGCAGTACGTTCTGTCTCCCAGGTCTCCTCCTGGCTTCCTTTTTCCTTTCTCCCTACACTTTGCTCCATAGTTATCAGCAGGCGATTTGCTGGAGAGCAATGGGCAAGTGTGGCTAGAGCTGAGTCCCGGCTGAGCCCCTGCCACACCCACACGTTCATTCAGCTCACACCTCATTCAGCTCACACCGTCTTCCTGCTCGGCTGTCATTGGAGAGGTCTCTTGGAGTGGGGCTAATCTTAAGGCCGGCACGGGAGCAGGAACTAGGTCTGCCCCGACCACCTGTCATCTCTTTTCCCCCAGAGACGACCTTTCATATAAGTGGAACCATACAGTATGTGGCCTTTTGTGCCTGCCCTCTTTCATAATGTTTTTGAGGTTTACCAATGTTGTAGCAAGTGTCAGTAGTTTGTTCCTCTTTAAAAAAACAAAACAAAACAGTTTTACGGAAGAAATAAGGAAAAAAAAGAAAAACAGTTTTACTGAGAGAAAATTTAGTATATGCACAGTCATCACCACAGTCAACTTTATAGCATTTTCATCACCTCAAAAAGAAATCCTATACTCTTTAGCTATCAGTCTTTTTTTTTAAATTAAATCTTTATTGTTCAGATTATTACAGTTGTTCCTCTTTTTTCCCTCCATAACTCCCCTCCTCCCAGTTCCCCCCCCTCCGCCTTCACCCGTTAGACCTATATGCTTGCATGTAAGTCCTTTGGTTGATCTTTCCCCCTTAACCCTGCCCTCCCCTACCTTCCCTCCAAGGCCCGACAGTCCAATCAATGCCTCTCCATCTCTGGATCAGTCCTTGTTCATCAGTTTATGATGTTCATTATATTCCACAAATGAGTGAGATCATGTGGTATTTATCCTTCTCTGACTGGCTTATTTCACTTAGCATAATGCTCTCTAGTTCCATCCATGGTGTGGCAAATGGTAAGAGTTCCTTTTTCTTCTTCCTCTTCTTAAAGAATACCTTTCAGCATTTCATATAATGCTGGTTTGGTGGTGATGAACTCCTTTAGCTTTTTCTTATCTGTGAAGCTCTTTATCTGACCTTCAATTCTGAATGATAGCTTTGCTGGATAAAGTAATCTTGGTTGTATCAGTCTTTTTTAAAAAACACATATTTTTATTGATTTCAGAGAGGAAATGAGAGGGAAAGGAGATAGAAACATCAATGATGAGAGAGGATCATTGATCAGCTGCCTCCTGGATGACCCCTACTGGGGATCAAGCCTGCAACTAGGGCATGTGCCCTGACTGGAATCAAACCATGACCTCCTGGATCATAGGTCGAAGCTGAACCACTGAGTAACCCAGCCAGGCTAGCTATTGGTCTTTTATTCCTAATCATCCTTGACCCCCAGCCCTAGTCTCCTATCTGTCTGTATAGATGTCCCTATTTTTGACTTTCATGTAAATGGAATTATCTCTATATATAAAAGGCTAATATGCTAAGTGTCCCTCCCACTGTCTGACCAGTCGCTATGATGCGCACTGACCACCAGGGGGCAGGCGTTCAATGCAGGAGCTGCCGAGCTGCAGTGACATGGCAGCTGCGGTTCTTGGGTGACACACCCCCAAACCAGAGAGGAGGGAGCCCGATTCCTCAAAGGGCCACCCGATTCCACCTTCAGCTGTGGGTGATGTTGCTGAGGCATTGTCAGCCCCAAATCTGGTTTACTGCACACTTGTGTTTGCGTTCTACACCCTGTACAACAGCAACTTTGCAGAGTGCCCTCTCGCACTCCAGGATCCCTTTGGGGATGTTGGAGAGCTGGTTTCGGCCCGATCCCCACAGGCCAGACCAAGGGACCCATCTGCCAGAGGGACCCGGCTCATTCTGCAGATACAGGGGAAGGGACTGCGGGAGGTTGGCTCCAGAGTATGTCCGGCCCGTCTCACCAAGTCCCACCTCACTGGCCACCTTCTAATTAATTTCCTTTCAATGTGCATGAATTCATGCACCGGGCCACTAGTATAATATGTGGACTTTTGTGACTGGCTTCTTTCACTTAGCATAATGTTTTCAAGGTTCATCTAAGTTGTAGCCTGCATCAGTACTTCATTCTTTTTTTTGTTTTTAATTTTTATTTATTGATTTTTAGAACGAGTCGGAGTGGCTCAGTTGATTGAACATTGTTCTGTGAACCAAAAGGTTGCTGGTTTGATTCTGATCAAGGCACATACCTGGGTTGTGAGTTCAATCCCCAGTGGGGACTCATATGGCAGACAACTGATCGATGTTTCTTACATCAATGTTTCTTACATCAGTGTTTCTCTCTCTCTCTCTTTCTGTCTTTGTCTCTCTCTCCCCCTTTCTCTCTTTCTTTCCCTTCCTCTTTCTAAGCATGTCCATGACTGAGGACAAAAAAAAAAAAAATAAGCATACAGTTCAGTGGTATTCAATATATTCACATTATTGGTATACACTCTAGACTGGTTGTTTTGCATATGAGAGGCATGCGTGTAGGCTAGTTGATATTATATTTAGGAACTAGAGGCCCAGCGCGCATGAAATCATGCATGAGTAGCTCGCTTCCACTTGCCTCAGCTGGCCGCCCCAGCCTCCCCCGCTCCTAGCCCTCTGTTGCTAGTAGCTCTCTGCCAGTAGTAGCTTGCGCCCCCGCCCTGCCCTCTGCGAGAGCTGCTGCTTGTTTGGTCATGACGGGCGTTACGGCGTCCCGACCACAGGCCTTTTATTAATATAGATTAGCTACCCTGAGAAGGGCAGCTTCTTCCCAGCCAGAAAGGTCTTTTTAAGATGTTATGATATATAGCACATTTAAAAAATGTTTACAATACAATGTGTCTTTCCTTCTTTCTTTTTTTAAATATATTTTTATTGATTTCAGAGAGGAAGTGAAAGGAAGAGAGAAATAGAAACATCAATGATGAAAGAGAATCATGGATTGGCTGCCTCCTGCATGCCCCCTACTGGGGATCCAGCCTGCAACCCAGGCATGTGCCCTTGACTGGAATTGAACCTGGAGCTCTTCAGTCCACAGGCTGAAACTCTATGCACTGAGCCAAACCAGCTAGGGCTCTTTCTTTCCTTCCTTCCTTCCTTCCTTCCTTCCTTCCTTCCTTCCTTCCTTCCTTCTTTCCTTTCTCTCTCTCTCTCTCTCTCTCTCTCTCTCTCTCTCTCTCTCTTTCTTTCTTTCTTATTTGTTAATCCTCACCCAAGGATATTTTTCCCTTGACTTTTTTTTTTAGATTCTTTCTTTCTTTCTTTCTTTCTTATTTGTTAATCCTCACCCAAGGATATTTTTCCCTTGACTTTTTTTTTTTAGAAAGAGTGGAAGGGAGGAGGAGAGACAGAGAGAAACATCGCTGTGAGACACATCGGTTGGTTGCCTCCTGCATGTGCCCCAACTGGGGCCAGGGATTGTGAGGTATGTGCCCTTGAACAGAATTGAACCTGGGACCCTTTAGTCTGCCAGCCAACACTCTATCCACTAAGCTGCACCGGCTAGGGCACAATGTGTTTTTCTTATGATATATATTTTTTTCTCTAAACTTTTATTTTTATTATTTTTTTAAAATGTTTATTGTTGAAAATATTACAGATACCCCTCATTTTCCCCCCATTGCCCCACTACACCCAGTTCCTGCCCCGCCCCAGGCCTTCACCACTCTATTATCTGTGTCTATAGATAAGATCTTTGGTTAATCTCTTCCTGCCCTTCTGAGATTCCTCAGTCTTTTCCATGCTTCCATGCCTCTGATTCTATTTTATTCACCAGTTTGTTTTGTTCATTAGATTTCTTCTTCATTTATTTTTTTATTATTATTTTTAATTGATTTTTTTTACAGAGAGGAAGGGAGAGGGATAGAGAGTCAGAAACATCGATCAGCTGCCTCCTGCACACCCCCTACTAGGGATGTGCCCGCAACCAAGGTACGTGCCCTTGACCAGAATCAAACCTGGGACCCTTCAGTCTGCAGGCCGATGCTCTATCTACTGAGCCAAACCGGTTAAGGCTTGCTCATTTATTTTTATTTTTAGATTCAATTGTTGATAGATATGTATTTGTTGTGTTCATATATTTTTTTAAAATATTTTTTATTGATTTTTTACAGAGGAAGAGAGAGGGATAGAGAGTCAGAAACATCGATCAGCTGCCTCCTGCACACCCCTTACTGGGGATGTGCCCACAATCATGGTACATGTCCTTGACCAGAATCGAACCTGGGACCCTTCAGTCCGCAGGCCAACGCTCTATCCACTGAACCAAACAAGTCAGGGCTATTGTTCATATATTTTATTATTTCTTCTTCTTCTTCTTCTTCTTCTTCT
>NW_005355115.1:4021889-4031996 GCF_000412655.1 Myotis brandtii
CTCTTTGGGTTCCTCTTGTTTGGGACTCTGCATGCTTCCTGAACTTGTTAATCTATTTCTTTCACTAGGTAGGGGAAGTTTTCTGTCATTATTTCTTCAAATAGGTTTTCAATATCTTGCTCTGTCTCTTCTCCTGTCACCCCCAGTAATGCGAATGTTGATACACTTGAAGTTGTTCCCAAGGCTCCTTACACTATCTTCATATTTTTGGATTATTGTTTCTTTTTGCTCTTCTGCTTAGGTGTTTTTTGCTTCCTCATATTTCAAATCATTGATTTGGTTCTTGGACTCCTTTACTCTACTGTTGAATCCCTGTAAATTATTCTTTATTTTGGTTAGTGTATGCTTAATTTGTGACTGGTCCTTTTTTATGTCTTTGACATTCTCACTAAGATTCTCGAAAGTCTCATGAAGATCCTTGAGTAACCGTATAACCATGGTTTTAAACTCTGTATCCAGTAGTTTGCTTGCTTCTATTTCTTTCATTTGTGACATGTTTCTTTGTCTTCACATTTTGGCTGCTTCCCTGTGTTTGTTTCTAAGTATTAGGTAGAGCTGCTATGTCTCCTGGAGTTGGTAGAGTGGCCTTGTTTAAAAGGTGTCCTGTAGGGCCCAGTGGCTCAGCCTCCCCAGTCACCTGAGTTGGGCACTCTAGGTGCTCCCCTGTGTGGGCTGTGTGCACAATCTTTTAGGGCCTTGATTGCTGTTGGTGTCTGTGGGAGGAATTTTTTTTCTTCCTACAAATATTTTACAGTTTTATTTTAAAATCATTTACACATATTCATACAAAGAAAAATAAATCTCAGAATGGAACCTTGGGACCATGGTAGTTTAAAAAAAAAATTTCTGATCATTAGCTACTAATGACAAGGCAAGAGGCTCAGCAGTCATTTCTGGAGGTTAATGTAGCTCCCCACACAGGGCACAGGTGAGAAGAATCCAAGAGGCTCCCTCCTCTTCCCTCAGTCTTCACTTTGCAGAGGTACTATAGGGGAAAGGGATTATTTTACACTCTCCCCTAGAAACACGTCAAGACGTACAGCAAAGTCCTAAGGTAACACTGAACCATCTCTTTGCTAGGAATTTGGCAAGGTGGCAATTTCTGAAGCAACTTTCTAGAAGAGCTACTAGTTCAATTCCTACTCACAGGTCTAAGAGGAGGAGGGACTCCTGCACTCACATCCCACGTCCCGATGCTGTCCTTCCACCAAAGGGCACAGAGCACAGCCCTTGACCTGATCCCATCAGGTCCCTTCTAGGCTAATTCCACAAGTGAGCCTTCCTGCTACCCAACACCCAAACACTGTGTAGCAATTTACCCTGGCAGCTCTTGAGGACCCCCAGATAGTGAGACCAGCATTCCTGGTGCAGCATCGTTCCCAGGGAATCTGAGCAACAGCCAGGAGAGGTCCAAGAATGACAGAACTATGAGCACCCCTACCAAAACTTGACTCTGCTGAACCAAATCAACATTTAAGTCCAATAGGCCAATCTTTTAGGGCCTTGATTGCTGTTGGTGTCTGTGGGAGGAATTTTTTTTCTTCCTACAAATATTTTACAGTTTTATTTTAAAATCATTTACACATATTCATACAAAGAAAAATAAATCTCAGAATGGAACCTTGGGACCATGGTAGTTTAAAAAAAAATTCTGATCATTAGCTACTAATGACAAGGCAAGAGGCTCAGCAGTCATTTCTGGAGGTTAATGTAGCTCCCCACACAGGGCACAGGTGAGAAGAATCCAAGAGGCTCCCTCCTCTTCCCTCAGTCTTCACTTTGCAGAGGTACTATAGGGGAAAGGGATTATTTTACACTCTCCCCTAGAAACACGTCAAGACGTACAGCAAAGTCCTAAGGTAACACTGAACCATCTCTTTGCTAGGAATTTGGCAAGATGGCAATTTCTGAAGCAACTTTCTAGAAGAGCTACTAGTTCAATTCCTACTCACAGGTCTAAGAGGAGGAGGGACTCCTGCACTCACATCCCACGTCCCAATGCCGTCCTTCCACCAACGGGCACAGAGCACAGCCCTTGACCTGATCCCATCAGGTCCCTTCTAGGCTAGCTAATTCCACAAGTGAGCCTTCCTGCTACGCAACACCAAACACTGTGTAGCAATTTACCCTGGCAGCTCTTGAGGACCCCCAGATAGTGAGACCAGCATTCCTGGTGCAGCATCGTTCCCAGGGAATCTGAGCAACAGCCAGGAGAGGTCCAAGAATGACAGAACTATGAGCACCCCTACCAAAACTTGACTCTGCTGAGCCAAATCAACATTTAAGTCCAACAGGCCAACTCCTGCCATCCAGCCCTAGATATGGTCATCACAGAGGTGCATGGTAGAAGAATGGCCTACACATAACTGCCCAAGGAAGCTGTACTATTATCAATTCCCAGTAAAAGGGGGAGGGGGGACAGACATTACAAATGTGGTAGACCCTATGAGAAATGGCAGCTGATGACAACAGTTACCCTATTATCTCTGGGTCCTACCCAAAAAGCAGCACCAAGAAAGGGCATGATATGCAGAGATCTGTAGCCGGGTGTGCACCCTTGAATTACCAAGGGACTCAAGAGATACAGCTCATTTTCCTACAATTATGTAGGAACTAGAACAAAGACTACCCACCCCTACATTGAGGCCACTCCTGAGAGGCCGTACCGCTTATGATCATCAGCCCACCCCCTTGGTAGGCCCATTTGGGGAGAGGGAGTCACATCCAGAGCGGGGACCCCTCCAGGCAGACACTCACAGGGCAGCCCATCCCACTGTCACTGGGGCAGGCCAAACATAGTTAAGAGGGCGGACAGATCCCGGGCATCAGCCGCCCCATAGGCATCGCTCTGGCCTAACATGGACAATGCCAAACGCAGGGTGCTCCAGATGTTCTCTGACATGGCGCCCCCTTCACCCCGAGGGCCCCGGCTTTTCCTCTGCATGTTCAAGGCCTCCAAAAAGTGTTCCACAGCCTCCCGATGAGCCCCAAGGTTGATGCAGCTGATGCCCAGGTTATAGCGGGACCGTATATAGCCTGGTTGTAGCTCAAGGGCCCGACGGTATGCAGCTACTGCTTCTTCACTCTGGTTTCCATTGGCTAGGGTGGCCCCCAGTTTATTCCACAGCAAATAGTCCTGGGATAGGGATGGAGAAGGGTTAGGAACATAAGCCGAGCTCAGATCAAATTCTGCCCATTCCTCCCCTGTTCACCAATCTGTTTAGCTAATGTATGTTACAACCCCATTCCTTTCCCCTCAACAGTTCATTGTGTAGCTCAATGTAACCACTCTCACCATACAGACTCCTGTAAATTCAGATGGCTCTGCACACCCACCCTTCTTTGCCCAATTCTCCCAAGGTAACCTGTACATGGAACACTGGAATGAACTATCCCATGACTCCAAAGGTCCCAACAAATGATTCTTCCATAAGGTACAGAGTGATGTCCTATTTCCATTCCTCCCCTGAGGCTCACATTGGGACGAACGCTGAGGGCAGCTGTGAAACAGTCCACTGCCTTGTCATACTCCCCACTCAGGTTGAAAAGGACCCCTAACCCACACTGCACATCAGGGTCAATGTTTGTAGGGTCCAGGCACACAGCTGCCAGGAGGAGCTCTTTCACTTCAAGAAACAGGGAGTCAGACAACAGAGCTCCCAGGATGCGCTTGCTTGGGCCCAGTCCTGCGCCACTGGCCCCTTCTTCCCCGGGCACCACCAGGTGGGCATAGGCTGGTATATAGTGCAGCCAGTCTCGCAGGGTTTCACAGGCCTGTCGCTGCAGGGACTCATTGGTGAAGCTGACAGCCAGTGCCATCAATGCTGTCTGGTTATCTGGCTTTAGCTCCAGACACCTGTTTGAACAGAGATGGACAGAACTGGTATTGCAGTGACAATGGCACCCATCAGTACCCTGGGATCCAAGCCAAGCTTTGGAATGCAGTCATGATGGCCTCACCTGCCAACTCCCTCCGATTAAGATACAGAGGAATCCTCTACACATAAGTTACTAATAAAATTACAGATCTGAGAAAGGGAACAGTTTCAAACTGGTACCCCTTATCATAGGAAGCAGTCGTGATGTCATCATAGTCAGAAAGCCAGGGGTGAACCTCAGCATCCCGTTTCGCCATCTCCTCCAACTCTGCCTGCAACTTGTCCCAGAAATCGACATCAGACTCTATAGCTGATTTGGCTCGTTCAAACTCCATATCAAGGGCAGCTGTGTTCCTTGGTCTTGTGAACTGGTCAACCCAGGCATCTGATGTACCCTCAGAGTTAGCCAATTTGGGGTCATCCACTTGGGCCACAAAGTCACTGGCAGTATGCTGTAGATCATCCTCAGGATGATAATCATCATACCAGCGATCACTGGCAGTTGTTCCCTCAGGCTCTCCCAGCCACAACTTCTCCTCTGACTGTTCCAGATATTCCTCAGCCCAGCAGGCAGGAGACACAGACAAAGGGCCTGTAACTTCAGAGATGAATTCTTGGGACCAGTCCGTCTCATTATAATCCTGCGTTACATCCACAGCATCTCCAGCTGCAAGAAATTCCTGGGCCCAGTTCTCAGACAAGGCCAAGTCTGCCACCCCAGGGGCTCTCTGGGGTGCCTGGTGGAAACTTGACTGTTCAATCTCCTGCATCTCTGCCAGGAGGTCATCCATCTTGAAGGTCTGAGGGGCACGCGATATAAAAGTGGTTCATTCTGGTCCTGGAGGAATTCGGCCACCAACTCATCTTCAGAGGCTACCCCCAAAGGCTTAGGGACCGCCTCGGAGGCTGGGGTTCCTGGTGGCTAGGGACCGGGCCTCAGTCCCTCCTGCCGAAGGGCCTTGTCCTGGGTGAAGTGCCCGGCCAGCTTCATGAGTGGGTTGGCACCCCTCCCTCCCCCCCGCATTCGGCCTCCACCAGCTCCCGCATCGCCATGACGGCCGCCAGCTCTCTGATGGGCTGAGAAGGTGAGGAACTCAGGTCCCACAGTCACACCCAAACCACAACCCAGCAAGTATCATCGCCCGCAGCGCCGCCTGCCCGACCCGCTGAGACTCTGTGGGAGGGTCAATTGGCTGTGAAAAACAGCTGTGACTACAGTAGGAAGCTGCTGTGCAGGAAACACCCCTATAGAGCAGGACTTGCTCCAGTGGGGCTTTGGTGTCCACTGAGTCTGCCTCTTGAGTGTATCACTTGTGGGTGTTAGAGTTGTAATCTGCTATGTTCTGTTTTTTAGTTGAAAAAAATTTAAATATATTTTTATTGATTTCAGAGAGGAAGGGAGAGGGAGAGAGAGATAGAAACATCAATGATGAGAATCATTGATTGGCAGCCTCCTGCATGCCCCCTTCTGGGGATTGAGCCTGCAACCTGGGCATGTGCACTGACTGGGAATCAAACCGTGACCTCCTCATTCATAGGTTGATGCTCAACCACTGAACCATGCCAGTGGGGCTTTAATTGAATTGTTGATGTGGTTGTGGGAGGCTGTCCACCGGGTGCACTGGCTCTAGGGCCACCAGGGAAGTGCAAAGTCAGCCACTGCCTGGGGCCACCCAGCAGGAGCTACAGAGGGATCTGCAGATGGCTGCTATTTTCTATTTGTATTGGACTTTGCTTTGCCCATGCAAAGCCCAGCTATGAAACAAGGCAGGCTGGTGCTAGTGCCGGGTCTTGGGCCTTTTGTTGATAGGTTTTGGGCATGCAGTCACCAGCTGCAGCTTGTTTGAGAGATTTTAGCAAAGTCTGAAGCCTGAGCCAGGACAGGCCATTCATATGAACAAGCTGCTGCGAACAGCTTGGGTAGGGCTTCGAATTGGATGGGGAATGGTCTCAGGGAATCCCCAGGGCAGAGCAAACAGTGTGCTTCAGGCTGATGGAGACTGAGACATGGCTGTCAGTCAGTCCTGGGATGGAGGAGATCCCAGCATAAGAACAATGACCCCTATGAGCACTCCCGTTTGGGAGAAAGCTGCCCCCAAGTTTCTGCTCTAATGCCAGAAAATCCAGTTCCTCCCCATATGTGTCTGGGTCCCCCATAGCTGCCCAGTACTGAGAGTCTGAGTAAGTTTGTGCACCAGCCCTTTAAATGGAACACCTGGGACTCCAGCAGCCTCCAAATCACTCAGCCACAATCCCTGCTGGTTTTTACAGCCTGTATTTGTGGGGACTTTTCTTCCCAGCTCTGGAATCCTGGGATGGGGACCTGGTGTGAGGCTGGGACCCCTTGCTCCTCATGGGCAGCCTCCGCAGAGAGATGGCCCTCCTGATTAAAAAAACAGCACACATGGGTGTAGGACCAGCCTCTCCTACCAGTCTCAATGTGCTTTCTTCTTTATTTCTCTAGTTGTAGGACTTTCATTCATCCAGCTTTCAGGCAGTTCTCTCACAGCTTCTGTGAACCAGTAATTCAAAAATGACTTGGCTGTGAGATTCTGAATTGAGGTTTTTCATGAAATTTTGGTCAGATATTATCTGGGGTTGCAGTCATCTAAACACTTGATTGGAGCTGGAGGATCTGTTTCCAAGGTAGTTCATTCACATGGTGAGCAAGCAGGCAATGACTGTTCGTAGGATGTCTCAGGTCCTCTCCACATGGCCTCTCTATTGGGCTGCTTGAGTGTCTTTATGATGGGGTAGTTGGCTTTCCCAAGAGCAAACAACCCAAAAGAGCAAGGTGGAAGCTGCAATGCCCATTATGACCCAGCCTTTGTCATCACACATCCTATATAATAAAGAGCTAATATGCAAATGGTCATCACACCCTCATGCTGTCACACCTTAACGGCTCAGACACTCAGCACTGGGGAGAGAGGAATGGGGACCAGCCAGGCACAAATGAGCTTGCAAGAGAGGAATGGGGACCAGCCAGGCTGCGGCCCGGGAGAGGGACAAGCTGCCTGCCCCGCGGTCTCAGTCTCCAGAGGCTGCGCCTGCGCCTGCAGCCCGGAAGAGGGACAAGCTGCCCAGCCTGAGGTCCTGGGTGCCGGTGCCAGCACCTGCAGCTGCCGGCCCAGGAGAGGGATAAGCCACACTCCCCTAACCACCTCTGCCTCGCCCCGCACCCGGGACCCAAGATTCCCTCCTCCGGCCGGTCGCAGGCACCCAAGACCCGGGCGATCAGGCCAGAAGGGGAGCAGTTAGGGGCGATCAGATCAGTAGGGAAGAAGTTAGGGGCGATCAGGTAGGCAGGCAGGTGAGTGGTTAGGAGCCAGCAGTCCTGGATTGTGAGAGGCAGTTGGACATCCCCCAAGGGGTCCAGGATTGGAGAGGGTGCAGGCCGGGCTGAGGGACCCCCCTCCCCGTGCACGAATTTCATGCACTGGGCCTCTAGTCTATATATATAAAAGCCTAAGTGACTGTTACCACGGGTTGCTATGATGACACACTGATCCCCAGGGGGCAGATGCACAATGCAGGAGCTGCTCCCTGGTGGTCAGTGCACTCCCACAGTGGGAGTGCCGCTCAGCTAACCGACCTGTCCCTGGTGGCCCACCAGCCTGGCAGCAGCCACTCACTCCCTCAGTAGTCCTGCAAGTCCAATCTCCGGAGAACAGGCCAGGCACCGGTGGACTGGCTCTCCGGGCACAATCCCGACAGCACTGTCGGCCTCCTGGAAGTCAGCCTTGGGCACTGCGGCTGCTTCCCTTCCCTAGATGATCTGCAAGGAAAAAACGATATAAAAGCGGCTGCCAGGTAGTTCCCGACAACCAGCGCAGGATGAGTGCCAGACACGGGGCTCTCGGCTGGCAAGCACCACTGTGGCAACTCGAGCCTCTCCCGATCAGGACTGATTTGGCGTGAGCCCATGGCAGGCACAGTGGGGCCAGAATGAGTGGGAGCGGCAGACAGGAGCGGCAGGCGGTGTTGAACTGCCGGTTTCAGCCCAATCCCTTTAGGCCACGCCAAGGGTCCCCACCCATGCACGAATTCATGCACCGGGCCTCTAGTTAATTATATAAACCAGACCTGATTCAGTGAGGAAGAGAACAACTCAAGGGCATGAATATCAGGAGTCAGGATCCTTGGGAGCCATTTTGGAGACTGGCACCAGAGCAGGTAAATAGCAAAGCTGAGATTCAGCTCAAGGCAATCTTGCCCCAGTGTTGAGAATCATAATTACCATGTTATACTGCCTAATTATGTGCTAAGATTTGGGCTGAGTGGGAAGTATGATTTCTGTAAAGTGAGAGAAGGGCAATTGAGATTGGGAAGGTAACGTTCTTTTTAGGAAAAAAGATCAATTTTAGGAAAATAGCATTTGAAAATTGAGTATCTGGAAACGGATTCTTTCAAAATTATCCATATTGTAAACTTTTTGGAAAGTTGCCTTGTGCCCTAGACTGCTGTCCTGGATGACGATTCCGTACCTGCTCCAACCTCCTACACCTTCTTCCCTTATCATTCCCTACTGATAACATTGCTTCCTCATCCAGAGAGAAAATTAAAGCATCCACCACCACATCTACCCACTGACAGCATCTGTACTCCTATGCTTTGCCTGCCCTTCCCCTGCTATAAGTGGTCTGTCTCTGCTTCCAAGCCAACTCTTTGATTGGGTACTAGACCTTTTCTCCTCTTAAATACGGACATTGGGCCTGCCAGCCATTCACCCCTCTATCTTCAATTTCTCTTATTCCCATCATTTCCATCAAGTATATAAGGCTATGTTATTTCCATTCTTTTTAAAAATCCTCACCTAAGGATATATTTTTTAACTTTTTATTGATTAAGGTATTACAAATGTGTCTTTATCCCCCCAATTGTCCCCTCATTCCCCCAGTCTTGCCCTCACCCTCACCCGCTGTTGTCTGTGTTCATCGCTTATGCTTATATGCATGCATACAAGTCCTTTGGTTGATCTCTTCCCCGTACCCCCACCCTCCCCTAGGAAATGTTTTTTCATTGATTTTCAGACAGAGTGAGAGAGAGAGAGAGAAACATTGACATGAGAGAGACACATTGACTAATTGCCTCCCCAACACCCCCCCACAGATCTGAGGATGGAACCTGAAACCAAGGTACATGCCCTTGACTGGGAATTGAATCTGAAACCCTTTGGTCCGAAGGTGGACGCTCTAACCACTGAGCAAAGCTAACTAGAGCATCTTTCATATGTAATCGTTCTCATGGTTCATGGTATTTTTTAAAAATATATTTTTTTATTTATTATATTGATTTCAGAGAAGAAGATAGAGGGAGCAAAAAAGATAGAAACATCAATGATGAGAGAGAATCATTGATCGGCTGCCTCCTGCACACATTTCACTGGGGATAGAGCCCACAACCCAGGCATGTGCTCTGACTGGGAATGGAACTGTGACCTCCTGGTTCATAGGTTGACACTCAACTACTGAGCCACGCCAGTCAGGCTGGTTCATGGTGTTGTTGGAGAGACATAATTTATAGACACAATGGGACCTGTAATTAAATATATATGAAAATGGAAAATTAAAGTATAACATAACAAATGATAGTGTGCTAATCTGCATGGATTCTTTAATGATGCAATAGAAGTTTAGAAAATACAGGTATAAGTGTGGTCTTACTTAGGTGGTATAGAAAAAAGAGAACTGAGGAGAGCTTTCTGAAATGCTATATTGGTCAGAGTTCTCAGTTGCAAGCAACGGAAATAGATTCTGATTTTAAGTTAAGCTATAAATAGCTCACAGAATCACTGGGAAAGCTGGAGACCTAGGCTCCGAGCCTAAACAGCTATAACCACAGCTCAACCATAAACAGTGTCTGGTGAGGACACTGCTGTCCACTAGATGGCAGGCCTCACATCACTGACACCAGCAGGCTGGGGACCTGAGCTCCGCACAGCTACCACAGCTGCCATGGAAACGGGGAGTTGCTGCTGCCAGAAACACTCTTCTATTGACTGCTTCTTTTCACCAATAACTCCAGAGTAAAAGCCTAAGGTAGCTGCACCTGATTGGCCCATCCTAGGTTAGTGTCAGCACCAGGTGCAGAAGGGGGCGGGGAAAGCAAGTATCTGGCATTTTCAGCTTCTACAGTGAGGTCTGCTGCATAAAGGATTTCATAAGGTGGGAAAATTCTCAGATACTGAGCAGCCTCCACTTCCATATCCCTCCCCACCCCCCCCCCG
>NW_005355115.1:4032013-4033125 GCF_000412655.1 Myotis brandtii
CCTACAGTTGGTCATGGCTGCTAGAGGGAAGGAAAGGGGAGGAGAATGGTTGGTCAAGACATCAAGAAATGGTCCAGGGCAGTGGGAATGAGCCTTTGAAGAAACCTGAGAGGAGCATTCGAGGTAGGAAAGGTTAGGGGCCAAGTGCCTTGGAAAGTTCTAGAAAGAATATGAGTGGCTTCATATTTGAATACAGAGGGGTGTCCTGTGACCTCACTAATTTCAGGCGAGTGTGAAGGTAGAAGCCAATTACAGGAAATTATTGAGAGAATGAGTATACAGACAGGAATCTGGTATTGAGACTATTGAAAATGTTTGTCTCTGGTAATCATCACAAAAACTATCTGATGTGTTTTGATTACTAATGAAGATGATAGCTCTGACTGGGTAGCTAAGTTGGTTAGAGCACTGTCCCGATATGCCAAGGTTGTGCGTTTGATCCCCTCATCAGGGCACAGACAAGAATCAACCAACGAATGCATAAATAAGTGGAACAACAAATTGCTCTCTCTCTCTCTCTCTCTTTCTCTCTCTCTTTCCTCTCTTCCTCTCCCCCTCTCGGCAAATCAATCAATAAAAATGTTTTAAAAAGATGAACTTTTGTGTCTTAATCTCTTTTTTTTATAAGAACACCAGTCATATTGGATTAGGGCCCCCTAACCACAGCATTTTTACTTAAATATCTCTTTAAAGGCCCTATCTCCAAATGCAGTCACATTACAAGGTACTGAGGTTTAAGGCTTCAACATATTGTTAGCAGCGATGTGGGCTCTGGGTTCTTGAGTTCAACAAAGAAGGAATTCAGAGCCAAGAACTCGAACACAAGAGGAAGTTTATTTAGCATGCAAAATGAAAGTGCTCTGGGAGAGAATATTCAGGTGGGCTGCTCAGAGAGCTGCCTTGGCCTTTTAGAGAGAAAGGCACGGAGGCAGGAGAAATGAGTCAGCTTGGACTCAGGAAACAAGTTACAGAGGCAAAAAAAAAAGGCCCTTGGAGACAGGTTCAGAGGGTTAGCTTGGGAGGAGCTGCTGCTGCCCATTGCTCCCCTGGTTGCAGGTCTCCTGGGAACCTTTAGAACTTAGGAGAAAGAAAGCAAAGGTATGTGCCTGAGG
>NW_005355115.1:4033169-4039271 GCF_000412655.1 Myotis brandtii
GGTGGGGGGTGGGGGGGAAGGCCCAGGTGTGCTCCAGGGAGGAGCTTGCTGGGTCCTTTGTTTTCTAAAGGCAGAAATTTTAGAGAAGGTCTCAGGGGAGAATATTCATCAGCTTTCCAGATATGTCCTTTATTATGCTGATGTATCAAAATGAGCATATAAGGTCAGGGTCTTGGTCTTTACTGATTGATTGGCACTAGGGTAGGGGGTCATTGGTCATTGCATCTGGTCCTGATGCCAACTATGGCATCACTTCATCTGGTTTTGCTGTTTTTCTGGGCCTGGAGCTGAAGCACAACTGAGGCCTAGATGCTATATCCAATTTGACCAAAACTCTGTCTTTGTGGTCAACAGATCTGAGGCTTTGTTCTTAAGATTATTTGATGTGGATCAGAACCTCATTGTCCTGAGGGCTTAATACTTAAGGGGGTGGTCATGCAAGGGAGAAGGAGGCAGGGAAGTCAGGGTGCTGGGTGGGCCAGGTTTGAATCAGCTGTCTGTTTCAGTATCCCCATTCCACTTGCCAAGGAATTTTCCTGGCTTCTTACTATCCTGCCTCAATATAAATTTGGGGGGGCAGGGATACAATTCAGCTCATATCATATATATTCTTCCTAGATGTTTCAAGAGCATCAAGATCATCCTATTTTTTCTTCTAGTAGCTTTATTATTTTACTTTTTCACAGTTAGGTTTAAACTCCATCTGAAACTGACTTTTGTATGTAGTATTAGCCTGAGGATCAAGGTTCTTTATTTTTATTCCTATATGGACATCCAATTATTGGTGACTCAGCACCAATTATTGAAAACTTCATCCTTTTCCTACTGTATTGCAGTGGCAATTTTGTTGTAAATCAGGCGACCACACATATGTTATTCTCTTTTCTGTTCCATTGGTCTATTTGTTTATCTTCATACTTGACCATTCTGCTTTAAGTACTATAGCTTTATAAGTTGTCTTATATCTGAAAGTATAAGATATAACTTCATTATTCTTCCAGATTGTCTAATATATTCTTGGATCTTTGCATTTCCATATAAACCTTAGATCAACTTGACAATGTCCACAAAATAAATTTGCAGGAATAGTGATTGGAATTGCATTGAATTAACATCTTTATAATATTGAGTCTTATAAATCTTAAGCTTTATTTCGGTCTTTTAAACTTTCTATTATCAATGTCCTGTAGTTTTTAGTTGAATGGTCTTGCCCATCTTTTAAGTGTTTAGTGTTTTATTATGATAATGTTAATGGCATCATTTAAAAACTTTTCATCTTCACTGGGCCAGCGTGGCTCAGTGGTTGAGCATCGACTTATGAACCAGGAGGTCACAGTTTGATTACTGGTCAGGGCTTGTGCCTGGGTTGTGGGCTCAATCCCCAGTGTGGGACGTGCAGGAGGCAGCCGATCAATGACTCTCTCTCATCATTGATATTTTTATATCTCTCTCCCTCTCCCTTCCTATAGAAGCAAACAAACAAACAAACAAACAAAAAAACTTTTCATCTTCTAATTACTTATTGCTATATTTAGAAATATAATTAATTTTTCTATATTGATCTTATAATCAGTGACTTTAATAAATACTCCACATTTATGATATGTAAATTATTTTGTGTTTTCCACGTACACATTCATGTTACGTTCAAATAAGTTTTATCTCTTCCTTTCCAATTATTTTATTTTTTAAAATCTTATGACACTGAGTAGGGTTTCCATTGTTAATTACTCTTGTTTGAGAGCTCCTATTTTACTTTATTTCTACATGTTAAACATATTTATTTTATATTTTGGTTCTGATAATTTCAAAATCTGAAGTTTTTGAACGTCTGATTCTCCTACCTATTATTTTTTGCTAGTTTTCATTCACAGTGCCTTTCCCTTGTGTACTTTTACTAAGTGATGCTCACTTCATCTTACCTGTGAAAAAATTTTGAGATATGAGTTTAAAATGGACTTTCTTCAGAAAGGGTTTATTTTTATTTTTAAAATTATTTTATTTCAGAGAGGAAGGGAGAGGGAGAGGGAGAGAGAGATAGAAACATCTATGATGAGAGAGAATCATTGATCGGCTGCCTCCTGCATGCCCTCTACTGGGGACTGAGCCCACAACCCCGCAACCCCGGCATGTCTCCTTGACTGGGATCAAACCCGGAACCCTTCAGTCCCCGGGCCAACGCTCTGTCCACTGAGCCAAACCAGCCAGGGCTTAATGGTATCTTTTGATAAACAGGAGTTGTTAATTTTCATGAAGTCAAATTTGCCTTGTTAGTTGTGTTAGCCTCGGTTCCCCAGAAACCAGAACCTCATTTATTATTAAAGAGTCCAGGGAGCAGGTGAGAGTGACAAGGAGACTAAAGCAGGAAAGAAAGGAGAAACAACAGGATGTTTCATCATCCTGGCTGCCATTACATTAAACTGATCGTTGGATCTGGGGACCGCATCCTCAATAAACAAACTTTCATCGCAAGACCATCCTGAGAGAAGTGAGACCAGGGGAGAAGTGGGGGCGAATTACTAGTATGTTGGCTTCTGTCTCCCGTTGATCAAAATTTCACTCCCCAGGGCATTATCTCCTTCACACTACCAGGTTGCACATATTAGTTTATACCTTAAAAAAAGATAAACAAAACTCTTTACTTGTCATTTTAATGGAGTTAGAGACTTAGTAGTGATAAATGCATGGATTCAATCTACCGTCTTTAACATAAGTTATATTTTCTAGTTGGCTATTAATGGTGCACAGAAACATGGGTGCTCTCAGGGACTTGCCATTCCAGCTGTTGAGTAGGGAATGCCTATGCTCAGTTCCCATCTAAAGATTGTCAACATTTTTGTCCACCCACCCACTTGGCAAACTGCTTCCCATAAAGGCATAGCCCCAAGCAGAAGTTTGGCAATAGTTTTGTTCAACTCCCATGTAGTGGCGGGGGTGTCCTTGGCTTCAAGCTGAAAACCTGCCCAGATCCTCCATCTTCTGGAAGGCACTTTCTAGTACATCTCTTTCCATAGGAGCCAAATCTCTGACTGCTATCTTTGCTTCGCGACTTATTTCAAAGCCCAGGATGTCTGTGTCTTCAGTGTAGTCACAGGGCGTTTATCTTATTTTAAAGCCTTGGTCTCTACTTTCTCTTATCAGGTTTTATTTGTCATTGCTATATGTCTGCTACAGTGTGTGTGTGTGTGTGTGTGTGTGTGTGTGTGTGTGTGTGTGTGTGTGTGTCTTGGAAAGCCTTAGCCCATTTTCATTATTTTCATCACAAGTCTAATAAGAGTTTCTTGAACTGATGACAGACAATAGTTGTGACAGGGTAGTAATTAGATTCTCCCGGTTATCTTGGGCGTTTCAGCAAAGGCTTCAAAAGCAGAAAGCAAAGTAGCCAAGTAGCCCTTTCCCTCATCCACCTCAAAGAGAGCTGGGAAGAGATTACAGGTCAGTCTGCCAGCGTTACTAGTCATCCACATGGAGTCTATATAAGAGAGTGAAGATTGTGTTGGAGAGTTAGCCATGGGCTAGGAAGAAAGAGGGAGGCATTCCCTTGGCCTAAGGCCAATTGAGATAGAGGCCTCCACTAGTGCATCTCAGAATGTTTGGCTTATGTATCCTGGGGCTTGGAAGTCTATAGGGACTGAAGTCCTAATTCCACCTGATGAAGTCCAAAAGCAAGCTATTGGCTGACTATCCATCCTGGGTGGCGAGTAAGGTGGGCGGCAGGAAGAATAAGCTGCACTGCCCTTGCCAGCAGGGAAAAGATGCATGCATTGTCCTGTGGGTCAAGTATAAATAGAAGGAAAGTGACCTGGAGTAATTTAAAAACGATCCTTCCCAAGAGGGGTGCCCAGAGAGGAAAAGGCCCCAGGAGGCTGAACTTTATACATGGGATGAACCTCTACACCAAGCATGTCCAACTCAAAGGCTAACACGGGCCAAATAAACAAGGTTTAAGTTTATGTGGGCCGCAAAAAAACAAAAGCTTCAATTTTCATAGAAACGTAGGTTTATTTTGATAGAAAAATTAATATATTTTGTTGAACATTAACTTACCAGATACTGAATAACTGCACAAATTAATAAGTGTAACGCAAATAAACCTATTTTTCTTGTTCTCCGAAAGGGAAATAATTCCTGTTGCGCACACCAAGCAAGTCAGTCCAAGACTAATGACGTGGCAATCGGCTGCTAAAATATACACTGATAGTATTAGTGGAGAGAAATGGTGCGCCTGCGCGTAAGGCATGTCAGGGAAATGAATGCAGCATGATTATAATAATCAGTCATAAGCGAACGTTGTAGTTTGTTATTAATAATTATGTATAACAGGTTATTGTAAAAATTAAGTTATGAAATTTTTATTAAAATGTTTTATACATACCGCTACATTGGTTGGGCCGCAAAAATATTCATTGTGGGCCGCGAGTTTGACATGCTTGGGCTAGAGAACTTTATTTTAGTCTTCTCTGGGTTGATGCAATTAGGAAATCTAGGACACATTACCAGGGCTCCCTGATATCCGGTTCTCTTCTCATTCTGGGCAGGAGGAAGAGGATACTTCCTTTCCCCTTTCAGAAAGGGGACCATCTGACTACTTCCAGTCACTATGGGATGTGAATGGAATTACAGGCAGTCCTTGGTTACGTCGTTTCGTGGTTACGTCGTCACCATCTCCCACTGCAGCCCCCCCCCCCACACACACACCAAGGGTTTGGCATAGGAGAAGGGGTTAGGGGAAAGAGCAATCTTTCCTGGTCATTGTGGGATGCTGTTGTCTTCTAAAGTTGGTTCCCTATGGATATGGAGAACTTACAAAGACTTTCTCTCTTATGGCACCTTGTGGGCTTTGTCATGACTCTGTTGCTGGGACTGAGGGAATGCCCCTCCTTTGGTTTACTGTCTATGACTCCTCTCTCCCACCAGTCCTTGGCCTTCTAGAGCAAGCATGTCAAACTCAAATCAAATATTTTTTTTAAAGTATATTTTATTGATTTTTTACAGAGAGGAAGGGAGAGGGATAGAGAGTTAGAAACATCGATCAGCTGCCTCCTGCACACCCCCTACTGGGGAGGTGCTTGCAACCAAGGTACATGCCCTTGACCAGAATCAAACCCGGGACCCTTCAGTCTGCAGGCTGACGCTCTATCCACTGAGCCAAACCGGTTAGGGCTCAAATCAAATATTTTTGAGGCCCAGCCAATATAACGGTATATAAGAAATCGTTAATAAATGTTTTAATAAAAATTTCATAACTTAATTTTTACAATAACCTGTTATACATAATTATTAATAACAAACTACAACGTTCGCTTATGACTGATTATTATAATCATGTTGCATTCATTTCCCTGACATGCCTTACGCGCAGGCGCACCATTTCTCTCCACTAATACTATCAGTGTATATTTTAGCAGCCAATTGCCACGTCATTAGTCTTGGACTGACTTGCTTGGTGTGCGCAACAGGAATTATTTCCCTTTCGGAGAACAAGAAAAATAGGTTTATTTGCGTTACACTTATTAGTGTTGCATTTATTTCCCTTACACACCTTACGCACAGGTGTACCATTTCTCTCCACTAATACTAGCAGTGAATATTTTAGCAGCCAATTGCCACATCATTAGTCTTGGACTGACTTGTTTAGAGTGTGCATCAGGAAATATTTCACTTTTGGAGAACAAGAAAAATAGGTTTATTTGTGTTACACTTATTAATTTGTGCAGCCATTCAGTGTCTGGTAAGTTAATGTTCAAGAAAAGATATTAATTTTTATTAAAATGTTCTATTATTTTATGTTAATGATTACTCGTTTATTTCAGCTCCTTGTATTCAGCATGTCTCTATCGAAATAAACCTACATGTCTATGAAAATTGAAGCTTTTGTTTTTTTCTGTGGCCCACATAAACTTAAACCTTGTTTATTTGGCCCGTGTTAGCCTTTGAGTTTGACATGCTTGCTTTAGAGCTTAGGACAGCAGTTCTCAACCTGTGGGTCGCGACCCTTTGGGGGTCGAACGACCCTTTCACAGGGGTCGCCTAAGACCATCGGAAAACACATATATAATTACATATTGTTTTTGTGATTCATCACTATGCTTTAATTATGTT
>NW_005355115.1:4039323-4040728 GCF_000412655.1 Myotis brandtii
GATTCATAACAGTAGCAAAATTACAGTTATGAAGTAGCAACGAAAATAATTTTATGGTTGGGGGTCACCACCACATGAGGAACTGTATTAAAGGGTCGCGGCATTAGGAAGGTTGAGAACCACTGGCTTAGGAGAAAGAAAGCAATGATATGTGCCTGAGTACAGAAGTGGGGTGACCCCTAGCTGGTTTGGTTCAGTGCTAAGAGCATTTGTCTTTGGACTGAAGGGTCTCAAGTTCGATTCCAGTCAAGGACACATACCTCAGTTGCAGGCTTGATGGTGGCAACCAATCAATGTATCTCTCTCTCTCTGTCTCTCCCCCTCACTTCCACTCTCTCTAAAAATAAGTGGAAAAAAATATCCTTGGGTGAGGATTAACAAAAAAATAAATTAGTTAATTAAAAAAGTGGAGAGGGGAAGGCACAGGTGTGCTCCTTTGTCTTACGGGTTTTTATCTGTTTTCCAAAGGCTGGAATTTTAGGGATGGTCTCAAGGGAGGATCTCAATAGAATATTCATTAGCTTTCCAGGTGTGTCCTTTAATATGCTCATGCATCAAAATTAGCATGCAACTAGGCCGTTCTCTGGCCAGCTTCAAAGAATGCCACCCAAGGGCGACTGGGACTGAGGCAGGTCGCCCCAGCACAGTCTAGTATGTGTAAGATGAGACCTTGCAATTTATTATGAGGCTATAAATTGCTCAGCCAGTTTGTTCAGCTATCTGCCCAGGTTCCCCCATTCCACTGGTCAAGGAATTTCCCGGGCTTCTTACAATCCTGCCTCAGACTAAAGGTGGCGAGTGATCTCCCTCATAA
Source organism: Myotis brandtii (assembly GCF_000412655.1). Taxonomy (NCBI): domain Eukaryota; kingdom Metazoa; phylum Chordata; class Mammalia; order Chiroptera; family Vespertilionidae; genus Myotis; species Myotis brandtii. The sequence goes on from NW_005355115.1 coordinate 4,040,138, forward strand.
CCACAAGTTCTAATTGAGAGACTGAAAATTCACTCTGATGTCTGCTTTGGGTTGCGTTCTCGCTCCCATTCCGCACTTTTTCATCCTCAATTTCACACTCTAGAAATCAGGAAACTAGAAGGTAAACCGATGGTCGTCGCTGGGCTTCTGTGGGGGCCCGGACTTCAGTGGTCGCTCTTGCTGAGGGGCAGACCGCTGACACACCTAATGTTTGGGGACTTCTTTATCTTCCCATCCCTTATCACCATTTATTGTTCCCACATGCATTAGTAGGGTTGGGAACAGGAGAAGAGCGGAAAGTGCTCCCCAAAACCTCAAAGCCCCCCCGCACGACTTGACCTGACGCCCCGAGCATCCAGAGAAGAGCAGCATCCCTCTGGCTCCTCCCTTTGGCTCCGCCCCCTTGTTCCAGACCCCGCCCACCGCCCTCGGGGGTTGGGAACAGAAGAGCGGAAAGTGCTCCCCAAAACCTCAAAGCCCCCCCGCACGACTTGACCTGACGCCCCGAGCATCCAGAGAAGAGCAGCATCCCTCTGGCTCCTCCCTTTGGCTCCGCCCCCTTGTTCCAGACCCCGCCCACCGCCCTCGGGG
>NW_005355115.1:4042102-4059206 GCF_000412655.1 Myotis brandtii
TTTAGGGCGGACTCAGCGTCGCGCTCCCACCCGAGCACCCCGCTCGGGAGCCGCTGGGCAGGGTCCGGTCTCTTGTAAAACCCCGTCGCGGACCCGCTCTGTTTTCTCGGGGGGCCCCCTGACCGGATGCGCTTGGCACCCCGGTCCCAGGTGAATGGACTGGCCACCGCGTTGAGGCGCTCACAGATGGGCAGCTGTGGTCTGGGTGTTAGTTACTGCAGGGCAAGCGAGGACAGCGGGACCCTTTTCCAAACTGCCCTCCTCTCCGTGCACCGCCTCGGCGGAGCACACCGGGTTTGCTCAGGCTTTTCTGTGTCAGTAAGTGCCCTCGCTCACCCATGGCTCGCCCGCCATCTCCCTCCTCCCAAGCGAATCTGTCAGATTAACTCCATCTGGCCAACCTGTCCGCTCTCCCTCCAAAACGCGTCCCCCAAACTGTCCTCCTGCTATCACTCTCGTCTAAACCCTACTGTGCCCTGCCTGGATTATTACACTCGGCTCCTTTACACGCCACTCTTACTACCTTCCAGTTTATTCTCTACCCGACAATCAACATGATTTTTAAAACTTTATTTTATACATTTGAGAAGTATTTATGGAACATCTACCACGTGTTAGGCGCTGTTCCGGGTACTAGGGGCATAACTGAGCAAACCGGTTAAAAACTCTGCCTTTGTAGAGTTTATATGCTAGCAGAGGGAGTTGAGTAAATAAAATAGAGAAAATGTTTGGCATGTAAAATGCTGAAGAAAACAGAAACACAGAAAAGGGAGTTAATAATTTTTGATAGGGTAGCCAGGGAAGGCTTCTGGGAAGGTGACTTTTTAGTAAATACCTGAAGGAGGTGAGGGTATGAGCAGTGTGAGCATCTGGGGGAAGAATGTAGTCAGATCATATCACTTTCCTGCTTGAAACTCTTCTGTGGCTTCACATTTTATTCTAAAGAATAAAATCCAGCCCTGGCCAGTGTTGGTCAGTGGTTAGAGCGCCGGCCTGAGCACTGAAGGGTCACAGATTTCATTATTGGTCAAGGGCTCTTACCTGGATTGCAGGTTTGATCCCTTGCTCCAGGGACCTGTCACATTGATGTTTCTCTCTCCCTCTCTCCCTCTTTCCCCCTTTCAATCTATAAAAAAAATCAATGGAAAAAATATCTTTGGGTGAGGATTAACCACAAAAAAGGAATAAAATCCAAACTTCATAACTGGTTTCTCCTATCTTCTGTCACTCTTATGTAGTCACAATGGTCGCCTTTCTGTTGTTGCCCAAAACATGGTGAGCTCATTACAGAGCTTGTTCTTTTTGCCTGAAACATCCTTCCATCTGTTCTTTGCAAGACTGACATCTCATCACTCAGGCCTCATCTTAAATGGTATCACCTCAGAAAATCCTGTAACCATCCTATCAGAAGCAGCTCCCTTTCTCCAATCTCTTTTGTGTTGTGTTTAAATGACTTTATAGCACTTACTGCAATCAGAAGTACTTTTCAACTTGCCTTGCCTCCTTCACTAGAAATGTATAGGTTCTGTGAGCAGATGTAATTCACTTCTCTAGTCCCATGCCCAGTACCAGTAAATGAAAGAATGAGAAGTCACTGATTGGGAGGGTTGGAAGTGTGGGCTTTCATTTAAGAAAATGATATTTTTTTAAAGTGCTTTATTTTTAGAGTGGTATCTTACTATAGCCATTTCTCACCTTGTTGATTCACAACTTTGTGACTAAGCAGAACATTTTTGGGCATAGGGATGTATTGACCTAACTGTTATATTATCTTTTACTTTTGTAGAGACGATCTCCTGGTCTTCGTTCTGACTCTTCTTTGGAACAGAGCTTAAGAATCACTGTTGGCAATGATCACTTCTGTGTCGGCATACCAGAACGGCGGCGGCTTAGTGATAGATTGGGTTCACCAGTGGATAATCTGGAGGACGTGGACAGGTGGGCTTCATCTGAGGCAGTGTTATAATAGTGGTTGAAGGTAGAAACGTTGATGTTTTCTGAATGGTATATTTGAAAGAGTGATGCCAGCAGTCAAGTTAAGCTTGATAACTTTCCTCTATGAGTGGGGAAAGAATACTGATGTAGACTCTGTTGCTGAAAGAATTATATAAAAGAAAAGACTTTAAAGGTCATCTTGGTCCAACTGGAAAGGGGAAAGCTGAGGGGACATAAACAGAGTCCCCTAAATTTAAAACAGATGAGAGGATATGGATTCTAAAATACTGGTACTAGGGGTCTCTTCTGCAAAAGGAAAGTTCTGGACAAAATAGGAAATATTTGATAGTGTTATTTTTCTGCTTGTCCAGGCTGAACTATAGATTCAGAAAGCATTTAGATAAATTCATGTGTAATATATGTATCTATATTAAATATATAAGCATGAATAGAAAGTTACAGATCTTTCACAATGTTATTATTTTACAACTATTAAGTGCTGAGGGAGGGCAAGTACACTCCACAGAGTATTAAATATAGATCTCAGGTACTAGGAACTTAACTATATATGGGAAGTAAATAATCATATTAGGTGTTTTTCGCCTCACAAAAGTAAAAAAGTAAGGACAGGAGTGCAGGGAAAGCACTCAGTTTCTGAGATCTGAGAACCATGTCTGTGATGGTCTCTACCCAGCACATTGGGAGTTTTCACAAATGATTAGCTGTAGCAATAAATCAATGTAATGTTCTTTCAAACTAGACTTCCATGCAGTGGTATACAGAGCATGGGCAGGCAGGTGGAGGACAGCTGGCAGGAAGTCTGAGGACCAGTGCTGCCCTTTGGTAATATTTACTTCAAAGTTCCAGTGGCTATTTGATGCACTGAAGCAAGGCAGTCCAGTCCAGTGTCATATAACACTGAAGCTTCTGAAGATAGGGCTTCAGGGTATGTGACTATATCACTTAATTGAGGAAACAGCCCTTGCCCCTCTGTAATTTCTATTTTAGGAGATGATTGAGTGGGTGGTGCATAATGTGATTGCCTTCCTTCCTTGCTGAGGTTTTGAGGTAACTTTAGCATTTCCTCTTGTTAGGCCTAGGCTGTCACCTCCTTTTCTATGAGCTTCATTATGCATGTGTTCTTCAGATAGCCAATTGTCTGTTTTTAAATTATAAAAATTAAAAATTTCCTCTTAGGGAGTTTGGGGCAGTAATCTTTCCAGAATCATATATTTCATAGAGAAAAGTCTATTTTAGAGAAAATGAGATTAAGGTGCTAAAAGGCCATTCTTTTGACTTTTGCCCCTGCACTCTTGCGCAGTATGGTTTGTGTGAATAATTACTGTCCACTAAAACCAGGCCATAGGACCATTGGCAATCTCAGGATATCTCCTGAAAGTGAGTCCAATTTTCAGCTAATGAAACAGGCCATGTCCATCCTTTGTATGTAGGTTTTTAGTTATTTTTTTCCTGAGATCCCAAAATTCTTTCTTATTGAAGCTGTTAAATTTTTATCAGGTTTGGGTTACAGATTGCCAGGGTTATCAGTATCTTCACCCTTGGCGGCTCTGTATGTAGGACTGTAACTTATTCTGAAAAGGGAACATGATCAAGTTGTGTGACGACAGTTTCTAAAGATTTGTGGATGTGAGGTTGATTTCCCCTGGTTATCAAAGTACTCTGCATGTTGTAAGTTCCATTCTTGAAATTACTATACCCTAATTCCTCCTTGCTCTGACATACTTTGAAAGAGTAGGGTTTTTTCTCCCTCTGATTTGCCTTAGGGAATGACAGAAGCAAACAGCTTTCTTTAGGCATTTTGGGGAATCAGTAGAAAAAAAGAATGGAAAGTTTGGGCTCTGAAGAGCCTCTTTTTTTTTTTTTTACTTATAGCTTTATTGAGCCATAATTCATGTACCATACAGTTCACCTATTTAAAGTGTCCAGTACAGTGACTTTTAGTATATTCACAGAGTTGTGCATCCACACCACTATGATTAATTTGAGAACATTTTTATTACCTGCATCCTTAGCTACTAGTCCTCCATACCTTCTGCCCTAGCCTATCACTGATCTACTTTCTATCTTTATGGATTTGCCCATTCTGGATATTTCATATAAGTAGAATCATATAACATATGGTCCTTTGTGACTGCCTTTTTCACTTAGCATAGCAGTTTTTCTCATTATTACTGTTTTTTAATTCTCACCCAAGGATATGTTTCCTCATTGATTTTTTAGAGAGAGAGGAAGGGAGAGAGAAACATCAAACAGTTGCCTCCTGTACATACCAACCAGGGACTGAACCGACAACCTAGGTATGTGCCCTGACTGGGAATCTAAACCACAGTCTTTTGGTGCACGGGATGACGCTCCAACCAACTGAGCCACCTGGCCAGGGCAGCATAGCAGTTTTTTAAGATTTAGTCATGTTGCAGCATAAAATTGTACTTCATTCGTTTTTATTGCAGATAATATTTCATTGTAGGTATTTTGTTTATCCATTTAGTAGGGATGAATGCATGGATAACATTTGGGTTGTTTTTACTTTTTGGCTATTATGAACAACTAGAGGCCCGGTGCACGGATTCGTGCATTGGTGGGGTCCCTCAGCCTGGCCTACGCCCTCTCGCAATCCAAGACCCCTCGGGGGATGTCGGACTGCTGGTTTTGGCCAGATTCCCGCTGGCCACCTGCAGGGAATGGGTGAAAACCGGCAGTCCAACATCCCCCAAGGGGTGTAGTAGTGCGCCAAATGGCAGGCGGCCAGGGAGGAGGCCGGGAGCCTGAGCTCCAGCTCATCCCGGCCCCACTGCACCTGCTGCTGCTTGGTAGGCTCACTGCGGTTCCGCTGCAGTTTCCGGGCTGCAGCTGTGTGGAGCATCTGCGCCCTGGTGGTCAGTGTGCGTCATAGTGACCAGTTGTTTGGTCACTTAGGCTTTTGTATATATAGATAGTGCTGTGAACATTAGTGTACAAATTTATTTGTGGACATAAATATGTTTTTATTGATTTTTAGAGAGAAAGGAATGGAGAGAGATAGAGAGGTAGTAACATCAATGAGAGAGCAACATCATTGATTGGCTGCCTCCTGCATGCCCCCTCTGGGTATTGAGCCTACAACCTGGGCATGTGCCCTGACCAGGAATTGAACTGCAGTCTCTTGGCTCCTGGGTGGATGCTCAACCACTGAGCCATATTGGCTGAGCTGTATATGATTTTTAAAAATATATATATTTTATTGATTTTTTACAGAGAGGAAGAGAGAAGGATAGAGAGTTAGAAACATCGATGAGAGAGAAACATCGATCAGCTGCCTCCTGCACACCCTCTACTGGGGATGTGCCTGCAACCAAGGTACATGCCCTTGACTGGAATCGAATCTAGACCCTTCAGTCCGAAGGCTGACGCTCTGTCCACTGAGCCAAACTGGATAGGGCTGAGTTTTAATTTGTTTAATGGAATTTGTAAATGCAAAAACAAGTAGAGAGCCCTGGCCGGTTTGGCTCAGTGGATAGAGCGTCGGCCTGCGGATGCAAGGATCCCAGGTTTGATTCTGGTCAAGGGCATGTACTTTGGTTGCAGGCACATACCCAGTGGGGCGTGTGCAGGAGGCAGCTGTTTCTAACTCTCTATCCCTCTCCCTTCTTCTCTGTAAAAAATCAATAAAATATATATTTAAAACAAACAAACAAAAACAAGTAGAGAGAATAGTACAGTGAGCCCCATGTGTTCATCACCCACACCCAACAATCAATTTTTTTAAATAGGTAGAACTTACTTTAGGAAAGAATTGGCTTTAACCAAAACTTTTATAGAGAGTATGTCACTGGACTATCTGAGCTATAGGGCTCACTTTTATTGCAGCCAGTTTTATTCACTTATCCTTTGGGAGATCTAGGGAAGGAGGATAGGAACGTCTAATAAGCAACTTGATTTCTGCCTATATTTACATGAAAAATTTTTTTACTCTTTCTATGCCTTCATTCATTGTTTTTTGCCTCCTTTTGCTGGAGATTGCAAGTCTTGACTAAAACTTTCTGAGAGTCATCTCATTATTTCTAGCTTCTTGGTATTTAGTGCTGGATTAGATCTTGGGTTAGTATGCCATTTGATGGTGACATGTAATAGTTCTAGTGGGGAGCTGAATGTGGGAGCATGGATGGCTTTGCTACTACTCATGGAGCCTGTGTTTTTTTCCCCCTTCACTAATATTATCAGAGACTTTTTTGTATGGTAGGTGGTATTTTAGCAATGGAATGACTCACCTCATGGACAATACTTTCTGGAAATAGGGAGTTCATGGCTGACAAACCTACAAAGTAAAATATTTTACTTTAGTTAAATTTGATTTCAGAGATTGTCCTTGGTTTATTCCCATCCTTTCCTATTTCATTCTATATTGAGAATTAAAAATTCCTCAGATTATTGTGGAGGAGGTGAATAACAGGAACCTGTATTCCCACAGGTGACACTCTTTTAGAGGAGGTGATAAAGTTATTTATAGCTGTTAACCAGGTCTAAAACTTTGAATAAAGGCTGGGCTGGTGAATAAGAAAAGTCAGCTCTTTGATATTCTAACTTAGTCCCAGAGGCAGGAAAGCAACTATTTAAAAAAAAAAAGAAAAAGTAAGTCATTTCTAGAAACACAAAAAACAAGAGTAGCTACCAGAAACTGTAGAAGACACCAATAATTAACATCCTTTGGATGGTAATTCACTCTGGAATGTGAATGAAGTAAATTTTTCAGTCAGATTACTTAAAAGTCATATGCTTAAAGTGCTAGGGTATCTTTATTTCCATCTGTGATTTAAATCATAAACTTTCTTTTTTGGACAGTAGAAACTCTGTGACCATAATGCCTAAAAAGGTTAGGACTCTTGTGTGGTATAGAGCTCTGAGTTGAAAGGACAGATGTCCCCTCCTGTATTTTGTACCTTTATGTCACAAAGTTTATTTCTATGAAATAAAAATATATAGTGAGCCAAACCATCACAAACTCTTTCCTGGGCCCAAGATTGGCAGAGTGCTTGTGGCTGTCCAGGCAAGGCAGGGAAGAGGGTAACAAAACAGGCTGTGAGGGAGTTTTATGAGCCAACAAAACAAAGCATTGGAGAGCCTTCTAAAACTCATGAGAAAATCATGCCAATTAGATAGATCAGTAGTTAAAAATGTTTTGTTTTTTTCTTCTCACAGTGAAATCTTTCTTTCCCAAGTGAAATATTATACAGAACTTTACTAGATAAACAGATAAAGTTGGGGCTAGTATGATTCAATGAGGTGAGGCCTAGACTCTGTTTTCCTAGTATGTCCTTTTTTTGGGTAGTTCCTGAGCACTGTTCAGAATCTCTGTGGAGCACAACTTAAAAATCAATGATCTGAACTGGTGTTTTTTTATTTTTATTTTATTTTATTTTTTAATTAAATCTTTATTGTTCAGATTATTACATTTGTTCCTCTTTTTTCCCCCCATAATTCCCCTACTCCCAGTTCCCGTCCAATCTCCCCGCACCCCCCACACCCCTTTCCCCCCTCAAGAATAGTCAGTCCATTCCCTTTCTATGTCCCTGAAACTGGTGTTTTTTTAAAAATTTTAAGGTGCATACAAATCACCTGGAGATCTTGTTAAATGCAGATTCTGATTTAGTAGGCCTCAAAGGAGCCCGAGAATTTGTATTTCTAAAAAGTTCTCAGGTAATACTGATGCTGCTAATTCAGACCACACTTTTAGTAGCAAGGAGCTAGAATTTACCTATTGTGGAGTTTTGTAATCCAGGGCTCTTTATAGTCTGGTAGTGGTGTTTTCACGTTACCCAAAACCTAGCATGATACTCTGCACCCCCAAAGTCAAGTCAAAGAAATCAGCCTAAGAGCTCTGTTTACATAGATTAGTAATATCTTGCCTGGCCAGTGTTGCTAAGTGGTTGAGCCTTGACCCATAAACCATGAGGTCACAATTCGATTCCCAGTCAGGGCACATGTCTGGGTTGCAGGCTTAATCCCCAGTAGGGGGCGTGCAGGAGGCAGCTGATCAATGATTCTCTCTCATCATTGATGTTTCTATTCCTCTCCCCCTCTCCCGTCCTCTCTGAAATCAATAATACCCTCCCCCCCGCCCACACACACATATTTAGATTAGTAATATATCCCCTTGGTTAGAGGCTGAAGTTTCTTGTGTCTGCCTCAGGGGAAAGGGAGGGGAAATGTTCCATGTATATATAGAGATTTGTTCTTGGACTTTATGATTATTGTCTTTTGTCCTAAGCATTCTGTAGCATCCTTGTGGAATCTCAGTTTCTTAGCCTTGTCTGGTCTTGCTCTTTCCAAGTCTATTGTATTTAGTAAGTCTTGTCTCTTTCCTCAGGGATGACTTGACTGATGATTCTGTCTTCACTGGAAGCTCCCAATGCACTCGAGGTCTTGAACGATATATTTCCCAGGAGGAGGGGCCTCTCAGTCCCTTCTTGGGACAGCTTGATGAGGACTACCGAACAAGAGAAACTTTCCTGCATCGTTCTGATTATAGTCCCCATATCAGTTGTCATGATGAGATGTTGCATGGAACAGAACGGAGTAGAGGCAAATTCAAAAGCTCCTATTCTGTGCGACCTGAGGAAAGGAGCCGGGAAGCCAAACGGCCCCGTTATGATGATACAGAGAAGAAGCACAGCATGGGAAATGATCACCCAAATTTTACATCAGGGACCCGCAGCTATCGACAGCATAGACAGAGCCCAAGCCCTAAGTTTCTAGACCCTGAGTTTCGAGAGCTGGATCTTGCCAGGCGAAAACGAGAGGAAGAGGAGGAACAAAGTAGGAACTTGAGTCAAGAGCTGGTGGGAGTTGATGGTGGTGGCACAAGCTGTCCCATCCCTGGATTGTCAGGTGTCCTAACAGCATCAGAGCCAGGATATTCTTTACATCGGCCTGAGGAAGTATCTGTGATGCCCAAGAAATCGATTCTGAAGAAGCGGATTGAGGTGGACATGGAGTCTTCTATGCAGGTCTCTGCTGCGTTTCTTCTATGGCCTCTTGCTAGTTACTTTATATCTTAAAGCCTGGTTACTTAGGTGGGGGCTCTGTCCCTAGGCATCTTTGTAATATGTGCTGGACCAACATTGTTATGCCTATGGGCTGCACCTTCCAGAACTCTCCAAAGGAAACTGTATGTCTCATAATGCATCAGTAGAGCGCTCTACTGTTATATATTTCTAAACAGACATTTTGGAGACTATCCATTGTATCTATTTCTCTAAATTGGGTAGCCCTCTAAGAATCTTTAACTGTTTTTTTGGAAATGAAGTTTGAGGCAAAGGGAGGAGATGATCTGAATTTTCCTTATGTTTTTTATTTTTTAATTGATTTTAGAGGGAGGAAGGAAGAGGGATAGAGAGAAACATTGATGAGAGAGAGAGAGAGAAAGAGAGGGGGGGGGGGACACATTGATTGGCTGCCTCCTGCATGCCCCCTACTGGAGCTCAAGCTCTCAACCTAGGCATGTGCCCTGACTCAGAATCTAACCGTGACCTCCTGGTTCATGGGTCAATGCTCAACCACACCAGCCAGGCATCTCATCTCTGTTTAGAGAGAAGACAAAATATATGAGTGGTAGGACACTAGACCAAAAATCAGGTGATTCTGAACCCAACTCTGCCACCAATTTGCTGTGTGATTTTTAGACAAGTTCTCCTCACCATTCTGGGCCTTGATATTTTTTCTTCGCTTATAAAAAGATGGTCAGGCATAAGCACTAGCTTTTAGCTGTCCTTTTAAGAACTAAAGGTTTTTGAAGAGGTGCCTAAGGGCACTTAGGGAAGCAAGGGGAGGCTGATCAGTTAGTGTTTCAAAGTTTCCTAACTCCACTTAAACCAAAGCAGCTCTACTTTTATGTGTTTTTTCTTTAGGAATTCATAGAAAACAAGTAAGCTAGGACATCTCTAAAGTTCTTTTGAATTCAAATTCCTTGATAACAAATGAGCAAAAGGGAGAATTCAATCCAATCTGCCTTATTTCCTATTTCTCCTTGTCATAACAAACAACTGGAGAGATGGGGACCCAATCTTGAACCTGGCTAAGGATACTGTACCTCCCTCATCCCCTATTAATTTAGGAATAACCAAGCATCTGAGCATTTCCCTCGATTGCTGGTTCTCTGAGTTTCTGCATATGGGCCAAATTCATTGTGTTTGTCTTTGCAGCTTGAAAGCTTTTCGAGCAGTACCGGCTCCAGCGAGGATCATCCTCTCTTCTCTGGATACCCATCTGTTCCACTGAGTGGTGCTATTGCTGCTTTTGCTTCAGAGATTGAAAACAACAAGGGGACTATGGTAGAGACAACCCTGAAGGAACCTCAGGGCAATCTCCACCAATGGGGTCCTCTTCCTGGGATGTCCAAGGACAACAGTCCTCTCAGAGAGAAGTTTGGAAGTTTTCTGTGCCACAAAGAGAAATTGGATATAAAGGCTGAGGGACCTGAGCGACACACAGACTTCTTGCTGCCCCATGAGAGAGCTAGCCAGGATGGCAGTGGTTTTTCCCGCATTCTGAGCATGTTGGCAGATTCTACCAGTACACAGGAAAAAAGGCGACATAGCTTCCCTGACATTGAGGATGAGGAGAAATTTCTCTATGGAGATGAAGAAGATGATTTAAAGGCAGAATCTCCACCAAAGCCCCTTGGGAGCTCTGATAGTGAAGTTATGAGGCAGAAGGCAAGCTCCCTGCCCTCTTCAGCTCCAGATGTAAAGCTAGAATCAATAGAAGAGACCAATCCAGAATATGCCAAGATTCATGACTTGCTCAAGACCATAGGCCTGGATATTGGGGTAACAGAGATTAGTCAACTGGCTGCACGCACCCAGGAACGACTTCATGGCAAGAAACCATTACGTTCCTCCACTGACCGCCATTCCTCAGTTGACCGGCACTTTTCAGCAGACCGCTGTTCCTCAGTTGACCATTGTTTTTCAGCTGATCAACTTGCTTCAGAACCTCACAAATTGGGGAGTAGGGAGGCACACCATAGCAATACTCATTCCCCAGAGGTGTCCTATCCACATCCAGTCTCCCCTGTGGATCCTTACCTGTTTACAAAAAACAGTCCCCCATTCCTAAAGTCTGACCATCCAATGGGTCATATTGCAGGACCAGAGGTGGTTGGCAGTGGGTTTCAGTCATCTGTTGCAGTCAGGTGCCTGTTGTCATCAGCCCCGTCTCCCCCAATTAGACTTCCACACTCTGCTTCTTTATCTCAGTTTCATGTGCCAAGGACCTCTCAGTTTGCTGCAGCTCGGATACCTTCAAACTACCAGGGTCCTGCCATCGCCCCTGCTTCCTTTGATGCCTATAGGCATTACATGGCATATGCAACCTCAAGGTGGCCCATGTACCCCACCTCTCAACCATTAAAGCACCTTCTACCTGAGCCACACAGAGTAATGCCAGTTACCAAACAAGCTACTCGTAGCCGTCCCAATCTCCGTGTGATCCCTACTGTGACTCCTGCTAAGCCCAAGAAGGAAAAGTCAGTGTTAGGCTCAATTCCTGTTGCCCAAGTGCCTGTCCAGGTGTCCATCCCACCGCTCATAAGATATAATCCGGAAAAGATCTCTGATGAGAAGAATCGTGCTTCCCAGAAGCAGAAGGTGAATATTAGCTTTGGGGATCCTGCGCCTGAGTCTTTTATTTTAATATAAATTTGTATTTGTCTTTTAGAAGGAGCTGAAAAAACATAAGGCCCTTTTACTTTAAGTTCTTTGGAGGCTGCTGTCATCACCCTAAGTAATGTATATATCCCCTCTGTTTTTCTCACATGTTTTCTCAGTAAGACTCAACTAAAGTCTGGTCCTAGGTCCCACTGTAATTGCTAGACTTCTTTTTTCTATTTTAAGCTTATTTCTTTATTCAAATTATTTGCCTTAGAACGCTTAGGGATAGGAGCCAGGAGCCTTGAAGTCTTCAATATGACCTCATCAGGGAGTGAGGAACCAAAATTGGGTTGTTTGAAGGAGAATCAATAAATCTTATGTTTCAGCTGTTCTGTCTGTGGAGTAGCCACTCACAGTCTCACTGCTTCACTAATAAACTCTTAAAAAAACCCCAAAAATAGATAAATCTATTTCATCCCACTAAGTTTTGGATCCTTTTCTTGTAGTGATTATGGGTCAATATCTAATAAATAGTTGTTGTTCGTCAGTTAAACCAAGAAATAAATTTTTCTTGTTCTGGTTTATTTTAGAGTCTAGGAATCACATTTTTATAACACTTTTTTTTAAAAGCAGTTGTTTTTTTTTTACTATCAGGTTCATGGGGTTCCCAGGCTGTAAGAAGGGGTCAGTGGCTGTGGTAAAGATATAATTCTAGATGTTTTAAGGGAGTAGGTAAAAATTTTGTAGGGACATACAATTCTAAGTAGAAGAATTTTGAATGGAAAAATTGATACATATTGTTAATTTTAAAGGTCCTTAAAAACTAATAACACACTTTGATTAGGAACATAAAAATGTAATACATTTGTATACATTTGATTTGCTAATAAAATAATACCTGAGGAGAAAAAAAAAAAAAAAACGAGGGCCAATCTCATTTTTTTTCCAGTTTAGAAGAAATTTAGCTAATCCTTGAGAAGACAAAAAAAAAAAAATGATCTTAATTTTCCATTGTACTTGGATACCCTGAATTTTCATTTTGTTGAAATCTTTTGGGAAAGGAGGGTAGGTTCAAAAAAGACAAAACTTAAGACTGCAGAGACACTGTTTGGAGACTGAGTGCTTTTTTTTAGTTAATTTTCACCTGAGGATATTTTTCCATTGATTTTTAGAGAGAGTGAAAGGGAGGGGAGAGACAGAGAGAAACATCAGTGTGAGAGAGAGACATCAATTGGTTGCCTCCTACACATGCCCCGACCAGGGGGCCTGCAACCGAGGTACATGTCTGGCCCTAGGTCCCACTGAATCGAACCTGGGACCCTTCAGTCCACAAGTTGATGCTCTATCCTCGACTCAGCTAGGGCGAGACTGAGTGCTTTCATTTAAGAACCTAGCACATAAGTCAGGGTTGATAATAACACAGGTGTTTCACACTTGCCCATTATGGACAAGCCATAGGTGGTAGTAAAACAGTCGAAAGATCATGAGCTTTAGGTCATTTATACCTAGATTTTAAATACTCTTACTATATGACCCTGGATATGTTACTTAATCTTTCACAACTTCAATTTCCTTATTGTAAAACAGAGATAATGTCATGAAGATTAAATAAAATGGTATATGTAATGCAACTAACACAGTGCCTCACCCATAATGCAGATTAGTTTCCTTGATGGTTCTTTTGGGGTTTAGAGCTACTATCTAGCAGTTGCTGTCAGTAGTGTTAGGTTAAAATTAATAGTGTAATTCTTCCTGCATAAAAATAATACTTTTTGGGCAATGTAGCTCTGGAAAGGCTAATTCAGTTCTGGAATTTGGATTGGAATAAAACCACCTTTACTATAAAGTCAGAGCCTCTGTGTACAGGCATTTAGATGATCACATTCAGATACTACCTAGCATGCGGGCTATGGATGAGTGCAGTAGGAAAGGGAAGATGTTGGAGGCTGAAGCACTTACCATTTTGTACTTTGCAGGTTATTGAAGAGAGGGAAAAACTAAAGAGTGACCGGGAAGCTCGCCAGAAGAAAATGTACTATCTCAGGACTGAGTTGGAGCGACTTCATAAACAACAAGGTATCAGACACTCCTTTGTATGACTGCCTTTTTGGAGTAACTTGAGTAGGAGACCCAAATGAAGATCTCTGGGGACTCTCAAACAGGTTCAGTGACCTGAAGTCTCACTTAAAATTTTTTTTTTTAGATAATTAGACTTATAGAAAAGACATAATTGTAGCATAAATAATTAGCAGGTATTCTCCATGATTATTAGCATTTTACTGTATTTGCTCTATCCTTATTTCCCTTCTCTCAATCTATATGTGTGTGTGAAATTTTTCCTGAGTCAGCATGTATCTCCTAACAATAAAGAATTGATTTGCATAACCATAATACATTTATCAAAATTAGGAAATTAGCAGTAATACTAGTCTACTGATATTATTCATTTTTCACCAGTTGTTCAAATAATGTCCTAAAGCAAAAGAATATGCAAGATTATGCATTGCATTTCGTTGTCATGTTCTTTTAGTCTCCTTTAATCTGTAACAATTTCTGAATCTTTTTATTTCATGACATTGACATTTTAGAAAAGGTCACATTTTGTAGTCTGTCCTTTAATTTTGGTGTGTCTGATGTTTATTTATTTAATTCAGGTTGTGAATTTTTGGCAGGAACATCACAGAAGTGATGCTGAGTTCATATCAAGTGTTGCTTTGTCCCATTACTGTTGATATCAACTTTGATCATTTGGTTAAGGTGGTGTCTGCCAGGTTTTTCCACTGTAAAGTTACTATTTTACCCTTTTTAATTAGTAAGTATCTTATAGGGGAAATACTTTGAGACTATGTAAATATTCAATTGCTCCTCAAACTTCTGCCTGCTAGTTTTAGCATTTATTGATGTTCTTGCCTGAATGAGTTGATATTATGATAGTTGTTAGTGATTTTCTAATTTCATCATTCTGTCTTCATTAGTTGACTTTCTGTTGTTAGGAGGAGCTTCCCACCCACCTCTCCTCCTCCATTTATTTATCCATTCATATCAGTCAACTCATGGATTCTCCATTCAATAAATTATAATAAAATGCTATCAATATTTGTTTTTATGCTCAAATTGTCCCAAATTTGGTCAGTGGGATCCCTTTAGGTTGACTCCTGTGTTCTTTTAATATGTCCCCATCATTTTTTTGAGTACTTCCTCACTTTTTTGCCCAAAAAGATGTTATATGATACCTCTTTTTTTTTTTCTTTCTTTTTTTTTTTTTTGGTAATCCTCACCCAAGGATATTATTGGTTGCCTCCCACATGTGCCCCAAGTGGGGGGGGGAGGGTAGAAACATCAGTGTGAGAGAGACACATCAATTGGTAGAGACACATCAATTGGTTGCCTCCTGCATATGCCCCGATGGGGGCCGGGAATTGAACCTGCAACCCAAGTACATGAACCCTGACCCTTCGGTGCATGGGCCAACACTCTAACAACTGAGTCACACCAGCCAAGGCCCATGATATCTCTTTTGATTTTTCTCTTCATCTATGCTTTTAAGAATTAATATACACGCCAAGGAAAGGACATAACAAGGTTTCTAAATACTACAGCTTGGTGATAATAATGGAAAATTACAGTGTGAGAAGATATCATTTCTTCTGTTTCGGTTTGGACTATTTAGGGATAAGAATCTTAGTTACTAATCCTGTGAGGATTAATTTATGAGGACCTGCCATTTGGATAGGAGATAACATTAAGTGAGCCTGAGGCAAAACTTAAAACTCAATGTAGGCATTGGTGAAGGGTCCCTTAAATCAGACAAAGTCAAATATGTGACTAATTTTTGCTCTCTGAATAATTCTTTCCTTCTTTGGAGATGACAGCCTCTGGATTCATAGTTACATCATTTATTAACCTTTTTAGAGACACATGCACACAAACTTGTATATACCATTTTGGGGATTCATGGAGCCCCTGAAGGCAGTCTGTAGATTCCTTAGCTAATAAACCCTGTATGAAAGATAATATACTAGTAATCACTCTTCCTTTACCTCCATAGAAACTTCACTTCAACCAGCCCATGTGGAAGGAGAGTTCCACTTGCTTTTTAAAAGTTTTATGGGAGAAAATGTTGTGACCATAAAGTCTTGAGAGTTTACTACTTATGACTGAAAAATAATGTCTTAACTTACTTTCTTTGTGTTTCTTTCTGTTGACATTTGACTACTCAGGGGAAATGCTGCGCAAGAAACGAAGGGAGAAGGATGGCCACAAAGACCCTCTCCTGGTGGAAGTGAGTCGGCTTCAGGATAACATTATGAAGGATATTGCAGAACTTCGACAAGAGGCAGAAGAGGCCGAAAAGAAGCAATCTGAACTGGACAAAGTGGCTCAGATCTTGGGAATTAACATTTTGGACAAATCCCAGAAGTCTTCAAATGACTATAAAGAGTCTACCGAGAAGCCTGGGAAAACAGAAAAATCCAAGAGCCCAGAAAAAGTATCAACGTACTCAAACTCCTCTTCGAAAAGCAAGGTAAAAACTCAACTTTTTCATTTCTATTTTTTTTTATTTTCATGGCCTCCTAAAGAAGCTTTCTAATTAACCGTTTTCTTAGCTTCCCTTTCCAACCTGTTAGAGTTTTGTAAAGCATTGATCGATCAGATACTCTCCAGAATTTTAGCAGTTCCCCATTGCTGATAAGGTAGAATCCCAAACCCTTAGTATTCAGGGCCCTCCATGTTCTTGTTCTAGCATTTATTCCAGTTTTAGCTTCTGATCTTACCATAATATATATACCATTTTGTGGGTTCATATTTTGCAACAAGGTTGTACATTTCAGTTCTCAAATCAGTACAGTAAAACCTCGATGTAATGGGCTAATTTGGGCAAGGGGGTATCTATTAAAGCCAAGAGTCTGTTATATAATAAAATAGGTTTTCAAAATGCATGTTAAAATATTGACAAATTAGTTAATCAGTTTTTACTTACGTAGACATAGTTGTGTAATTAAAATTAAGTGTGTATGAGGAGAAACCAAGATGGCGCATAGGTAAACACCTGAAATTGCTGCCTCGCACAACCACTTCAAAAATACAACTAAAAGACAAAACGGACATCATCCAGAACCACAGGAAGGCTGGCTGAGTGGAAATTCTACAACTAGAAGGAAAGAGAAAAGCACACTCAGACTCAGAGGAGGTGTGGAAGTAAAGTGCAGAGGTACAGAGGCTCATGCAGAAAGGGCTGGCAACTGAGGACACGGTTGTATTTTTCAATCAGGAGGGAGTCACAAGCTCCCGACAGCTCTGAACTGCAGTTCCCGGCGAGTCTCTGGGGACCCAGACTCATATGGGGAGAAACTGGACTGTCTGGCGTTAGGTGGAACTCGAGGGCGGCTTTCTCTCAGAGGTGCTTGCAGTGATTACCGTGGGACACTGAGACCTGGGGCCTCTTTGGGCAGGGCTGAGGATCAGCCATAGCTGTTTGCTACGCCCTGTTGATTCCCTGAGACCCTGCCCCACCCAAGCTG
>NW_005355115.1:4059525-4060108 GCF_000412655.1 Myotis brandtii
CCCAAACAAAGAAGAGGAATCTGCAGATCTCTCCATAGCTCCTGCTGGGTAGCCTCAGGCAGAAGCTAAATTAGTACCTCCTTAGAGATCCAAGAGCCAGTGTACCCAGTGGTCAGAGTGGGACCATCCAGATTACAACTCCTCAGATCCATAAGGGACACACTCAGGGGGCAGACTCAGAGAGCACCAAAGCCCCACTGTAGCAAGTCTTGCCTCATAAGGGTGTCTCCAGCCCAGGAGTTCTCCCACCATAGACACAGCTGAATCTCACAGCCAATTGGCCTGGAGGTCAATTCCTCCCAGTGATACCTACAACAATCAAGGCTTAACTACAACAAGACTGTGCACAAAGCCCACAAAGGGGTGCACCAAGAGTGTCCACCTCAGGTAATTGGGGAGGCTGAGCCACTGGGCCCTATAGGACACCTAGCACAGAAAGCCACTCTATCAACACAGAGAAGCATAAAAAATGCGGAGACAAAGAAACAGGTCACAAATGACAGAAATGAAGGAAAGCAAACTACTGGATATAGAGTTCAAAACCACACTTTTAAGGTTTTTCAAGAATTTTCTAGAAACCGCC
>NW_005355115.1:4061182-4119832 GCF_000412655.1 Myotis brandtii
GAACCGGGTGGAGGGGAGCTATGGGGGGAAAAAAGAGGAACAACTGTAATAATCTGAACAATAAAGATTTAATTAAAAAAAATTAAGTGTGTATGAAACGTTTAATTTCACAAAAAAGTTTTTTATATGTATTACTATAATTTTAAATTTATACTGAATAGGTCTAATAAATGCATGCATTCACCAGTTACCACAAGTAAACAAATGCACATAGCTGGGGCATGGCTTAATGTGTATCAGAATATCATTGGCCTGAACATGTTAAAACTGTTGCAGAAAGTCATATTACATGACAACAGAACCAGTTACCTCTCACTCATTGTACAACCTGTGATCAAGTGATAATCATTCACTGAACACTGTTTATGAGTGATGACTCTTGGATTTAAATATGTAGACATTAGTTGTAGCTATGTAATATTTATTTATGTCAGCAAAATTAACTACAGTGTTTTTTCCAACATATGGCCTATTCACTAAAATTTGTTAAAAATAACAGTGAATTAGCCCTGGCTGGTGATCTCAGTGGTTAGAGTGTCGGCCCATGCACCAAAGGGTTTTGGGTTCAATTCCCAGTGAAGGGCATGTGCCTGGGTTGCGGGTTCACTCCCTATCCCCTAGTTGGGGTGTGTGTGGGAGGCAACCAGGCGATGTGTCTCTCACATTAATGTTTCTCTCTATTCCTCTTTGTCCCTCTTTCCCTCCCTCCCTTCTACTCTCTCTGAAAAGCAATGGAAAAAATATCCTCTGGTGAGGATTAACAAAAACAAAGAAACAAACAAAAATATTGAATTAACAAAAAAAAATAGCCTGTTAATTTAATTATAAGTAAATTTTGGTTAAAGGCATTTTAAAATTAACAACGTGTTAATTTTCACATATAACATACAGACCAGAAATTTTGTCCATTAAATCTGAAGTCCATTATATTGAGGTCTGCAAAATGGAGGGTTTGCTGTATTTGATACAGGAATCACTGACTCTCAGAAATGCTTTCTTTCCTTGGCTGCTATCACACTTCTTTCCTTCCTAGTATGCTGGCTGCTGCTGATTAGTCTCCTTTACTGCCTATTCTCTTGTACCTGATCTTTAACTAGTTTAGTTCTTCTCTCCAAAATTCTGCTTTCTCCTTAGGTCATTTTATCCAGTTGTATGCTGAAACACCATGCTGACACCTTCTAATTTTATAATGATTCTTTTGAGGTCCAAATCTAAGAGTCCAAGAGACTACTTATCATTTCTACTTCAATGTCTCAGACACTTCAACATATCCTAAACTACACTAATGATTGTACTGAACCTCTCTCTAACTTTTTCTCCCTCTTGTGTTACCCAACTCAATGAGTGGCACTACTGTCCAACAGTTTTCATGACAACGACCTGAAAAGCATTCTTAGTGCTTTCCTCTCCCTTGCTGCTTTATACCAAATTCTACCTGCTCTCCTTCCAAAGTAAATGTTAATTCCATCCATTTCACTATCTCCATTGCCATCCAAGTTCAAGCACCTTCAATTCTTTTTTCTTTTTAAAATATATTTTTATTGATTTCAGAGAGGAAGGAAGAGGGAGAGAGAGATAGAAACATCAATGATGAAAGAGAATCATCGGTCGGCTGCCTCCTGCATGTCCCCTACTGGGGATCAAGCCCGCATGTGCCTTTGACCAGAATCAAACCTGAGACCCTTCAGTTCACAGGCTGACGCTCTATCCACTGAGCCAAACCAGCTACGGCCACCTTCAATTCTTGCTTGTACTGCTACACTCCTTTTTCTTTCTCCAGATACAACCAGTGATCACGGTACTCCCTGCCTACCTCTTCAGCCTCATTTATGCATCTTTTCTCCCTGGCTCACTATAATTTCATTACTGGCCTTTTCATTCAGAAAATTTGTCATTCCCTCTAATGTCTTTACATCTTCTCTTCCCTATGATTATCATGCAAACCCCACTCTTTCCTTATCCCTTCTAACTAATTCATATTCATCATTTCAGGTTGCAGCTTAAATAAATTCCAACTCCCTTCCTTCCTTGATTTCCCAAACTGTTAAAATTGCCTGATATACACTCACAATAATTCCAATTTTTTGTCTTAGCATTTTTAAAATATATTTTTATTGATTTCAGAGGAAGGAAGAGGGAGAGAGAAAGATAGAAACAAATGATGAGAGAATCATTGATCGGCTGCCTCCTGCACGTCCCCCACTGGGGATCAAGCTGCAACCTGGGCATGTGCCCTGACCGGGAATTGAACCATGACCTTCTGGTTCATAGGTTGACACTGAGCCACGCTGGCTGGGCTGTCTTTGCATTTATGACAGTTATAATTATATAATTGCATGTGTTTCCCCAATTAGATTTTAAGGTTCAAGGGATAGGACTATATCTGTCTTATTCTTCAATATAGTCCCCAATTTGTAGCTTAGTGCCTGGCACATAGTAAATGAGTAGTGCTCAATAAAAATTACATTACATCTTATACTCCTACTACCTCAAAATGCTTGCTCTTTTCTAGATGTTCAATATGCTATTTGCCTCTCTAATTTTGCATTAATAATCTTCTTAGCCTAGTGTAATCTTTCTCCCAACCCCACTCATCCACTAAGGTCCAACTTGAATACTGCTTTCTCCATGAAGGATTCCTGAGTTCTACCTAGATTTAGTCAGCCCTTCTTTAATACTTCTATAATATATTACTTTGTTTCTTTGTAAGATGTATTACATCCTATCATATTTAAAACATGATTTACAGTATGTCTATTCTCATGCCTGTCTCTTCTAGTAAATGAGAACTTCCTGAGAATAAAAGAGTATAACTTATTTATCTTTGTGTTTCCCATGGCATCCATTATGTCTAGTATATATAGATGCTCAGTTCATGTTTGGGGTATAGAGAAGAGGATATTCTGTATACTCTATTCACTGAAATCTAATTATTCTATATCTTCCTGGGAGAGTTCTCTTACTCAACCAGGTAAGACTATGTATACTCTTTTATACCAGGGTCATTGAGTTCAGAGCTTTTAATGGGAGAAGAGCTTAAAAGTTCTGGCCCTTTGTAGTTGAGTTATACATTGTTTGGGGTTCTGTTTATTCACCAACCTCATGATAATCTATCATCTTTATTTGAGTCTTCATGTTCTCTGAAGCTAACAGGCATATGTTGCAATTTGATTTTCATTTCAGCAGTAAGGAACGTTATATCTGTAACCTCTTTTCTACCTGTTTTTGGTATTTCTTCTTTCTTTGCCTCTCTTTAAAATGCATATTTGGTTTTTGATTTTCTATTCATTTCATAAAAATAAACACATATTTCCATAATTTTATTCACCTAGACCACTATTATTAATACCTTGTTGTGTATTATTCCAAATACTCTTCTTCTGTTCATTAATTAATTTCACAAATATTTATTGATCTCTAAGAAAGTGCCAGGCACTATTCTAGATATGAGAAGTATAGCAGGGAACTGTATAGACAAAGTTCTTGTTCTTTATTCTCATGAAATAGGAGCAGATAGACAATAAATAAACAAGTTCAGGTTAAGTAGTGACAAGTGCCTAAAAAAAGGAAAACAAGAAAGGGATATAGAGTAGTTAGGGAAAGTTTTTTGGATAAGGTAACATTTGATATTCTATGCCTATTCACATATCTATTGATTATTCAAATGTATTTTGTTACAAACTTTTCTCAGTAAATAATGAACATCTTTTCATGTCAATAAATAGACTTCTTTGCCCTAGTCCAGTGGTCGGCAAACTCATTAGTCAACAGAGCCAAATATCAACAGTACAACGATTGAAATTTCTTTTGAGAGCTAAATTTTTAAAACTTAAACTATATAGGTAGGTACATTGTTATTAACTTAATTAGGATACTCCTAAGGCTTAGGAAGAGCCACACTCAAGGGGCCAAAGAGCTGCATGTGGTTCGCGAGCCGCAGTTTGCCAACCACTGCCCTAGTCGGTTTGGCTTAGTGGACAGAGCATCAGCCTGCTAACTGAAAGGTCCCAGGTTCAGTTCTAGTCAAGGGCACATGCCTGGGTTGTGGGCTCGATCCCCAGTGGGGGACTTGCAGGAGGCAGCCGATCCATGATTCTCTCTCATCATGGATGTTTCTAGCTCTCTCTCCCTCTTCCTTCCTCTCTGAAATCAATAAAAATATATATATATTTAAAAATAAAATAAATGTCAAGGAGTAAAATTGCCGGGTCAAAGAGTATAAAGAATTTGAGGTATGTAATATATATTTCTAGATTATCTTCCAGAAAGATGGTGCCAGTTAATACTCACCAGCAATGTATGCATATGCCCAACCCTTCACCTGCTGGGTGTGATTTCTCTAGTGACTCTCAAATAATACTCTAGTAGGGAAAGATTATCTTTGGTGTGCTAATTGCTTTCGTTTCTCAATCCTGTCCTTTTCCCACCAGTCAATATTATAGGTGACCAGTTCCCTGATCTTGTCCACTATGGAACTGCATGTATACTTAACCCACTCTGTGTTCCAAAATTATCTTTTTAAAAAAAATATATATATATATATATATTTTTATAGATTTCAGAGAAGAAGGAAGAGGGAGAGAAAGATACAAACATCAATGATGAGAGAATCACTCACTGATTGGCTGCCTCCTGCATGACCCACACTGGGGATTGAGCCTGCAACCCAGGCGTATGCTCTCACTGGGAATTGAACCATGACCTCCTGGTTCATAGGTCAACGCTCAACTACTGAACCACGCTGGCCAGGCTCCAAAATTATCTTTTTTCTTTTCCTCACTCCCCAACATTAACCAAAATTCTTATTTCCTAAGTGTCTTGTTCTCAGCTTACTGACAAATGAATTTATACTAAAATATTTATTATTGATAACTTAATGTTTGGGAGTGATGTATTTTAAAAGAGGATTCATGTTAACCGAGAGATGTTAAATTGGTGGTATATAATACCAATGGTGGTATTTTAGGCGGTTAGAACTATTTTACCCAGCCCTAGCAGGTTTGTCTCAGTGGATAGAGCGTTGGCCTGCAGACTGAAGGGTCCTGGGTTAAATTCCAGTCAAGGTCACATGCCTGGTTTGTGGGCTCAATCCCCAGTTGGGGATGTGCAGGAGATAGCCAATCAGTGATTCTGTCTCATCATTGATGTTTCTATCTCTCTCCCTCTCCCTTCTTCTCTGAAATCAATAAAAATATATATTTTTTAAAAAGATATTTTACCCAGATTCTGTTGTCATCCCACATAGACTACTATCTGCTTTGTGTACAACATCAGCCCTGCTCTTTCCAGTGTTCCATACCAGTAAGCATCTGTGATAAGTGAGTTGACTGTCATCTATTCTCTGCATTTGCGTAACCTGTCAATTACCTTTTCCATTTGGGTTTTCTTCCCTCCATAGTTGTCATTATGATTTTTAAATTTAACTGTTATATTTAATTGCATAGGTAACACTTTCAACATTTACCAACGGGTATACAATAAAAAGATTCTTATCTATTCTTTTTCTCTACTTCCCCTTCCAAGAGGCAGCCAGCATTCCAATAATCTTGAGTATTCTTCTAGATGATATAGGATATATAAGTAAATATATTGCCATTGTGATTTATTCTCCATGAGGAGATAGCATTATGGAGTCTAGTTAGTTATGTTTGAGCCTTACAGACTTTTTGTGGACTTTACCCCAGTTTATGGAGCTTTAGGTACTGGAAATATGATCATACAGGCCTATTTCTATAATTGTGATAGGCGACCTCTTTTCTGAGAGAAGACAGATCTAGACTACCTTGAATTCCTTCTAAGTGCAGGGTTTTTCCCCCCTGTAGGAATCAAAGGTAAACAATGAGAATTCTTGTACTAAAAGCCCCAAGCCTGCAGAGAGCCTCCAGCCAACTACTAAGCAATTTGATCAGCCCATTGCTGCCTATGAGTATTATGATGCTGGCAATCACTGGTGCAAGGACTGCAACACCATCTGTGGGACCATGTTTGACTTCTTCACCCATATGCACAATAAGAAGCACGCACAGGTAGGTACTCTGTCCTCTGTTATTTCTACTCTCACCCATCTTCCCCTCAAACTTCTATACCCCCATCTGCATTACAAAGCTGGCAAATGAAACATTCTCATATGGGCAGGAGCCCCAATATGAAGAGCCAAGAGATACCAGCAAAGGAGACACCATCCCCAGAGCTCAGTCTAGGGGACCTGCCTGTAACTAAACACCATGACAAGTGTAAGTGAGGCTTCAGCCTCTTTTGATTCCTTGAGTACCTGATTATTTGTTTCATTTTATCCATTGCTGGTACTTGCTCTAACATTTGTTTACCTTTTCCACAGGTGATTTCCATTTAAACAGTTGGCAGAGCGGGTGGGGGTGGGTAGCTGGGGACGTCTGGTCCCCCCTGGTGTGTGGGGAGAAAGAAAAAGAAAAGCGGGTCATTGAGTTTTTAGTGCTGTTGTGTGAGCACCTCTGCCTCTTGCAAATAGACATTGGATCCCTACAACAGACCTTGGGCTTCAAAGACCCAGAATGAGGCCAAGCAAGATGCTGTAAAGCGCACTGACAAGATAACTGTTCCTGCAAAAGGTATGTTTCCTCCCTACCATTTTTGTGATTTCCTTATATTTAGCCAAGGAGGTATCCCTGAACTAAAGTGTTAGGAAGCAGCATAGGGTGAGACATAAATACTTTTGATAAAACTGTAAGAATGCCTTCTGCTTGTAAAGCAGTCTACTAAGTCATGAAGAAATACAGAACTGTGTAAGACAAGAATGTTCCCTATCCAAATGGCCAAAAATCTAACTGATATTAAACATGTAGACCACTTGAAAATATAATTTACTTTGTCACTGGATTATGCACTAAAATCTTATTTATTTGGAATCCAGATGAAAAAGAACAATAAGGTGCAATAATTTAACTGCCTTTTCAGCTAAGTTATATTTTTGAATAGTCATTGGTAAGGGAGTAAAATGAGAAATAGAAAGTTTCTTTATCTTTAAACTTTTCAATTTCATTCCTTCATAAGTAGTCAATGCTGCTACATCCTTTAGATCTGAAGGAGGTTGATGATTTCTGAGTAATTAATATCAATATGACAGATCCTCATACAGATGGTACTAGGCTAACTGTTTGGGAGTATAGTTTTTCAATCTCCTAAAATACTTAGTGCTGGTTGGAGTTTGAGAAGAATTGGCAATAGAAATGTGTCTGGCACAGGAAACTCCTGAATATACCAATTAATGTTCCCAAGAGGTAGAAGGCATAGATCCTGAGTTCAAGCTTTAAGTTGGAAAGACTGTGCCATTGAAATTCATCTAAATACTGCTACTTACTCAAAGTGGGTAAGGTCCTCTGTATATTAACATTTTACTGCAAAGGGGAAGTGGGATTTCCCTTGGTTGCTGTCATCCTGGGTGGAAATAACTTAGTTTCTTGACTTTCTTCCACTTCCTCCAGGCTCTGAGTTTCTGATTCCCATCACTGGATATTACTGCCAGCTCTGTGAGGAATTTTTGGGGGATTCAATTTCTGGAGAGCAACATGTGAAGGGTCACCAACACAATGAGAAATATAAGGTTGGTTTCTGTAGTTGCCTGTGGAGTTTCCCACTTTCTGCAGTAATTTGCCTTTGTCAAACAAGTTGAGAGCCAGAAAAAAAAAATCATTAACACTTCAAATTCCATATGATCACTAGGAAATTCTCAATTCTAATGAGAGATGCTGACCTGATAGAACCATCTATATCCTTGAGGAAGATGATGTCTAGGGATTAGCGGGGTCAAGATTTTCTCTCTTATAGTATTTAGACCAGTTGTTGAGCCTTTATCTTTTCTCTTCCTAGAAATATGTGGTTGAAAACCCATTATATGAGGAGCGGCGGAATCTGGACCACCAAGCTGGCTTGGCTGTGGTCCTAGAGACAGAACGCCGACGTCAGAGTGAGCTAAAGCGCAAACTTACTGAGAAACCAAAGGAAGAGAAAAAAGAAAAAAAAGCAAAGATCATGAAAGATGTAAAGGAAGATGACAAGGTCTTTGAGGAATTAGAGGACCAACTCTCTGAGGACAGTAACTCCCCTGGAAAGGCTGAAAACAAGAGGAAGGGTAGCATTAAACTACAATTAAAAGAAGAAGTAAAGAAAGAATCACCAGCATCTTCCTCTTTTGGAAAATTCAGCTGGAAGAAGCCAGAAAAAGAGGAGGAAAAAAGTTCAGTGGCCCAAAGTATGCCCAAGGAAGAGACCATGGAAAGCAGTAAGGACAAAGAGGATGGCAAAACTGAAGCTGGGAAGGCAAAGCCCATCAAAATCAAGCTATCTGGGAAAACTGTTGTTGCACATACTAGCCCTTGGATGCCTGTTGTGACAACTTCAACCCAGACTAAGATCCGACCCAACCTGCCTATTCCATCCACAGTGCTCCGTAAGTCAGGGTTAGCCACAGTCAGCAAGCCAGCTCCTCTTAACACCTTTCTATCCATCAAGTCCTCTGGAACCACTGCTAAACCTCTGCCAGTGGTTAAAGAATCTTCATCTGATCTCCTCTTGCCTCCTGATATCATCTCTAAAGCATTTGGAGGGGAAGAAGTGATTCTAAAAGGGTCTCCAGAGGAAAAAATGATGGTGGCTGAAAAGAATGAGCCATCCCATATACCTGAACAAATGCTTCCACCTCCTCCACCACCTCCTCCACCCCCACCCCCACCACCCCCAGTTATACCTCATCCAGCTGCAGCTGCTCCTTCTGCTCAAGCAAAGTCTGTTTTGGCTCCAGTAAAATCAAACCCAACTGTATCTCACACTCTCAGCCCTGGCTTGCTGGGTCCTAACATTTTGAATCCAGTGTTGCCGGCAGCCATCATGGCCTCAGCACAGCCAACTGCCATTCCTTCTGATGAGACAGCTCCTGGGGTGAGTGAGAGTGACCGGGACCAGACCCTATTCTCTGTGTTAGTGCGTCCACCACCTCCCCTCTCAAGTGTGTTCAGTGAACAAGCCAAAAAATTGGAAAAGCGAAATTCATGCTTAGCCACAGCCAATGCTAAGGACCTGTATGACATATTCTACAGTAGTGGTGGAAAGGGGGGCCCTGAGACTAAGCTGAGTGGTGGTCCATTGGCCAATGGGGAAAATAACAACTTTTCTAAAGCCGAAAGTTCAGACACCTTTTCCACTTCTACTTTGAACAGCAGTGCATCCCAAGAGGAGTTGCCTCGAGATAGAAGTTTGGTTTCTGCTCCTTCATTTGGAAACACTAAAAAACCCATTGCAAAAACTCCGGTGTCCCTAGGGAAATGGTCCGTTGTAGGCTCAAAAAGCAGAGGCAGCAGCTTTGGCTTCCTACAGCCTCTGACAAGGTTGTGTCAAAGCAAGCCTTATGAAACTATTACCCCAAAGACAGACACTTTGGCTTTGTGGACTTCTAGTTCCTTCCAGGGTGTCACTAATAGGGATATAGCTCCAGAGGGAAAAATTGAGGTTGACCTGGGAGAGCCAGGGCCACCAGGTGTAGAGCCAGCCCCTCAGCTGTCAGATAAACACTGTAAAACCATGGAATCTCAGAAATTGGTAGAAACCCATCTTATGAAATCTGGTAACATGGATGAGGAAAGCCAAGAGCTTCACCAATCTAAGCATTGTGGAGAAAGTCAGATAGAGGCAAACACTGAACTAAAAGAAAGGGGAGCAAAGCTCTCTGAGAGGATGGTAGAAAAGGGAATAGGCATCAGTGTTGGGCCCAATAATATAGAGGATTCTAATTTGAATCATAGGAACAGATACATGTGGGAGGGGAAAACAGAACAGCACAAATTGCAAATGACTGACAAAAAGATGGAACACTCCAAGAAATTGATGATAGGAAGTGAAACTCAAAGTAAAGTAGTGATTGAATTGAGTGCACAGACTCTCTCTTCCACAAAGGCAAAAATAGACTCATTTCCACCGAAAGCTAGGTCTTTACTCCAGAACCCACAAGACACAACTGTGAAAATTTCTACTCCAGAATTGCTTCTTCAGTCCCCAGCCAGATCAGATACATATATAACAGATTGTGCACAGGAGCAAGGAGTTTCAACTGGTAGTGAGTGCCTAGAAAATTCAACTCCAGAATCAGCTTCTAGAGCTTCAAGGTACAGAAGTCTCAAATTCAAGAGAGAAAGATCGAAAGATTTTCAGGGTAAATTGATTTGTGAACTGGCTGGTTGGGATGAAAACAAGAAGCCAGAGACCGGGGAGAGCCAGG
The DNA here is from genome assembly GCF_000412655.1 of Myotis brandtii. Lineage (NCBI taxonomy): Eukaryota > Metazoa > Chordata > Mammalia > Chiroptera > Vespertilionidae > Myotis > Myotis brandtii. The sequence continues at coordinate 4,071,429 of NW_005355115.1, forward strand.
AGAAACCAGAAGCAGACGCCCTGGAGCTACGAGATATTCACCCACAATTAACAGTGACAGTAGAGAGCAAGGCCTTAGAAGACTTAGAAGTTACAGACTTGAAAGTAGAAAAGCTTGCTGCCCTCGGGAACATGGGGGATTTGGGTGTTGATTTCTGCAATACTCAAGGAGACCCAGCACATAGATCCCCAACTGCCCTGTCTCAGAAATTGTATGGAGAAAATACTTTGTCAACTACAGGATGTAATGCCCCACTTCTCACTGACTTTGAACCAATCCCATCCTTTTCTGAGTTTCCATTAGATTCTCCCCAAAACCCGGTGCTTAACTTTGAAGCAGAGGGTGAACAAACCTCATCTAATCCCAGAAGTGGGAGGATCACTCCCAACATTTTGAAAACTGGACATCCTATAGAAAATGTTGACTTTGGCTTGGGGAGTCTAGAGGGGACACATCAGGCCCTTGACCTGTTAGCAGGAGGAATGATGCCTGAGGAAGTAGAAGGAACTTGTCAATTAGAGAAACAAGGTTCACTCTGTTTGGAATCAGAAACAATAAACCCCGCAGGCCTTGGGCCATCTCCTTGCCTTCCAGACCTTGTTGACTTTGTCGCACGGACATCTGGAGTTCAGAAAGAGAAGTTATGTTCTCATCTCTCTATGCCAGGTGACCCTTCTGAGTGTAGTTCCTTAGAGATGGGACCACTACAGCCAGAAATAGTGAATGCATCCATCACAGGGGTAGCAGTTCCTCAAGTAGATGAAGATAATGAAAACCCTTTGAATTTGGTAAAATCTTTGGCTTCTGAGTCCTCTACAAGGGAGCAGGTAGTTGGAGGCAATATTGTCACTCAGGAAATACTTGCACGAGAAGCTGCAGTTGATGCCATCCAGAACAACACAGAATCCAGTGTTCACAACTAGTAAATATCCAGAGCTACTTGTGGATGAATCTAATTGACTTCTAGAAATCCAGTGCCCAAATGATCCAGGACTATTTGGCTATCTCATCTGGAACCTACACCCTGATGTGCAGTCAGCATCTAAATGTTCATGGAAGAAAAAAATATTTACCTCCTTTCCTTCTTTCCCTTTCTCCTTAAGATATCAGACAAAGCAATCATAATTTCTATACATATCTGTAAAAAAGTATTTTCTGTTAAATTTTTTTGCCAATTTATTTTCTCCTACTTTGTCATTAAAATCAAATGTCTATCTGGCTTACCACATAGTGTGCTTTGATTATATTTTTGCCTTTGACTCTGCCATTTCTGAAATGTGGGGGAGGAGGAAGAACTGACTTCTCCAATTGCTGTGTTGTATCCCCACCCAATTTTCTGGGCAGCTTGATGGGTCTCTGGGAGAAACACAAGAAAGCCTACAGAAATGGAAAACTGATGAAGGAAAGATTGTTCCTCTATTAGGCTTCCATTTGGATGGGCCTGCCTTAAGTTTGTTTACTGTTTACTTCCTTGTGGCATGTCAACCCCCATACTCTCCTCATTCTGTTGCTTTTGCTTAAAATGGTCCTACTAACTCACAAACCTGTTTGGAAATGGCCTCAGTAAACATGGAAGAAAATCTAGCAGGCTCACTTTTGGAAGACGACAAATCGGTAAGGCTTATTCACAGCTCAGTGCCAGAAGCAGATATGCTTTTGGGGTCACTTTTATTTAGAAAATCGCCTTTGTTTATTGTATTGTGATGCAGTAATACTTTGTGTTAAATTGCGTAGCAGTCATTTCTGTTCTGAAGAGGTAGAAGATCTGAAACTTGTTCTGGGATTGGATTTACTCTCTGTTCCACAACCCATATGTATTCCTTTCTCTACCTCTCCCAAGTTATTTCCACCATAGTGTGATGTTTTGGGTTGTACATTTTGTTCAAAAGATTAAAGAATTTATGAGTTGGCTTGGACAAGTTTAACTTTATTTTTAATGTGTTAATTACTTGGAATAAATGTATTAATCTCATGTTTCTTTCTGGATTTTTGTTTTGAAACCACACACATTTGACATCCACAGGAAAACTAAAGCAATGAATCCCCACTGCTCTATTTTCTATACTCCCTCCCGTTGTTTTTTAGGGCTTTCTTTATGTCAGATTGTTAGATTATAGTCTGTGCTCCAGTGCTGCCTTGATGGGTAGTAAATAGTGGACAGTGATCTAGTTTTGGCATCTTCCTATTGTGAAACTTTTTATATAACCTTGTGTTGACTCTCCCTATGCTCCTCTGGGAACTGAGGTTCCCCAAGAACACTCATGTTCTTGCTGAGAGTGCTCTTGGGAATCAGGGAGCTTGGTCCTCAGGTATTCTAACATCTGTTGTCAGCAATCTATAAACTCTCAACAGAGGCTTCAGAGTCTTCTTCTCCCCCAACCTCCCCTACCGCAACTCTCAAAAATAATGCAAAGTTGCTAATCTTTTTTCTTAATTCTTTTTGTCCCTATTTCCTTGTGTACAGAGCTGTAGAATCCCTACTTTGAGTTTGGGGGACTATTTGCTTTTTCTAGAGCCTTGACTAATATTTATTTTGAAGTTGTCTTGGCCTCTCTTCATGTTGTGGAAAGGGCACAGATTTTAGGTTCTTTAATGTTCCTCAGCCATTTGCCTTGCTGTGATTTGGGACATGTTACTTCACCTCATGATGCCACAGGGAGCCCCCTCCCCCCTTCTTTAAGATGAAGATTATTATCTCCATCTCAGCACCAAATGTGTACACTGGTCAGGCCTCCTGAGTAGTTGTTTAGGGCTGCTTTTTTAGGCTGAAGCCTGAATTCAATGCACTTTTCTGGCCTGGAAACCAGACTGATTCAGAAGGCTAGCTATGAACACCTATTTTTAGAGAAAATAAAAGTTTAAAATGCCAATTGTTACTGATTTTCAGGACTGATCCCTTAGTAAGTTCCACCACCCTTTGGGGAAAGGTGGGTAAGTTTAGAGAAAGAGTGACGTGGGGTTAATCCTATCCAGAATATACTCCTAACCTCACTTCATCTCTGAGGGAGGCAGAATGTTTTTCCAGGTCAGGAGGGGACCACTTGGGAAGGGAAGGGAAGAGAAGCAAAATTTAGGAAGGGCAGAACTAATTCAAGTAGCTGGGGCTGGAGTACTTTGAGCAACTTCTCTTGTACTCTCTTGATAACTTAAAGCTTTATGCTAAAGGCATCTGCCATCCTCAAAGTTTTTCTAGAATAATCCTCCTTATCACAGCTGAAGCAACAGAATTCTTCATATCTGCCTTGAAACCAGCAGAGGGAGAGCTTTTAGGATTCTGTGGTCTGGGCAGGAAGTGGTGCTGGCTTCCTCTAGTCAGTGGGATCTGCTTTGAAGCCCATCCAGAGAAGCCATGTGAAAGAAAGGGCAGAACTCTAACCCAGTCACTAGCTCCTAGAGCAGTGGTTCTCAACCTGTGGGTCGCGACCCCTTTGGGGGTCGAACGACCCTTTCACAGGGGTCGCCTAAATACATCCTGCATATCAGATTACATTACAATTCATAACAGTAGCAAATTTAGTTATGAAGTAGCAACGAAAGTAATTTTATGGTTGGGGGTCACCACAACATGAGGAACTGTATTAAAGGGTCATGGCATTAGGAAGGTTGAGAACCACTGTCCTAGAGTTTCAGTACCATCATGGTATAGAATACATTTTTACCTTAGGAGACAAAGGCACAAACAGGGAGTGTCCCTAATCTTAACATGTGGCTTATGGAATATAACTTTTAAATTTCTGCAAGCATCAGAAGCAGTTTTTATTGGATCCTCTCAACTGTGAGAACAATTGAGCAGTTAGGTTTAAATTTGGTCAAACACTTAATTTTTACCTAAGTTGTATAAATAACTCCCTAAAAATTCCCCTTGGTTTTGTGAATGGAGACCTCTTGTTTTATAAGCCATCTTTCTCCTATTCACAGCTAGCTTCAGGGCACATAATACTCTTAATAACCTTTCTATTAAGTATTCCCACTCTACCTCATGCCACTCCATCTCTTTAAAAAAATCTAAAAAGTAAAAAAGTTAGCTAATGTTTTGGTAGTAAAGCATGACGGAACATATGCCCATTTACCAGACTACCAGGTTCAGGGACTGAGGAAGAATGGGGAGAGGTATGTGTGTATTTAGGGTTGGAGTGGGGGTTGGAGTTACAGTATACAGACATCCAATGGGGACATTAAGTATTTATATTTTAAAGGGTAGAGGTGAGTTCAGAGAGGAAATGGCATAAAAAGGAAGTGAGGTGAGGTTTTAAAAATACATCCCTAAAACTTGGTTCTCACTTCAATAAAACTTACCTACCAAGACCAGGATGAGAATCTAATGAGCAAGATTTTCATTTATTAACAATTTTTTGAGAAAATGGACGAATGAAAATTGTTTGGCGTTGTGAGCACATTTCTTCTGTGTGGAGTTTAATTTTGCAATAATGTTTACATAATTTTAAATAAAAAATATGCATACAGTAACAATATTCATTGATAAGCCAAGCTGTTGAACTTAAAATGAAAATCTTTTGCCCTTAAAAAAAAAAAAAAAAAATCACTGCCCTGGCCGGGTAGCTCAGTTGGTTGGAGCATTGTCCTGATTTTAGTCCCCAGTGAGGGCACATACAAGACTCAACCAATGGGTGCATAGATAGATAGAGCAACGAATTGATATTTCTCACTGCCTTTCTCTCTCTAAAATCAACCAATACATTAAAAAAAAAAATCACCATCCTGATTTGCCCTCAACCCTTAAACATTTTCAAAAGACCATGTACATTTTCATTGTAGCACTTAATGTGGTTGTAATTTGACATTTATGTGTTTCTTTGATTCATATTGCCTCCCTTCCCCTCAACTAGATTACAAACTCCCCAAAGTAGTCTGTCATTGCTTACTGTTTTTTACCATTGTATTTACAGTGCATAGTTGCCTGGCACAAAAGAGTGCGCAATAAAAGTTCATTTAAAAAGTCAGTGTGGGGCCCTGGCAGGTGTTACTCGGTGGTTAGAGCATTGTCCTGTGCACCGAAGGGTTGTGGGCCTGATTCCCTGTTGGGGCGCGTAACCAATCAATTTTTCTTTCCCATATATGTTCTCTTCCTCTCCCTTTCCCTTCCTTTCTCTAGAATCAATGAAAACAAACAAACAAAACAGTCCTCGGGTAGGATTTTAAAAAAATAGAAGCAATGTGGTAATAGTAACTATTTTTTATTAACTGATTGTTAATACTTAGCAATTTATAAGTGGGTAAAAGCTATACATTGATTGTATTTGTTGGATGCTTAGTACTGCACAAGCCAGCTGTCTGTCCTCTTGCTTCTGTCCTGGATCTTTGTATACAAAGCACTGTCTATTACAATGAGTGCATGTCAAGGCTGCCAGTGACCCCTTCATTTCAATAGCATTCTGGAATAGTGGTGCCAGGCCAGAAGGGGGACATACTGGCCCTGAAACTCCTAGAAGAAAAATTGAGGATGGGAAATGGGGGTAAACTGACCTTAGAGTTAGCAATAAAAGGCTTTGGGGACTCTGATTTTCAGATGACTCCCTTTCTCCTTCCAGCCAGATTTTATAGGCATGTTGAAGTTAGTTGGTCAAACTCCAAATCTCTCTGGTTTGGCTGAAGGAATAACTCAACCCTTTATGGCTCAACATCATCTTGTCACCTCATCAAAACTACATCAAGCTGCCAATTTTATTCTGTAAGGAAGCAGAAACATTAACCAAAAAAGGTTGCTTTTGGAAGAGGGATGCTTTCACTTTTTATTTTGTATCTTTTTTTTGTATCTTTTTTGTTTCAAACATTCTGACCATGAAATGCATTTATATAAAATAAAATATTCTATACACAAAACATGTATACACACATATAAAATATATAATATTTATGTCAGGAAGTGTTTTTTGGTGCTGTGGAATGATAGACCAGGTTTTTCTTTTTCCTTCTATATATTTTTATATATTAAAAAATTGTTTTATTTTTTTAAGTTGTGTGTCTCCCACTCAGTGCATTCCTGTCTTCACTCGTCTTGTCAGTTTTCCATCATTACAAATAGGTCTTGCTGCTTTTCCCTCAAGACTCCCTAGATTCCTCTAACTCCCATCAAGGCTGGACAAAACACACACTTTAAGAATCTCTATTCTTGATGAAAACCATTTTTTTCTTCTTCCTCTCTTCTGTTCCCTTTCTCTTGCCCTGACGTCTGTTGAGCTGGTTATGTATTTCCTTTCATGCTGTATAAGCACTTGGATTTATATTACATAAATCAAGATTCCTGTTTTCACAAAGCTTATTTTAATAAAGGTACTCTATATATCACAAAGTCTTCGTTGCATGCAAAAAGACAACTCATATCCAGATGTATTGATTGGAAGCTCTACTGGCTTTTCCTTCAACTTGTTGAGGATCAGGCAAGAAAGGAGTTTTGTAGAAAATAAGGGAAATGAGCATGCTTAATGGAAGTGAATGAGCAGGGTAAAAATGGAGTCAGAGTTAAATAATGGTAGAGGATGTAGAGAAAGAAAGCAAAGAGAAAAAAATCAACCATATTAAGGTATTATTTTTCTCTTATCTCTCTGCTACTTTTCCCATGCTAAAGTTCTGTCCAGTCCTCCTATAGCATACCTACATAAGGATAAATTATGATGACATTTACTGACCCTTCACCTACCTATCCTCCTTTCTTTTCAGGAGTAATTGCAGAAGCCTTCAGATTTCCAGAAGGAAGGACTGCAGAAGACATCTCTGCCCCAGTGATAGAAGCCACAGGTACCACAGAAATGATGAGTGTCCTTGGGGCCAATAGGCAGTCACCTCTAGAGTCTGACTTCCAGAAGGTGGGTATGGCTGCTGGGGCAGGAGTGGGTTGTGGAGGAGGTCCTGTCATTTTAGCTGCTAGTAAATGGTGAATTGGGTGAGCAAATATGTATGTACTAGAGGCCTAGTGCACGAAATTTGTGCACTCGGGAGGGGGCCCTCAGCCCAGCCTGCACCCTCTCGCAGTCTGGGAGCCCTCGGCGGATGTCCAATTGCCATGGAGGCGGGAGAGGCTCCCGCTACTGCCTGTGCACTTGCCAGCCATGAACCCGGCTCCTGTGTTGAATGTCTGCCTCCTGGTGGTCTGTGTGCATCATAGTGACCGGTCGTCCCCCTGTTTGGTCGATTTGCATATTGGCCTTTTATTATATAGCATGTCAGTAGAGGAGGAACAAGATGAAGAGAGGCATAGGAGAGAGATGTTTTAAACTTGCCACTCCTCATCTCAAATCATCCTCTAACTTCCAGCAATCATTTTGTGCCATAATACTTATGTTAAAGGTGTGGAGTTTAGATCGTCTCATGCCTCCTGGGCCTTGGATCCAAGTGTTCCCAACAAGGAGAACATCTCATATCTTGATTTCAGACTTCTTTACTGGTCCATACAAGAATCAAGGTAGAAAATTGGTATATCCTTAGAGGAGGAGTATGAGTAGACAAAAGGGGCTCAAGGAAAGGCATACAATCACAAAGGAGGTGTTTGAATAATCCTTGAACTTCAGACTTCAGCTGTTAACCAGTTTCCAATCAGTTTTACTATCTCTCCTACATACATTGAAACATTTGGTACACAGAAGCAAGGCAGCATCATTTCAAAATACCAAGGAAATACCTTACTCTCTCCATCTAAATTGCCAGTGGGTCCTTCTTTTGTGCTTTGGGACTGTAGGCTTAGGAACACAGTGAAGATGAGAACCAGAACCAAATAAAATTTAGCTGAGCTTTAAGTCCTTTATAAACTAGATTCATTTATGTCTGAGCTTCCCCTGCTCCAGATTTACCCTTAAAAATAGTAGCCTAGCTTTGTTCCCTATATATAATTCCAGGCACTTTCAGTGTCTTGTAAGTCTAATTTTTGCCCAAATAAGTATATGGTTTGGGTAACTCTTGGGAATACTCATAACATTACAAATATTTAAAAATGTACAAACAGCCCTAACCGGTTTGGCTCAGCGGATAGAGCGTCGGCCTGCGGACTCAAGGGTCCCAGGTTCGATTCCGGTCAAGGGCATGTACCTTGGTTGTGGGCACATCCCCAGTAGGGGGCGTGCAAGAGGCAGCTGATCGATGTTTCTCTCTCATCGATGTTTCTAACTCTATCCCTCTCCCCTCTTCTCTGTAAAAAATCAATAAAATATATTTTAAAAAATAAATAAATAAAAATGTACAAAGGCATCAATAGAATAAGAAGTAAAGGGTAAGAAGTATCTTGGGGCCTCTTGCTGCTGAACTCAATTAAGGGCTACTCATTCCTAAAGCATGACCCTGTAGATGAACAACGGAAAACAGCCTAGTGCCAGGCTGCCAACACTTTGTCACCACCACTTTATCTCCCGTGCTCCAGCCCAAGATAGGCTTCTCATCAGCTACCACATTCCTCGGGTCAGGGGCAATCAAGGGAATCGGTCACAGCTTTCATTCCTCACTATAACTCACCTACTAACCAGTCCCTGGTTTGCTGCTTAGACCTCCATTTTCCAGTTGTGTCTGAAGCCCCCCTTTAAGAGGTGCTGACCTGGGGGATGGGCAGGAGGAAAGGGAACATTTTTTAGAATAATGTTTTTCCCTTTGGGTTTCTTAAAAAAAAAAGAGAGAGATAGTTTTTATTGATTTCAGAGAGAGGAAGGGAGAGATAGGAACATCAATGATGAGAGAGAATCATCAATCAGTTGCCTCCTGCACACTCCCTACTGGGGATTGAGCCCACAACCCAGGCATGTGTCCTGACTGGGAATCGAACTGTGACCTCCTGGATCATATATCAATGCTCAACCACTAAACAACACTGGCTGGATAGTGATAACTTTTTAAAAATAAAATGTTATGTTAAAGTATAAGGTGCATATGAAAAAACACCCAATTTGGATGCCTTTTATTTCTTCTTCTTGTCTAATTGCAATGGCTAATACTTCCAGTACTATGTCGAACAGGAGTGGTGAGAGTGGGCATCCCTGTCTTGTTCCTGTTCTTAGGGGAAATGGTTTTAGTTTTTGCCCATTGAGTATGATGTTGGCTGACAGCTTCACTTTTTTGATAATGTCCTTTGATGCACAAAATATCTTAATTTATCTATTTTTTGTTTGTGGTTTTGGTGTAATATCTAAGAATCCATTACCAAATCCAAGGTCATGAAGAGTTACCCCTATGTTTTCTTCTATGAGTTTAATAGTTTTAGCTCTTTATTTAGGTTGTTGATTCATTCGTAGTTCATTTTTGTATATAGTATAGGGTCCAACTAAATTTTTTTGCATGTAGATATCCAGTTATTCTAGCACCATTTTTTGAAGAGACTGTCTTTCCTCATTGATTGGACTTGGCACCCTTGTTGGAAATCAGATGGCCATAGATATATGGGTTTATTTCTGGACTTTCAATTCCATTTCATTGGGTTATATATTTGTCCTTATGCTAGTACCACTATTTAGATTACTGTAGCTTTGTACTAAGTTTTGAAATTGAGAAGTATGAAATTGACTTCTTTTTGAAGATTGTTTTGCTATTTGAGCCCCCTTGAAATTTTATGTGAATTTAAAGATTGGCTTTTCTATTTCTGCAAAAAAGGGCAGAATTTGGATAGGGATTGCATTGACTCTTTAGATCATATTGGATAGTAGTGCCATTCTAACAATATTAAGTCTTCCAATCTATGAGCATGGTATGCTTTTCCATTTACTTAGGTCGTCTTTAATATCTTTCAGCAGTACAGTTGACCTTTGAATATGTGGGAATTAGGGGTGCCAACCACCCACACAGTAAAAAATCTGCATGTAACTTAAGTCAGCCCTCCTCATATGCATATTCCCAACCTCTGATTGAAAATATAGTTGACCCTTGAATGTGGGTTTGAATTGCCCAGGTCCACTTACATGTGGATTTTTTAGTGGATCAACTGTATTTTGTAGTTTTTCTGTATGTTTATTTTTATTCCTGTATATTTTTATTTTTTAAATATATTGTTTTGATTTCAGAGAGAGAGAGAGAAACATCAATGATGAGAGAGAATCATAGATCAGCTGCTTCTCACACGTCCCACACTGGGGATCGAGCTCGGCGTGCCCTGACTTCCCAGGAATTGAACCCTGACTTCCTGGTTCATAAGTCAATGCTCAACCATTGAGCCACACTGCCAGGCGCTTTTCTTGTATATTTTTATTTTTATTCCTATATATTTTAGGTTAAATTTATTCCTATATTTTATTATTTTATATGCTGTTATAAATTGAAGTATTTCTTAATTTCCTTTCAGATTATTCATTGCAATTATATAGAAACATAACTGACTTTTAAGTGTTGATCTTATAACCCTGCAACTTTGCTGAAAGTGTTAATTTGTTCTGGTGTCATTGTTTTCATTCTTTGGGAATTTTTTATATTCATAGGGTCATGTCATCTGGGTATCGGTAGTTTTACTTCTTTTCCTCATTGGATACCTTTTATTTCTTTTTCTTACCTAATTTCTTTAGTTAGAACATCCAGTACAATACTGAAAAGCAGTGGTAAAAGTGGCATCCTTAGTCTTGTCCCTAATCTTAGGGGTAAAACTTTTAGTCTTTACCCTTATGATGTTAGACGTAGGTTTTTCATAAATGCCCTTTATCATATTGAAGGAGTTTCCATATTTTTCTATATTTTAAAAGTTATTTCCTTAATGGTTACCATGAGGATTACAATTAACACAATAAGTTTATAACAATCCAGTTTGAATTGATACCTATTTAGCTTTGAAAGTATACAAAAAATCTCCTATATAGCTCTGTTTCCCTCCTTAGGTTGTTTTTATAACAAATTACATCTTTATATATTGTGTGCCAGTTAACATAGAATTATAATTATTGTTTAAGCATTTGTCTTTTGAATCATAGGAAACAAAAAGAGGAGTTACAAATTAAATACATAATAATATTGGCTTTTATATTTACCTATGTGGTTACCTTTAACACATTTAAAATTTTTCTTTGTATGGCTTTGAGTTATTGTCTAGTGTCCTTTTTATTTCATCCTAGAGGGCTCCCTTTATCATTTTTGGTAAGGCTGGTCTACTAGTAATGAACTCACTCAGCTTTTGTTTCTCTGAAAAGGTCTTAATTTCCCCTTTGTTTTGAAGGGTAGTTTTGTTGAATATAGAATTCTTGGTTGAAAGTCCTTTTAACAGTTTAAATATGCCACCTGACTACCTTTTGGCCTCCATGGCTTTTGATAAGAAATAAGCTGTTAATCTTACTGAAATTCTCTTTAATTATAGGTCACTTCTCTTGTTCTCTCTTTATCTTTTGACAGTTTGATTATAATGTTTCTTGGAGTATATCTCTTTGAATTTGACCTACTTTGAGTTTGTTGTACTTTCTTAATGTGTAAATTCATGTCTTTAATCGAATTTGGGGAGTTTTCAGCCATTTAAAAAATAAAAAATAAATACTTTCTGCCTCTTTCTCTTTCTACTCCTTCTGGGATTTTTGTAATGCTTATCTTGGTCTGCTTGGTAGTGTCCTCTGGTTCCCTTAGCTCTATTCATTTTCTTTAAAAAAATTTTTTTTAATCCTTACCCAAGGATATTTTCCATTGATTTTTAGAGAGAGTGGAAGGGACAGAGGGCGGGAGAGAGGAGAGAGGAGAGAGGGAGAGAGAGAGAGAGACATTGATGTGAGAGACACATTGATTAGTTACCTCCTTCACACGCTGTGACTGGGAATTGAATTTTGACTCTTCCATGCGCAGGATGACTGACACTCCAGCCACTAAGCCACACTGGCCAGGGCCTGTTCATTTTCTGTGTTCTTTTTTCTTTCTGCTTCTCAGATAATAATTCCAATAGTTATATCTTCAAGTTTACTCATTTTTTTCTTCTTCCAGGTTGAATCTACTATTGAACCTCTGTAGTGAGTTTTTTATTTCAGCTACGGTACTTTTTAGCTCTAGAATTTTTATTTGGTTCTTTTTACAATTTATATCTCTTTATATTCTCTATTTGTTCATTTTCATGGTTCCCTTTAATTTTATGTCCATTGTTTTCCTTATTCTGAGTATGTTTAGGACAATTGATTTAAAATATTTGTCTAGTGAATCCAATATTTGGGATCCCTTGGTGATGGTTTCTATAAACTTTTTTTAATTTATTTTTTTAATTTTGTTTTATTGCTTAAAGTATTACAAAGAGTATTACATATGTCTCCTCCCCCCCACCCCCTTGACATTCTGCATATTTCTTCTTAACAGTAGATCTTGGAGACCACCCTATTTCAGAACATCTAAATATGCCTTTCTTTTAAATTTAGCTTATTGTTATAGATACTTTTAAAAGACACAAACTAGCAAGAATAACACAATGAATCCCCATGTACCTAGCACCAAATTTAAAAATTCTCTCTCCATTTTTAGAAAAACGTAATTGAAATGTATATATAACATACCTCATTGAAAAGGGTTCACATTGTGAGTGTACAAGTCAATGAATTGTTGCAGTTGAGGAAAGAGCACCCATAGTATTCCATTGTGTAGATGTACCACAGTTTTCTAATCCATTTATCTGCTGATGGGCACTTAGGCTGTTTCCAGATCTTCGCTATGGTAAATTGTGCTGCTATGAACATTCTATAAACTTCTTTTACACCTGTGAATAAACCATATTTTTTCTATTTTAAACTTGTGACTTTTTGTTTAACATTTTTAATATTATATCTCAGTCTGGAAATGAGATCCCTCTCCCCTGGTTTGCTGTTGATTATTCAAGGCTGTAATCATTCATTTATTGACTTTTCCAAACTATTTTTGCTAAGACTATATCACTGAAATCTCTGTTTCATTATCTTAGCAGTCAGTCAGTGACCTGACAGAGATTTCTTTAAATGTTTGGAGTGAAAAACAAAACAACAGAAAAAAACACACCAAAAATCATCTCTCCTTGTTTTTGCAGATTGGCTCTGAACTGGAGCAACTTCAATGCTAAGTCAGTTTGTCTAAAATGTTGCCTTAGCCTTTACCTCTTGGTTGCATGGATCGCAAAGATCAGCCAAAGGTGCAAGCCTAGAGTCCTCTCAAGTCTTTTCTGAACATGCATCGGTCTTGGGCATGCATTTTGCTTGCCAGATTTCCCCATAGCCCTTCCAAGTCCTTATTTTCTCATGTATCTTGCTCCTCAGTCTCCTACTTTCCAGGCTTTTAGATCTGTCTGCATTTTTTTGTCCATTCATTGTTCCTTCCTCTAGGCAGCCACAGATAGTATATATCTTTATATGCTTTCAGCAGATGCCACTTGGAAAGCTGCTCCAGCTTGAAAAGGGCAAAACAGACAACCTCAGCACAGGTTCCTCAGGGAACCACTAGACAAGGCAAAATTCTCAGCCACAAACTTCTGAGAACAAGGCACATATTGCCTCCCCTGGTACCAGTAAACCATACCAGAAATGTGGCCGCTGTCCCCATGGCTGGCATCAAGCTCTGGAAGTAGGGGGTGGTAGACAGGTAAGTACAAATATCACAGCACTTTGTTACTAAAGTTTAGCTGCTGCTTTTTTCATTAAGCACACCACTGGTTGCACTCCATTGTAGTTTTTTTAAAATTAGAGTCCAGAGTTCTAGACAAGTTGATTATCAGTTTTTGCCAGCTTAATGATGCTTCAGTGGAGGAACTGATTCTTGGAGCTCTCTAATTTGCCATTTCTGTGACATCACACTATGTTTAACTTTTTGAGAAACTGTCAGATTATTTTTCACAGCAGTTGTACTGTAATGGGGCGACCCGTGGAGACGACCACCAGGGACTCAGATCAAGATTTAGGAGCCTTTATTAAGCTGGCCAGCGACTACAGTTACAGCACCCTGCCGAAGCAAAGGCTGAACTGCAGTGCCGACTACAGGAGTTACAGCGTTTTTATTTGCAAAAACCACAAAGTTAGTTACAAAGCCTTGTTTACACAGTTTGTTCCCGACACAGTACAGCATCAGTACAGTGACCACCTTCCTATCTATGTGTTCTAGGAACAGAGAGCACAGCATGCCCCGCCTGGCCGAAGCGCCAGATATGCAGCCCAGCACAGTACCACTTCACTTTCCTACCAGAAATGTGTTTCATTTTCTCTACAGTTTTTCCAGTAATTGTGTTTTCTGTTTTCCTTTTTTTTTTTTTCATGTAGCCATCCTAGTGGGTGTGAAGTGGTATCTCCTTAGGGTTTTGATTTGCATTTCTTCTAATGATATCGTGCATCTTTTCATGTGTTTATTGCCCATTTGTCTATCTTCTTTGGAGAACTATCCAAATCCTTTGCCCATTTTTTTTTCTTCCAACATATTTTATTGATTTTTCACAGAGAGGAAGAGAGAGGGACAGAGAGCCAGAAACATTGATGAGAGAGAAACATCGATCAGCTGCCTGTTGCACACCTCCTACTGGGGATGTGCCCGCAACCAAGGTACATGCCCTTGACCGGAATCGAACCTGGGACCTTTCAGTCCGCAGGCGGATGCTCTGTCCCCTGAGCCAAACCGGTCAGGGCTCCTTTGCCCATTTTTAATTGTACAGTGGGGCCTTGACTTACGACTGTCCCGACTAACGAGCTTTTTGAGATACCAGCTGTCTCTCGGCCAATTTTTTGCATTGAGTTGACAGAGTAATTTGAGTTAATGAGCTCCTTAACGAGCTCCTTAACGAGCTCGGTCTCGGAACGAATTAAACTCGTAAGTCAAGGCCCCACTGTATTACTTATCTAAGATCCATTTCTTAGATCCATATTATTTTATAGTCTTTTTTAAAAAATATTTTTTTATTGACTTCAAAGAGGAAGGAAGAGGGAGAGAGAGATAGAAACATTGATGAGAGAGAATCATTGATTGGCTGCCTCCTGCATACCCCACACAGGCAATCTAGCCCGCAACCCAGGCATGTGCTCTGACTGAGAATCAAACTGTGATCTCCTGGTTCATAGGTTGACACTCAACCACTGAGCCATGCCAGCCGGATTATAGTTTTTTTTTCTTAAAGGTTATTCTGAAAATCATGCATTAAGAAAATATGTATGTTTAAAAAAGAAAATATGTATACAAAGCTATCTACAGTGTCAGAACTTCACACAAAATGATGTAATGCTAAAATACAAGAAGGAGTACTTCTACCTGTGTAAAAGTGCATACTGTATTAATTAGAGTCTTTTGGTTGTAACAGAAATCTAATTCAAGCAAGCTTAAGACAAAAATGGATAGAGGTTAATTTACGCTTTGGTGACTAACTCATGTGGCTCAGTGGTTGAGTGTCAACCTTTTAACCAGGAGGTCATGGTTCTATTCCCGGTCAGGGCACATGCCCAGATTGTGGGCTTGATCCCCAGTAAGGAGCGTGCAGGAGGCAGCCGATCATTGATTCTCATCATTGATGTTTCTATCTCTCTCTCCCTCTCCCTTCCTCTCTGAAATCAATTATATATATATTAAAGGATTTAAAAAATTTACGCCTTGGTAACTGAGAAATTGAGGTACAGTTAGATTCAGGAGGTTAGAGATGTCATCAGGACTCTCTTTATTCCCTCAGCTCTGCTTGGCCTCATTTTCTCTCCACTCAGGGGCAAGATAGCCCTACAGTCTCAAGCTACCATGGTCCTTATAGGCTTCGCTCTAGAAAATGAGAGTGTATTTTTCCTTATAACACTAGAAAAGTCTCAGGGAGGATGTTGATTAGTGTGACTTGGGCCACATTTCTATTTCTGAACACTTACTGTGGCTAGGTAGATGAAGTACTCAGACCAGGCCCAGGTCATAAGCTCACCATGGGAAGGCAGAGCCTACCCTACTGAACAATCTAGACAAAGTTGAATTAATGTGGAATGTGGGGAGATGAAGTTCTCCAAAGGAATTGCTTCTAAGTAGAAAATAAAATGTCGCCTATAGAGCTACAAAGATTCAGTGCCTTCTTTGTAGTCATTTTCTTTGTGGCTGCTTATCAAGAGATGGGTGCTCAAGTTCTTGTCCCTACTGAGATACTGGTAATTGCTGTCCTCTTTTGTGTGCGTAATAGTTGGGGTGGAGGACTTGTAAGAGATTAGAAATAAAGTTCTTATAGCTCTGCCTGTTCCAAAAGTTCAGGAGAGAAAAAGATCAAACATTTTGGAGTTGGCAAGAGGCTGGAAATTGACTCCTGATTCTGTGACCTTGAGCTTCATGAAGAAACTGAAAACTATATAAAGGTAAGCATTTGTACTTGCCTTAATTAATCAGATTAAATTGTTTTAGTTCCATTAACATAGTCTCATGACCTGGAAGGGCTATTCTTTTCTAGTGGGTGGGAGAAGAGGTAGTGGAGGTGATGATGGTGGTGAGGACTATTCTTGTATATTGTAAAAAAAATTACCCCCAAGACCTTAATAAGAAGATGAGGAAATTGCTGGTAGGGCATTGTCACCCTTTATAAACAAGCTGACCACCAAATCTCACTTCTCTTTTTTTTCTTCTCAGTTTCCAGCATATGGATACATTTTTCATGCTACAAATTATTTATAGGTAGTTATTTTTATATACTTTTAGATGAAATATGCATTTCCAAGTGATAATTGAGAAGCCAACTACATCTTTGCATGGAAAACACTTTTTATTTTATTTATTATTTATTTTTTTATTGTCTAAAGTTTTACATATGTCTCCTTTTTCCCTGATTGACCTCCCCCCCACCACCCCAGCCATTCCTACCCCAGGCAAGCCCCTACCACCCCAGTGTCTGTGTCCCTTGGTTGATGCTTCTATGTCTCTGGATCTATTTTTGTTTATGTTGATCATTATAGTCCACAAATGAGTGAGATCATGTGATATTTATCTTTCTCCGACTGGCTTATTTCACTTAGCATAATGCTCTCCAGGTTCATCCATGCTGTTGCAAATGGTAAACGTTCCTTCTTCTTTTATAGCAGCGTAGTATTCCATTGTGTAAATGTACCACAGTTTTTTAATCTACTCATCTGTTGATGGGCACTTAGGCTGTTTCCAAATCTTAGCTATTGTACATTGTGCTGCTATGAACATAGGGGTGCATATATCCTTTCTGATTGATGTTTCTGGTTTCTTGGGATATAGTCCTAGAAGTGGAATTACTGGGTCAAATGGGAGTTCCATTTTTAACTTTTTGAGGAAACTCCATACTGTCTTCCACAGTGGCTGCACCAGTCTGCATTCCCACCAGCAGTGCACGAGGGTTCCTTTTTCTCCACATCCTCGCCAGCATTTGTTGTTTGTTGATCTGTTGATAGCCATTCTGACAGGTGTGATATGGTATCTCGTTGTTTTGATTTGCATCTCTCAGATGATTAGTGACTTTGAGCATGTTTTCATATGTCTCTCGGCCTTCTGTATGGAAAACACTTTTAAAAAGCTGTTGTTGATTTTTTTTCATGAGCATAGGTAGCCATGGTGAAGGGTCAGGGGATCCTTTTCTGTAGTCTTGATTCTGAATTAGTCCAGCTGATGTCACAAAATGTAGTCAACTCAATAGCTAACCACAAGTAACTATATACAGAGTACTCTCAACAGGTTCATGTGATGGCATGTTGATGCTGGAAAAAAGGGAAAAAATCAGACTCTTATAAGAACCATAAATAATATGATTATACAGCAGCAATTCTACGCAGGTGGGAGGATTAGTATGTGTTTAAGAAAGCATTTCTTTTGTGTGTGTTTCTATTTTTATTGTTTGTGTTTTAAAGTAATATAAACTACAGAGAGTAAAGCTTTTTACTTGGAGGTTATATTCAGAAGATAGAGTGAGAAAGCACAGGGTTATGGGTTATAAAAATTAAGAAACATAATAAAGAGGTAAGGCTGATTTTTATTAATATACCAGAACCAAGTGAAACCTTTCAAAAAAGTCATGTAAGAACAAAGTTTTTGATAATGCCTTAAAAGTCACAAGCATATAGCCATGTATTTGAGCAAGTCTACCAAGATATAAAATGAGCAGAATTTATAGTTGTTATAATAAGCAGCCATATTTGTAAGATGCTTTATAGCTTACATGACACTTTCCCACATTCTCTCATTTGCCATGTATTTAATGATAGACTTAATTGTACTTCCTGCTAATTGAGCCTAATTAGTAAGTTCATGTGAATTACTGTAGTTAGTGGGGCTGGTTTCCTGCCAAGGCAAATTTTCAGTTCTCTTTTTACTTTATTAGTTACCTAGTATTTAAAACCAGAATCAGTTTAAATCATACTCCATCATACATGCAGATCTTTATGTATATTAAGAAACAAACTTCCGAGTCCTTACTTCTAAACAACTGAGTTTCCCTTGCTCCAGGGCTTTTGTTGTAAAACTCTCCACCCCTACAGTCCCCTCCTAATCCCACATCTATCCCATCAGCCCTCATCTGCTCACACTTGAGAGAGACTTGTGTATAACATTTAACATTCATTCACCAGCAAGTATTTACTGAACACTGTTCCAGATATTGAACAAGGCATGGGAAGCATACACAGTGGTTGGCAAAGCAGTCCTGGTCCCTGCTGTCATGGAGCACATAGACTAATGGAGTAGACAAAGCCTAGATTTGGGGGACAGGAGGTTGGCAGACCTGTTTTACTCTCCCATTAATCTACAAACCTAGCCTTTTATCATAGGTCTCCATCTGCCTTTTCCCCCACATTTGGTTCAGCACTCAGGGAAAATAAATTGTCATAGGTTGTATGCACCCTATGCTCCAGCACAGGATGCTAAATGAGAGTGTGCCTGGGCCAATATCCTGTTATTGAGTAGATGAGGAGATGCTGAAGTTAGGCAGGAATCAGTGAGGTGAAGCTCTTGGGAAGTAAGTTCCCCAAAAGAGACAGGAAAGAGCTTTGGCAGCTCAATTAGTGTGTTTGGAGGAGTTGATGCAACAGGAGAAATGACTAGAAGACTGAAAAGGTGGATGGTCCTGGAGCGAAGTTAAAAACTTTTATCATAGCCCTGACCGGTTTGGCTCAGTGGATAGAGCGTCGGCCTGCGGACTCAAGGGTCCCGGGTTCGATTCTGGTCAAGGGCATGTGCCTTGGTTGCGGGCACATCCCCAGTGGGGAGTGTGCAGGAGGCAGCTGATCGATGTTTCTAACTCTCTATCCCTCTCCCTTCCTCTCTGTGAAAAATCAATAAAATATATTTTTAAAAAAAACTTTTATCATAAGGGCACTAAGAAAAATTTAATGACATTATTTGCCAGAATAGGCCCTCTTCAGATATAGACGTGCTGTGCAGACCAGAATAGTACCCTTTCAGACTGAAACACACAGGCAACTTAGCAGAAACCATGCTTAGGAGCATAAAGCGCAAAGAGTATGAGCTCAAGAATCAGAATGCTTGGTTCTATGTGATATTGAACACATTTCTTAGCTTCTCCATTTCTTTTCTTACTTTCCTTTATGGTACAATTGGTAATGTAACATATAACTACCTCATCAGGTTGTTGTAGGGGCAGAAATAACAAGTACAGTGCCTATGACTGGCACTCCATAGGTGGTAGCTGTCACTATTTTAGCAGTGCTTCCTTGGTAATACAAATTTCAAACTTCTCTTTGGGAATGGAATTACAAAATCATATATTCTCAAATTGTGACAAAACCTTAAAGGTTCGTCTGTCTTGCATCCCTTCTGCAACACTGATGATCAGTTGGTTTGTTGTCCATTGCTACTTATGACACCCAGAGACAGGAAGCTCACTACTGTCTAAAGCAGCCACTCCATGTTTGGGCTCTATTAGAAAGTTCTTTTTTCAGACTGAATCCAAATCTGCTTTCCTGTATTTTTCTACAGGAAAAATAGACCCCTCTAGTCAGGGGTCTTGGTAGTGCCCTAATGCCTCTTCCATGTGATGGCCCTCCAGGTGTTTGAAGTAATTCTCCACCACTACTCACCTAGAGTGAAATGCTTTTTTCTTGCCTAACAACAAAAATAAAGGGATTTATTCATCAAGAAAACATAACAATCCTAAAATATACATCTACCTAAAAACATGAGGTAAAAAGTGTTAATGGTAAATTTTAATAAGGATCATTTACTGAGCACCCACACCATACTTAGTGCTATAGGTACACAGATTAGTCGGTCAATCCTGTTAATTGAAGAAAGTCAGACAAATAAATAGTAAGTGTAATACAGCATTTACAGATACTGTGACAGAGGTCTGTGCAAGAAAAGCAGGGAGTGGGGGACACCAAGAGAACAATCATCGTTATGAAACGGGGGGGGCTGCCTCCCTATAAGGGATGACACAGCCCAGCTGTTGTGGCTCAGTGGTTGAGCATCAGTCTTTGAACTAGGAGGTCACAGTTCAATTCCCAGTCAGGGCACATGCCCAAGTTGCAAGCTCGAACCCCAATAGGGGGCATGCAGGAGGCAGCCAATTAATGTTTCTATCTCCCTCTCCCTTCCTCTCTGAAATCAATAAAAATATATTTTAAACAAAAAAAGGGATGACAGAAGCTGCACCCTGACAGTTGAGTAGGTAATACAATAGTCCCCCCTTATCCGCAGTTTCACATTCTGCAGTTTCAGTTACCTGCAGTCAACCTGAAATACTAAGTGGAAAATTCCAGAAATAAAAAATTCTTAAGTTTTAAATTGTGAACTGTTCTGAGTAGCATAATGAATCTCATATAGTCCCACTTCATCCGGCCTGGAATGTGAACCATGTCTTTATCCAGCATATCCACATTGTATCTGCTACCTGTCTGTTAGTCACTTTATAGCCATCTTGGTTATCAGATCAACTGTTGCTGCATCTCAGTGCTTGTGTTCATGTAATCCTTCTATTGTTATAATTGTTCTGTTATTAGTTATTGTTACTATCTTATTGTATCTAATTTATAAATTAAACTTTATCATAGGTAATTATGTATAGGAAAAAACAAAGTCTATACAGGGTTCAGTATTATCTGTGCTTTCAGGCATGCACTGAGGGTCTTGGGGCATATCTCCTGCAGATAAGGGGAGCTACTGTACCTACACTCAACTGGACTTATCCATTTGTGGTTTTTGTTATAATATCATTTTAGAGGTTTAGTCACACATAGTATTCAAAACAGCCATTGTCAGCAACTGTAAGTACATTCCTATAAGAAATGTTCGTTTTCCCTGTTAGCATTCTTTTTTTAATAACATTTTTAAGTATGTTTATTAAAGCTGGGGGCAGTTAAATAAGGAAGGGCTTAGGATAGAAGAAGCAACAGGAGAGAACCTAAACAGAGCTGCTTTTGGCTCTCGAAATGTTATAGGAAAGAAATGAACCTAGGTGGGGCTGCTCACTGCAAAATCAGAGAAAAGGGGCCTTGGAGACAGGTTAGCCCAGGATTAGCTGCTGCTGCCCATTGCTCCCCGGATTGCAAGTCTAGTGGGGATCCTTAGAGTTTAGGAGATGCATGCCTGAGAGGGAAGAAAGGCCAGGGTGCCAAGAGGGAGGGCACCCCTATAAGCATTCTTTTTTTAAAAATATATTTTATTGATTTTTTTATAGAGAGGAAGGGAGCGAGAGAGTTAGAAACATCGATGAGAGAGAAACATCGATCTGCTGCCTCCGCCACGCTCCCGTCTGGGGATGTGCCTGCAACCAAGGTACATGCCCTTGACTGGAATCGAACCTGGGACCCTTCAGTCCGCAGGCCGATGCTCTACCCACTGAGCCAAACCGGTTAGGGCCCTAGAAGCATTCTTTACAAAGCCTCTTTTAGAGTCAGAATAATGGAAACCAGACAAGGAAGAAGAATGGAATATTGTGATTTGCTGTACCTGCATATAGATGGCAAATATTTAGAAAGGAGGAGTCTCAACTAGTCTTTCCTAAGTGAAGAAATAGAAGAGATGAGACATACTATGTTTGTCATGACATACAATATAGGAAGGCCACAGAAGATGGGGAGCAGTAAAGCATTTGTCCCACTGACATTGTAAGTTGTGTAGAAGCAGCATGGTACTCACACTTTGATGCCTGTTTCTTCTAGTGGGGCCCTGTGCTGGATGCTAGGATAAAAATGACCTGTCTAGGAGGCTAGGGCATGTGTATAATATGATCCAAAGCAGAAAGAACTAGGCAGTCTTAGGAAAGGATTAACTGATGTGCCCTGGAAATGCTGAAGATGGATTCTTGGGCAGATGAAGCTAGCCCTTCCTAAAGGAGGCAGCATATCTAAGAATAAATACAACAATTCCAATCTCCTGAAATGGGACCTTCTTCATTAGTGCCATAGAGAGCAAACGCACCGAACCTCGAGCTACCTTCTACAAGAAGAAACAAATGAGAGAGGCAGAAACATAAGAGTAAAATATCAGTGGAGACCAAAACTAATATTTTTCAAGTTTGTTAAAAAGAAGCCCTTCAAGAAACAGTTATAAATCTAACGATCTTGAAATATTCTCCGAAACAAGAAACAAATAATGAGAAAGTATAGAAAAGTTTCTTTCACAGTGTGCAAGCCTTGTATGTTTAGAAATCAATGAGGAATTATGATCAGGAAGTACTGATGAAGACAAGTGAGGGAAACAGGAGTGCTAAGTGGAAGTTTGTAGACACCAGTCCCATCCCTATGGCCCAACTGAGGAGACTTAAGTTCAGAGAGGGACTCTTTTTACCCAACAGGGCACAGCACTGCAGCCCAATGATGTGTGCCTACACACCCACCCACACACCCTTAAGCCCTCTGAACTGACTTTACAAAACAGGAACTTAGCCCTGGCCGGTGTTGTTCAGGTTGAGTGTAGCCTGTACACCGAAAGATCCCTGGTTTGACCCCCCAGTCAGGGAACATACCCAGCTTACGGGTTTGATCCCCAGTTGGGGTGCTTATGGGAGGCAATCACATCAATGTTTTATCTCTCCTTCCCTCCTCCTTCCTCTCTATCTCTAAAATCAATAAAAACATATTTAAAACAAAAACCCACAGAGGAACTTCAGAAAAAACTGAAGTTTTTCACCATGATATTTTATCAAGGTGGTGTGCTCTGCTGGGGTACAAAGTAATCAGCTCCCTCTTTATCCCTCATTTGCTAGGCTACCATTTTTTTTAAGTAGTTCACTTAAGGCATTATTGTTATAATCATCATTACTGAGATATTAAACTGAAACATTGAGACATTCACATACCATAAAGTTCACCCTTTTGAGGTGTACAATTCATCGATTTTTCATATATTCCTAAGGTTGTGCAACTATCACCAATATCTAATTCCAGATCATTTTCATCTTCCCCTAAAGAGATCTCATACCCATTAGCCCTTTCCCAAAACCCTGAGCAACCACTAATCTCTCTCTCTGTGGGTTTCCTATTCTGGACATTTTATATCAATGGAATCATAAAATATGTGGTGGTGTTATATGTCTGGCTTATTTGGCTTAACAATGTTTCTATGGTTCGTGTTATAGCATGCATCAGTGCTTCAATCCTTTTTATAACTGAACTAGAGGCCCAGTGCACGAAATTCGTGCATGGGTAGGTCCCTAGTGGCTGCCGGCTGCCGGCCGGGGCCTCCCTTCCCCCAGCTGCCTGCTGCCACCAGCCCCTGGTCAAACTCCTGGTCGAGGGGACAATTTGCATATTAGGCTTTTATTGTATAGGATAATATTCTATTATGGTTATACCACATTTTGTTTATTAGTTGGGTTGTTTCCACCTTTTAGCTATTGTGAATAGAAGTAGTGTGACCATTTGTGTATAAGTTTTTATGTGGACAAATGCTTTCATTTCTCTTGAGTATATACCTAGAATGCAATTGCTGGGTCATATAATAACCTTTTGAGGAATTGCTAGATTCTTTTCAAAGGGCTGTACTATTTTACATTTCCATCAACAATGTATGAGGGATCCAGTTTTGCCACATCCTCACTAACACTTAATACTCACTTTAAAAAAATATATATATTTTTTTTTATTGATTTCAGAGAGGAAAGGAGAAGGAGAGAGAGATAGAAACATTAATTATGAGAGGGATTCATTGATCAGCTGCCTCCTGCACATCCCCTTCTGGGGATGGAGCCCGCAACCCAGGCATGTGCCCTTGACTGGAATGGAACCTGGGACCCTTCAATCCGCAGGCCGATGCTCTATCCACTGAGCCAAACTAGCTAGGGCTCACTTTTTTATTATAGTCATTCTAATAGGTGTAAAATGGTATATCATCGTGGTTCTGATTTTCATTTCCCTAATGACTAATGATGTTGAGCATCTTTTCATGTACTTTTTGTATATCTTCTTTGGAAAAAATGCCTATTCAAATTCTTTGCTCATTTTTTAATTGGGTTGTCTTTTTATTATTGAGTTGTAACAGTCCTTTATATATATTCAGGTTACTAGACCCTTATCAGATACATGTTTGCAAATGTTTTTCTGCCATTCTGTGAGGTTCCATTTTTGAAGTGTCCTTTGAAGCACTGCTGAGCTACTTTAAAAAAAATTATTATTATTTTTATTTCAGAGAGGAAGGGAGAGGGAGAGAGGGATAGAAACATCAATGATGAGAGAGAATCATTGGTCAGCTGCCTCCTGCACATCCCACATTGGGGATTGAACCCGCAACCTGGGCATGTGCCCTGACCAGGAATCGAACCATGATCTCCTGGTTCATGGATCGATGCTCAACCACTGAACCACCGTGCTGGGCTGTTGAGCTACTTTTAACAAATATTAAAACATCTTTTTTTTAAAAAATATATTTTATTGTTTTTTTACAGAGAGGAAGGGAGAGAGATAGAGAGTTAGAAACATCGATGAGAGAGAAACATCGATCAGCTGCCTCCTGCACATCTACTGGGGATGTGCCCGCAACCCAGGTACATGCCCTTGACCGGAATCGAACCTGGGACCTTTCAGTCCGCAGGCCGATGCTCTATCCACTGAGCCAAACCGGTTTCGGCTTAAAACTTCTTAAAACAAACTAAATTAGGAATATGTAATTGGTGATTGAATTATAGTTTAAATTTAATAAACATAATTTTACAAGCAAACCATTGTTTGCAGAACCACCCTTTGAGGCTTCCAAACTAAGAGTTCATTATGGTAGTAATTGCTTTATAGCATTTATATGCTAGGTGCTGTTTGGGCACTGCATGTATTAACGTAAATAATTCTCACAACAATCCTATGAGGTAGAGACTTATCATCATAGTATTGTACAGAACAGAGGCAGAGGATGGTTAAGTAATTTACCTGTAGCAGAGATGGACTGCAGATTCCGGTGCTCTTAACCACCTGTGAGACTGCCAAGATGGAATTAAACCATTTCAAAGAACCCCTAACCCCTCGCTTTGGGTTTGAAATAATAGTGCTTTCATGGTGTCTACACTCAAGGCATTTTCCCTCTCCGTACCAAGCCAGAAACTAGTACCAAGTGTCTTCATTGCTCCCTTTTCCCACAGTCTGGCTTCAGGACCTTCTCACTTCTCGGAGGGTGAGAGGCTTTAGTGTTTGGAAGTAATTGCGAAGGCGCCAGCGTCCCCCAGGTGGAGTAGTGCTAAATTTCTGGCAACTAATGGGCTTTGAGGAACAGGGGGTTCAGCCCAATGAGGCTCCAAGCTGAGTCATGGGTGGAGCCAGTGGAGAGGGTGGAACGGAGTCCCTGCTGGGTGCCTACTGTGTGCAGCAACCAGCTTACCTGAGCGGAGCCATGAGTTGGACCTGCCCACGTTGCCAGCAACCCGTTTTCTTCGGTGAGGCCCGGGCTGAGAAGCGGGAGAAAACTGGGCGAGTGTGAGCCGCTGGGTTCCCTGAGGACACGAGGAACAGGCGCGGGTGCAACCCCAGACTCCCTTCTAGCTGTGGGACCGGCACTCTGGCGGGATGGAGCTGGCCTCCTGGAGACACTCCCCACCGTCTCCGGGAAGCAGGATGGGGCTGAGGGGGGAAAGGAGGGCGATTGGCAGCCTGGTTCCACCTTGTTCCCTACAGCAGAGAAGGTGAGCTCCCTGGGCAAGAACTGGCACCGCTTCTGCCTGAAATGTGAGCACTGCCACAGTGTCCTGTCCCCAGGAGGGCATGCAGAGGTGAGACCTATCTGGGGCACACCACCCTATGTCTGTTACTGTCCCCCAGGCACCAGCCCCACTGTGGCCCTGTCAGCTCACCAAAGGCAACCTCAGTGCAACTCCCAAAACCACTTCCAGGGTGGGCCCCACACCAGCCAGGATTTGGGGACCCTGAGTAGTACTGGTGAGCCCCATGCCATTTGAGGGGGAGGAGAAGGCAGCAGCACTGCTTCCTGACCTGCTCTTGCCCTTTTCCCCTGACCACAGCGGCAATTCTGGCATGCCAGCCCACCCTTGCCCCTCCCAGCCCCACCAGCCCAGGCCAGTAGGCAGACACCGGGCAGTGTGTTTGGTAGGAAGACCTGTGAGACACAGGAGAAGCCCCCTTATCCCTGAGCAACCCCTTTTCTTCTGCTTGTGCCTAGCACAATGGGAGGCCGTATTGCCACAAGCCATGCTATGGGATTCTCTTCGGACCCAGTGGTAAGTACCAGCTTGGAAGGGGACAGAGTGCAGCGGAAACCCTCTCTGTGGCAGGGACCTGGAGACTCAAGTCTGACTCACCCTCTTCTCTCTGCAGGGGTGAACATTGGTGGTGTGGGCTCCTACCTCTACAACTCCCCCATTCTCACCCGTGCCAACACCACTCCCCTCCACCCCAGCAGTTTCAGCCCCCCAAGGCCCAGGACTGGCCTCCCCCAGCGCAAGAAAAGTAAGTGAGGCTGAGCCCCCTTCTTCTGATCCTTCCTAGGCTGGGGAACGGGGTGGAAGCAGGTGGCAGTCTCTCACATAGTCCTATGCCTCACATTCCTACAACTTTGTTCATGGCAAAATCTTCCATTATCCAAGACCAGTTTTTTTATGTTTCCTCATGTCAGCTGCTGAGTTCATAGGTAAAGTGGAAAATGGCATTACCACCCCCATTTTACAGGCGAGGAAACTGAGGTCAGAGAGAGCAAGTGACCTTGTGTAGTCACAGCTAGTCAGAGGCAAAGCTAGCCTGGAAGTCAGGCTCTCCCAGGCAAGACCATGGAAGGAATGACTTATGAGGAGTCATTGAGACAGGGCCAGTCCCTCACATTCTTCCACTGCTCCCCTCTGTTACTTTCTCCTGTCCCCTACAGTGGGCAGTGACACTGTGCTCCCCAAACACCTGACACCCCTGCCCTGGGCAGCTCTTATATCAGCTCAGGTTTCCTGAGGATTGAGTTGCTGACAGGGTTGGGCTGGTGGGCACCTGACCCCCTGGGAGAACGAGAAGGAAGTAGGTGGTCCCTCCTGCAGATAGGGATGGGACAGGAGGTGGGATCAGAGGGGACTCAGCTCTGTCTGAGGAAGGCATACTTATGGCCACCTGATGGGAGGCTCTGGATTGAGCATGGCTTTGGGAAGAGGACAGTGCCATATGCAGACTGGTGCTAGAGGGCCCTACTTAGGCCTGGCCTCCACCTCAGCCCTAGCCAGGGCCTCTTCCCCTTAAAGGCCCTTGCCACATGAAGACATTCACTGGGGAGACCTCGCTGTGCCCTGGCTGTGAGGAACCTGTCTATTTTGGTAAGTGACAAGAGAAAGTGAAAGGAGGGAAGTACAAGGTGGGCATCAAAGGGCAGGGAGGTGGTGCAAGGGT
Organism: Myotis brandtii; assembly: GCF_000412655.1. Taxonomy (NCBI): domain Eukaryota; kingdom Metazoa; phylum Chordata; class Mammalia; order Chiroptera; family Vespertilionidae; genus Myotis; species Myotis brandtii. Next base: position 4,099,034 of record NW_005355115.1, read on the forward strand.
CCCTGCCCTGCCCCTAGGGTTACTAACTCTCTCTACCACCAGCTGAGAAGGTGATGTCTTTGGGCAGAAATTGGCACCGACCCTGTCTGAGGTGCCAGCGCTGCCGGAAGACTCTGACTGCTGGGAGTCATGCTGAGGTGAGCAATGGAGGGATGGGTGGTTATGCTGGGAGGAGAGAGGCTGGAGATAGGAAAAGAGCCAAGCTGAGAGTGCTCTCTTTCTCTCTGTGTCCCAGCATGACGGCGTCCCCTACTGCCACATCCCCTGCTACGGCTACCTGTTTGGCCCCAAAGGTGGGCAGCCCCACCCTAGACACTGGGCTTAAAGTATGGCATGTGGGTCTGTGGGGATGTGTGGACAACTTCCCCTGTACTCAGATATATCCCAGGTCCCTCCCAGTTCCCTCCAGCCCTAAGCCCAGTACCCCCTGGCCCCAAGGCCCTGAGTGATGAGGCTCTCTCCCTCAGGTGTGAACATTGGTGATGTGGGCTGCTACATCTATGACCCTGTGGAGATAAAATCCAAATGAGATGCTTACAGAAGTCACCCTAACTCAGGCCTCCCATCATCCCCTCCATGATCCAATGGGAGCTACAGAATTCTTCAATCCCATGGAGGTAGGGGAAGATGGGATTCTGGCAGCGTGGGCCTCAGCTCCGTAGCAGACCAGAAAGTCTATACTTTCTCTGCCAACTCCTCCCTTTCTCATTCCTATCTGCTCAGGGGAACTGGTCCACCCCATTTTGAATGTTGGCCTCTTGTCCTTTCCAGTTCCTTTCCCCAGCAAATTCTATAACTTCAAGGTACTCATAAAACTTGTGTTTATTCAGCCTTCTCCAATAAAATGTTGGCTCCCATGTCTTCATTTCTTCTTTGGGCATGAGGCCTAGACAGTGGGTTGGGGGGGGGGGGGGCGGTGGAGGATGCATTACCCTGCAAAGTGCCAGGGAGGTAGTAAGACCAGCTGTGGAACAAAGAGCTCTGTTCTGGCCCTGGCATTGGGCAGCCTCCAGCATTACACAGTGAAAAGCATGCCCACAGACGTCATCATAGCACCATCTCTAGAAGAAGCACCTTATTCTGCACCTCATTGAGTGTGACAACCGATAGATCCTGTGGTGAGGTCTGTTAAGAAGTTTCATTATCCATTTGAGAGATGAACAAACTGAGGCTCCAAAAGGGAAATGCCCAAGGTCACACAGCAAATCAGTGGTAAAGGTCAGATCAGAAGCCAGCACCAGACTCAGTGGCTTCCCATTCAGGGCTCATCCCACAGCTCCATACCACTGCCCCAACCCAGGGGGAACCTTTATTTATAGAATCCGCTTAGCCAAGAGAGAGGTACCAGAATTCTCCAGCAGTCCAATGCATTTTGGAAGTCACTCTGTTGCTAGCAGTTGGATGAGCACAGAGAGTGGCGTTGGTGGCAAATCCAACCCTGAGCAGGGGGCTCAATGCCCCCAGCCCTGGTCCAGAACTTCTGTGGAGTGCCTGCTCCTGAGACCACTCAGTCATGGACCTGCTTCATGGGCATCTGTTCCTCCTGAAGGCTGGACGGGGCATTGGGGAGGAAGGAGTCGTGAATAATGGTGGGGTTTAGCCCCTGAGTCTACCACCCCAGCCTTCCCCATTAGTGCTGACCTAGGGTTTCCCCAACTCTTGGTATATAAATGTGTGTACTCCCACAAGGGACTCCTACACATGCTTATACACATCCCTGATGTACAGGTATACCTGAGTGTGCATACATCCACCTCTTCCTAGACAGTCTTAGGTATTTATGTACACACACATGGATATGGACTCGAGCATGCTTTTATACACACAATTTACATACTTTAGGTCATGTACCAATGCATACTTGCATAGATGTACCAGATACAGACATGTCTTCCTCTGAATCCTACCTAAGGTGTCAGGTACCTGAGCACCCATATCCACATGCAAGTATACACACCTCTTCCCCTCCACATCCTGGATGGTCTCTGGCAGCTGTGCCTTCCTTGTCTCTGGCAGCAGGAGGGCAGTGCAGGCAGCCAGCAGGGCAATCCCCCCATAAGTGAGCTTGGGCAGTGACAGCCATACTCCATCCAGCAAGGTCGCCAGTGGAGCCAAAGAGCCCCCAAGCCGGCCTACCAGTGCAGTCAGCCCCATCCCTGTCTGTCTGTTCAGAGAAAGGATGGGGGAGGGGTTGGTGCTCACAGCTACTTGGAGTCATGCCTCATGGGGCTCTCCCCGGGCTGGCAGGGAGTACCCCTGTTGGTACCCCCTTTTCTCCCCAGACAGCTAAGAAAGCTGAGGCTCCTGTCGGGTGGTCTTCCTGCCCACCCCTGGCCAAGGCCCCCCCAAGTCAACACCCACCAGAGGATGGGGCCCCCATTCTGACAGAGTACCAGTCAGGTATCATTGAAGGAAAAGAAATGTCACAGGAAAGGGGGTGGGGAAAAGCAGTGTGGAAGGAAGAGGGCCAGCAGCTCATAGATTATGCCATGTTGTCAGAGGAGGTGCAAGGCTTTCTAATCATACTCGGCTGCCTACACGCCGCCTCCTCACCTGCCAATAGCTAGTTGAAAGGGGCCAGGCCTTATGTCCAGACACAACTCCCCAGGGCAGCTCTGCCTGGGCTGCGGGGAGATGGGATGGGATGGGCAGACGGGGCTTCTGGCCACTGCTTTGTTTTAAAGGAGGCCCAGAGACGTCTGGCCTCCCTCAGGGTCACTTAGTGAAGAAGATAAAATGGCCCACCTTCTCCAAGATTGAGGCCAGCAGAGGCTCTGATTAGCTCCGTATTCTGAGTGCTGTGCCAGGGAATGGGTGAGAGGGACGGGGGTGCAGTGTGTTGTGTGTATGTGGGGGTGTTGGGAAGAGATGAGACTAACAAACCCTCTCCCCAGGGTTGCCTGGACTCGGGCTCCCCTCACCTGAGCACAGTCGGGTACAGCTCCGAGGTGAACAAGTAGACAGTGGTGAAGGCAGCTTCGGAAAACCCTTTCCCGGTCACCGCCAGGGCGGTGCTCCAGTACACCTTCTCTGGAGGAGAGGGTTCAGGACAGAAGGCGGAGTCTTCAGAGGGGGCACACGTCATTGGCCTGGAGCCGAGGCTTCTGGGAAAGGGCGGGGGCTCTTGGCCAGGAGGCGGGGCCTGGGCGAGTGGGTGGGGCCGGGCCAGGCTCACCGGTGGGCACCAGCAGCCTGAAGCCCAAGGTGAGAGCAGCGCCCAGCAGCATCTCTGCCTGTGTGAGGCGGCGTCCGGCGTGGCGCACCGACAAGTAGACCAGCAGCTTGGCGGGCAGCTCCACGGCCCCGAACAGCAGCTGCGTCTGGTACATGTTCAGCCCCAGCCCCGATATGTCCAGGCTCAGGCCGTAATAGGAGAAATTCACTCCAAACCTGAGAGGGGTCACAGGGCCACTCAGGGGCCTCCTTCCCACCCACCGTGTCCTCTCAGGGAACTTGGCCTTTAGGAGAGACCACCTCCCCCTTGTGGCCAAAGCTTCTTTGCCTAATCTTCACAGCAACCCTTCGAGGTAGGTACTAACAGCGTCCCTTCTACCTGTCCAAGGTCTCCCAATAAGGAAAGGGAAGAGCCTGAATTTGAACCCACGTGACTGATGCCTGCTCCATCTTCTGACCTTCCAGAGCCCCATCCCCCCATCCCCACCCCCACCCTGCTCTCCACAGTTATAGTTTACTTGTCCCGTTTCCTGTTATACTCAGTGCCGGGAGCCGGTCCATCCTTGCTGTTTCAAGGGACCTGGCATATATGGCATACTGTTCTTAATACGTTTGCTCACCTTCTTGTGCTATGTGTTTTAACCAAGGTCACCTCTCCGAGAAAGGTTGTTTCCCCAGGTAGGGACTTTTCCCTGAGGTTAGGGAGGGGATACAACCCCTTAATTAAGTGCCAGGCGGGTAGTTAAGCTACATAATCTTTACTCCCTGGAATGGAGATAAGAAACGCCCTAACCTTTGTAATAGAAATTGACAGGATTAAAATCGACTGGTATAAATACAGATGTAACAAGACAATAAACATCAGATCCTGATCAGTTCCTAACCAGAACTTTGGCCAGAGATCCTGGCTAGAGGTCCTGGCTAGGCTGCTGATCAACTGAAGGCTGTCTCCGTGTCATTCCTTCTTCGCCGACTCCGTCCACACCTTTGGGGACCCCTGGACCCTGCTGGGGTTGGACCCCAGCAACTCAGCATCATCCTGAAGTCAGCTGCTCCCTCCGCGCCCCACCCCCACCCCGCCAGGCCAGCCCCCTCCTCACCACACCATCATGCAGCACAGTGAGATGTGTCGGAGCCGCGGGGTCCGCAACAGGTCCAAGTAGGAAGGTCTTCGGACCACCCGCTCTGCAGCTGCTACTTTGCGCAGGGCCTGGTGGGGGAGGAGAGTTTGTGACATGGAGTTGACGTGTGGCCTTAGCAAGGCACATTGCTCTCTCTGGGTCTCTATTCCCCCCTTCTGCACTGGAGGGGAGAGATGGATGCACATGGGAGCTGAGCAGGGTAAACCGCCGAGGGTGTGGCCCGCCAGGCGATATCCTGGGAGAACTCTACATTGGACCAGGGAGCTTTTCCTGCACACACAGTGGGCCCCAGGAAGGGAGTGCTTGACACACACCACACACACACATGTACTTGCATGCTCTCACACACACATTCACCCTCACCTCCAGGCTCAGGCTGTCCTCACCCACAGGCCGCCCATTGAGCCTGGCACAGCAGAGCAGGTACCTGTGGGCCTCCTCCACACGGCCCTGAGTCAGAAGCCAGCGTGCAGACTCAGGCACCCACCTGGGGGACAGCAGGAGGCCCTTCAGTCAGCACCCTAAGTCATGTCTCCCTCCTGGGCACACCACAAGCTGCTTCTCAGCCTGCAGCATCTTCCCAACCCTCTTCACCTGATGAACTTTTATTCGTTTTAAGGCCCAACTTAGAAGCCACCTTTCCCCAGGCCTAGGTTCTCCATAGCCCGGGAGTCACTTTTCTATTCAACCGAATTGGTGTCACCCCCAAGACCTCAGCCCCCAGGACCAGCCACCCACTTCTCCCACAGGTGACAGGAGGGCATAGGATGAATGAGAGACAGACCCAGAGGTGTCATTCAAAGCCAGCTCATTTGGGGGAGGCAATGAAATGCCCACACTGCCCGGCCTTCCCTCTACTTGGCCTTCCTACCTCCATGCTGGCTCTGTCCTCCAGGGCACCAGCCTCAGTTTGTGCTTGGCTCTGTCTCTCATGTCCCTCTTGCATCCATCTCCATCTGCCTCTCTGAACCTGCCTTTCAGTCCTGGTCTCTGTCACTCACTCTCTCTCACTGGTCTGTCTGTCTATCTCTCTATATTTTGTTTTGTGTTTCTCTGCATCTCATGTATTGGTCTCTGTCTTTGGGTCACGGATTGTTTTTCATTCTCTTTGTCTCAATCTCACTGTCTTCGAATCTCAGCCTCTGATTATTCTGTCTCTGGCTTCTTCTCACTCCCCAGCTGCCCACAGGCCTCACCAGAGGCTGATGATGCCTGGGACGCAAGGCAAGGTGACAGCCAGCAGAAGCCATCGCCAGTCCCGTATCAGGTACCCGACCAGGGCCAGCAGCATCACGCCCCCCGTCCAGAAGGTGCTGCTCAGGACCCCTGCCACGGTGCGGTGTCCCACGTCCAGCCACTCCAGCTCTGTCCACAGCCAGAGACAGGAGGACAGTTAGCCAGGGACATGTGGCTCAGTCTCACCCTCCAGCCCTGTGGGCCCTGCCCGTTCTTTGCCTGCCTCACCCAGTGGCATCACGATGATGGTGAAGCCAGCCAGGGCTGTGCCAGTGAGGGTGCGGGTGATGACGAACATGATGTAGCTGACTGAGGCTGCAGTTGCCAGGCCCATCCCCAGGGCACTCACATAGGCCACCAGCAGCAGACGGCGCCGCCCAAACCTACACAGGGGTCATGCAGAGTTAGTTCCCTGCAGAGAGGAGGTCCCAAGACAGAGGCAGACTAGGCCCAGACCCCAGCTAGTGGGAGAAGGTTCTCCACCCCACTCCCTTATTAACCCCCCACCTCACCCCACCTGTCAGACAGGTATCCGAAGGCCACAGCCCCCACCAGCACACCGACGAAGAAGAAGGTAGAAGTGGCTCTGTTCAGGCCTTTCTGCTCACACACCAGGTCCCACTGCAGGGACAGGCAACGAGGGGCCTCCCATGGGCACAGGCCCCTCTCCAACTGGCACCAACCCCTCCACTCCAGACCCTGGGTACTTCTGAGGTCAACTGTGCCATCATCCTTGTACCTCCATGTCAGATAATAAACCTCTAACTGTTCCCCTCAGCTTGGGGGTGGGAGACTTTGTCCCTCCCCAACCTGCAGCTGCAGCTTCTTCCCATGGAAGGCCTTGACTATGACAACAGGAGGCCTGTACCTCCCCAGAGAGATTCTTTCCCCACCTGCATGCACCTCCATTTACAGATTCTGTAAATCCTAGACCAGGGGCCCAAATGAGGCAGAAAGAGGAGGCCTCTGTTGTTTCTCCACCTCTTACTGCAGAAACACCCTTCTCAACTCTCAGCCCCAGCTCCCTAGAGCTACCTCCGCCCTTTCCTGCTGTAATTACCTCCCAATTAATAATAGCAGCTCGCATGTATGGGCTCCTTACTACAACCTCTGTGCTTTAAATTAATATATCGACAGAGGGGAAAACTGAGACTCTGAGAAGTAAAGTAATGAGACCCATCCCACTCACGTGTCCCCCAGCCTCCTGGCTCAGGTACCTCCGTTGCAATGGTGGAGGAGAACTCCGAGTGGTCGTACTCCCAGCCCTGAGGGCATGGCACTGTGGAGGGCTCACCCTGCAGCTCCCCACGACTCTGCCCTTCTCCCCGCAACGTAGTGTTGGGGAGGGCCTGGGTGTAGGTGAAGCGGAAGCAGGAGCTGAGTGTGCCATCCGACTCCCGGGGAAGGTGGGCCTCCAGCCACATGTCCTGGCTGAAGTTGGCAGGAGCACCAGGCAGGACACAGTGGTGGGCAGGCACAGCAGCCAGGAAGATGGGCAGGAGGAAGTTCATGGGTAGCAGAATTCGGGGCAGGGCCAGCAGGGCCACATTCCGCAGTTGGAAGGGGCCAAAGCCACCCACCTGGTCTAGCAGCTCCTCGAATCCCATGCCACCCACAAATAACTGTCCCCCGTGTGGGCTCCCTATGTAGTAGTCAGCACAGCTCAGTCCACCCACCATATGGACCCTTGGACTCTGGAGGCGGGAGCAAATAGACTAATGGGCGGGGAGCCTGCAGCCACAATCCAGCCCTTGGAGGCTGGCCCAGGACTGGGCCTTCCCTGACCACCTTGGGATCCCTGCCTGTGCAGCCCAGTGTCTGTGAGGGAGGGGGCTGCCATCCGTTCAGGGGTCACTGACTCCATGGCTCTGGGACTTACATATTAGTGCTCAGGGACTAAGTGGGGTAACCGTGGGCTGCCATGATGGGTAGCTGGGTGTGTAGGAGCTGAGCCCATAGCCCCTTGATCAGCAGAGCTTCAAGGGTCCCTAAGAGGAGGAGTCTCCCGGGCATGGTGCCAGCCCTCCTTGGATGCCCTTTGTCCTATGAAACCCAGGTGAGCCTTGCCTATTTGCAACCACAGCCTGGACAGCAGCCCAGGATTCAAAACCAGGTGAAGGGTTTTTACTGCTGAGCTACGAGTGTTCTCTGTACTCTGTCAGATTTATGTCCCCACCTGGAGCATATGCCCTGGCCTGAGACACACCTGGAACCACACTGAGCAGCCTGGCCAATCTGGGGATCCCAGACCCATCACCCTCCCCCTTCTTCACTCAGGGGCTCTTCCTATACACACAGTCCCTCCTGCCTGCCCCCACCCCTATTTCCAAGAGCTTCCTAGATTACCCCGAGGGCGTGGTAGGGAAGGAGAGGGATTGCCATAGGTAAGTGTAATGCTTAAGACTCGGCATGTGTCTATCTTCCCCACTCAGTTCTCTCATAGCCCTGCCACAAAAGCACAGCAGAAACCAGCAATGTCAAGTGTTTCTGATCTGATTCTCCAAACACCAGGTCGGCAGAACTGGGAAGTTATCAAATTGTGTTCCAAGGGCTCCAGATTTCTAAGCAAATAGGCTTCTTCTTCTTTTTTAAAATATATTTTTATTGATTTCAGAGAGGAAGAGAGAGGGAGAGAAACATCAATGATGAGAGAGAATCATTGATCGGCTGCCTCCTGCACACCCCACACTGGGGATCAAGCCTGCAACCTGGGCATGTGCCCTGACCAGGAATCAAACCATGACCCCTGGTTCTGAGGTTGATGCTTAATCACTGAGCCATGCCAGCTGGGCAGCAAATAGGCTTCTAAGAGCCCAAGTTTTCTAAAAAAAAATTGAAAATGATAAATTTCATATAGCCCCCACTTTGAACAGATAAGGAAATGGGGTGTGTGGCTTGCTGGGATCACACGGTGACTCACCAGCAGAACTGAAGAGGGGACTAGGACCCCTGACTCTGGCCCAGGCCGTTGACCTCAGCTGCTGAGCTGGGGATGTTCCAGTCTGCACTGGGCTGGGCTCCCTCACAGAGCTCTGAGGAAAGGGCTATTCAGTGACACGGTGTGTTCACGGTGGTATAACAGGCATGGGGGTGAGGGCAGTGATTTGGAGGTGGTGACAGGAGGTGATAAAAGTAAGAGATATTTGTTGAGTCTCTAGTGCTACCCCACTAGAGTGAGGTACAAAGATGTCTCAGACACAACCCCTGCCCTCAGTGAGGGTGCAGTCTAGCAGGAGGGTTCAAATGAGTTACATAAACCTTCCTAACTTGTCTCACCCCTTTCAACCCACTCTCCACATACCTGCCACAATGAACATTTCAGAACAAATGTTACAGAGGAGTGTCTCTGCTTAAAGCCTTCCCCATCTCTCACTGCTGGAGGGTGAAAGTCTGCTGGAAGCTGGTCCATCCTTGTTGCTTGACACAGTCACTGCAGGGAAGAAACATCTGCACAGCATATGTTTCAAGGTACCTGGCGTATACGGCATACTGTTCTTAATCCCCCTTTTTTAGCTTTTTACCTATCAGATAAGCAAATTAAAAAAACAAGATGACATATAATGTTTACTTCAGAGAGGAGGAATAAACACTCCCAAAACATTAGTAAAGGGTGAAAAGAAACATAAAATTATGGGGAAGCTACCCGGGCCAGTGTGGCTCAATTGGTTGGAGCCTCATCCCATACAGTGAAAGGTTGTGGTTTAATTCCCAGTCAGGGAACATACTCAGGTTTTGCGTTTGATTCCTGGTAGGGGTGCAGTCGATGTTTCTCTCTCACATCGATGTTTCTGTCTCTCCCTTCCTCTCTCTCTGAAATCAATAAGAACATAGCCTCAGGTGAGGATTTTAAAAAATTGGGGGTAGGGGATTTTAGCAAGATGGCGGCATAGGTAAACACCGGAGACTGCTGCCGCAAACAACCACTTCAAAAATACAACTAAAAGACGGAACGGACATCACCCAGAACCACAGGAAGGCTGGCTGAGGAGAGACTCTTCAACTAGAAGGAAAAATAACAGCACACCGAGGCTCAGAGGAGGCGCAGTGTGGAAAATACTCAGGTGCGGAGGTGCGCGCGCAAAGCGGGCTGGTGGCTGAGAGCGCGGTTGTCGTTTTCGGTCAGGGGGGAGTCTCAGACTCTGAGCTCCAGATACGGGCGAATCGCTGGGGACTCAAACGGGAGAAGCGGGAGTGTCTGGCATCAGTTGGAAGGCAGCTTTCCCTCCGAGGTTTGCAGCGGTTCCTGGGGTTCTGAGAAGCAGAGCCTCTGGGAACGGGACTGAGAGGGGCCATAACCGCTCCCTCCGCCCGCCCTGTTGAGCCCGCCCCGCCCAAGCCCTGCGCAGAGCCATTTGCCGGATCGCCTCAGGCAAAGGCTAGATTAGCACCTCCCCAGAGGACAGAAGTTTTCCGCGGCAGACACAGCTGATTCACACAGCCAGTCGGCCTGGTGGTCAAATCCCTCTAGTATTAACTACAACAATCAAGGCTCAACTAGAACAAGACTGCGCACAAAGACCACTAGGGGGTGCACCAAGAAAGCATAAAAAATGCGGAGACAAAAAAACATGACAGAAATGGAGGATATAGAGCTAAAAAACGCAATTTTGAGGGCTTGCAATAAACTTTTGGAGAGCCTCACGAAAACTAATGAGACCCTCGATGCTATGATAAAGAAACAACTAGAAATTAAGCATACACGGTCGGAAATAAAGAATATTACACCCAATAGCAGACCAGAGGAGCGCAAGAATCAAGTCAAAGATTTGAAATGCGAAGAAGCAAAAAACACCCAACCGGAAAAGCAAAATGAAAAAAGAATCCGAAAATATGAAGATAGTGTAAGGAGCCTCTGGGACAGCTTCAAGCGCACTAATATCAGAATTATAGGGGTGCCAGAAGATGAGAGACAGCAAGATATTGAAAACCTATTTGAAGAAATAATGGCAGAAAACTTCCCCCACCTGGTGAAAGAAATGGACTTACAGGTCCAAGAAGCGCAGAGAACCCCAAACAAAAGGAATCCAAAGAGGACCACACCAAGACATATCATAATTAAAATGCCAAGAGCAAAAGACAAAGAGAGAATCTTAAAAGCAGCAAGAGAAAGAGACTCAATTACCTACAAGGGAATACCCATACGACTGTCAGCTGATTTCTCAACAGAAACTTTGCAGGCCAGAAGGGAGTGGCAAGAAATATTCAAAGTGATGAATAGCAAGAACCTACAACCAAGATTACTTTATCCAGCAAAGCTATCATTCAGAATTGAAGGTCAGATAAAGAGCTTCACAGATAAGGAAAAGCTAAAGGAGTTCATCACCACTAAACCAGTATTATACGAAATGCTGAAAGGTATCCTTTAAGAGGAGGAAGAAGAAAAAGGTAAAGATACAAATTGTGAACAACAAACATGCATCTATCAACAAGTGAATCTAAGAATCAAGTGAATAAATAATCTGATGTACAGAATGAACTGGTGATTATAATGAATCAGGGACATAGAAAGGGAATGGACTGACTATTCTTGGGGGGGAAAGGAGAGTGGGAGATGCGGGAAGAGACTGGACAAAAATCGTGCACCTATGGATGAGGACAGTGGGTGGGGAGTGAGGGCGGAGGGTGGGGCAGGAACTGGGAGGAGGGGAGTTATGGGGGAAAAAAGAAAGAGGAACAAATGTAATCTGAACAATAAAGATTTAATAAAAAAAAAAAAAGGTCAGATAAGAAACTATGGAAATGAAACAAGGAACTGTAGAAGGTTACCCAAAACACCATGATGTGATTATAGAGGCATGCTTATAGGATCAAATGGTATAAATACAGATGTAACAGGACAATAAAGAGAGAACCCAACTATGCTGATGATCTGAACACTGCCTCCGTGTGCTTCATTATTCGCCGACTCCGTCCACACCTTTGGGAACCCCTGGACCTGCTGGGGCTGGACCCCAACAAAAGTCCAACTCCCTAGCATGACCCATATGACCCCAAGACTGGCTTCTCTCCACCTGCCTCTGGCCCCTCCCAACAAGGCCTCCTTCCCTCCAGTTCCCCAAACACACCAGCCTGTTGGCACCTCACACCTTGCACCACTGGCCTCCATCTTATTCCTCTGGTGGATGCCCAAGGCATTCTGGAGACCACCTCAAGGGTAAGACCACTCCTGTCCCATTTGCTATCACTCACATGTGATCCCACACTGTCGGCCTCTGCTCATGGCAACAAAGTTTCAATTATAAAAGATAAACAAATCCCAGATACCTGCTTCCAGCCAGCCTCCACTGGGAGCTTGGGTGGCTGGGGGCTGTGGCCAGCCTGCAAACAGCCATCAGCCCCTCACCCAGGCTGGCCACACCCTCATGGGGTGAGGATCCCCGCTTGGGGGCTTAGCCAGCCTGAAAATGGCCCTCAGCCCCTCAGCCAAACTGGCCAGGCACCCCAGCGGGACCACCCACTCTGAGAGGGGTCTGGCCAGTCTGAAAACGGCCCTCAGCCCCTCACCCAGGCTGGCCACACCCTCATGGGGTGAGGATCCCCGCTTGGGGGCTTAGCCAGCCTGAAAACGGCCCTCAGCCCCTCACCCAGGCTGGCCAGGCACTCCTGTATAATAAAAGGGTAATATGCAAATGGTAATATTGATGTGGTTATGAAGGCAGTTGTGATGATGAGGATTGTATAGATGGTACTGATGGTGGTGGTGGTTGTAGTCATGAAAGTGGTGGTAATGGTGATAGCAATGATGGTGGTGATAGAGCCTAGTTTGGGAGAAGGGTATCTGTGATTTGAGTGACAATGGTGCTGGAATGGTGGGTAGGAGAGTTAGAGGTGGGTAAGGGAGATAGTGATGATTATGATAAAATGGATGGTGGTGGTAATGGGTGATGTCACACCACTTTGAGTTTACTACTACATGGGATAAGGAGGAATGCAGAAGATGCCACCTGGGGCTGATGAAAATGCGCTTGTATTATATTTCCTTCTAACCTATGGCCCAATTCCCATGACCTTGCTGACTCTCCACCCCATCACCTCATTACCATGGGCAATGATCAAGCTCCTACATCTGCTGAAGTCTTAGAAGTCGTTTTGACCTCCCTTCAATATTGAGTTAGTCTCAGCTCTTGTCCTGGTCTTGATGCCAGGACAAGAGTAGCCAATGGGAAAATATCAGCAGGCCCCAGTGTCTGCTGGTCAGAGACATGGCACCCTCCACACTCCTACCTTTGTCTCTTTTCTCCAGGGTGTTCTCAAGGGACCTTTCCTCCCTATTAACAAAGGCCCCTGCAATGTCTCTGATCTTGTAGCCCCTATGTAGCTAGCTCCTGACTGAGCAAACTTGCTCAAGCCACTTATTTCTCTGTGCCCCTGTCCTCAGAGCTCGCTTGGCCACAGGACAGAAAAGAGAAATATCTTTCTGGGGGAGTGGGGAAGAGGTCGGCCAGGCCCTGGCTGGTTTTGCTCAGTGGATAGAGCGGCCTGCGGACTGAGGGCTCTCAGGTTCAATTCTGGTCCCGACATGCCCGGGTTGCGGGTTCAATCCCCAATGTGGGGCGTGAAGGGGGCAGCCAATAGGTGATTCTCTTTCATCATTGATGTTTCTATCTCTTTGTCCCACTCCCTTCATCTCTGAAATCAATAAAAATATATTTTAAAAAATTAAAAAAAGGTCTGCCAGGGGCTGGGCAGGTCCTAACATGTGGAGCATCAGGTAGGCCCTAACTGGGCCTTGGGAAGTGAGTGTGCCCAACAGGTCTCGGGCTCCTAGGGGGTGGCGGGAGGGTAGGGGGTTCTCTGCAAACTTAGTTCTAAAGCCATCCTCCTGGGCACAGCCTACCCCTGCTTCAGACCTGCTCCTGCCCCCTTCACTCCTCTCTCTGCTCCCCAATTCACACCTGTGACCACACTGAACCACAAGCAGTTCTCACACCTTCACGACTTCCTTGCCCAAGCTGCTCCCTCTGCGAGAATGTCCTCTGCTCTTTACCTGGCTAACTCTTGTTTATCTTTCAAAATTCAGTATAAGGGTCACATTGATCTAAAAGCCTTCCTTGAAGCTCCCAGTCGGGGCTGGGAGTCTGCCTGAACTTTGTGTGCCAGCGTACATAGCACATGTAAAGTGGAAGTTAATTTACAACCCCCTCCTTCCCAGCTCACTGTGCACTGTTTCAATTCCCCATCTCTGGCAGCCTTTGGTGCATGTGGGGCTCAGCAATGGGCTGCAGAATTAACTGGATGAATGAATGATTAAAGGAATGCAAAATAATGAATGAATGATCCATAGAATTCTTTCATTCTCAATAATAAAATAAATTAAAAATAGAACAAGATATAATTTTTCATCTATTTGATTATTCTGGGCATTTTTGCTAGAATTAGACTTAGAAAAGTAACAAACATCAAAGCAAGGATATTAATTGCGGCACTATTTGAAATAGTAAAAACTTGGAAAAAATCTAATGAAAATCAGCATGGAGCTGGTTAAATAGATGAGGAGGTGGAACATTCATGTCATGGACTACTAAGTAGCCATTAAGAAGAATGTAAGGGTCCTCATACATTACTAGTGGAATGTAAATGGTGTGGCCACTGCAGAAAAGCTTCATAATGTCTCAAAATATTAAACATAGAGTCACCATATGACCCAGCAGTTCTATTTTGGGTATTTTCACAGGATATATACCCAAGAGAAATGAAAACGTATGTCCGCATAAACACTTGTAAACAAACATTCATAGCAGCATTATTCAGAATAGCCAACAGGGAGAAAAAAAAAACCCAAGTCCATGATGAATGGATGAACAAATGTGGTCTATCCATACAGCAGAATATTATTCAGCCATAAAAAAGAATGAAGTACCGATACATGCTACAACATGGATGAACCTTGAAAACATACTAAGTGAAAGGAGGTGGTTACAAAGAACCACATGTTGTGGGATTCCAGTTACATGAAATGTCCAAAATAAAAAAATCTATATAGAGACAGAAAGTAGTAGATTGGTGGTTGCTTAGGTCTGGAGGGGTTGGGGGAAATGGGAGTGATTGCTAGTGGGTGATGGAAATGTTCTGCTACTGATTGTGGTGATAGTTGCACAACTCTAAATATACTACCTTTACATGATCATATTCCATATAGATAGGGGGCTTTCATGTTTTAGTTTATATGCTTTTTAAAATATATATTTTTATTGATTTCAGAGAGGAAGGGGGAGAGAGAAGGAGAGAGAGAGAGAGAGAGAGAGACATCAATGATGAGAGAGAATCATTGATCGGCTGCCTCCTGCACACTCCCTACTGGGGTCAACCCCACAACATGGGCATGTGCCCTGACCAGAGATCGAACCCATGACCCTTCAGTCCGCAGGCCGACACTCTATCCACTGACCCAAACCAGCGAGGGCAGTTTATACGCTTTTAGCATTTGCCTTTTTACTGCAAACATGGCTTGCTTTTGACATTTTTGAACAAGGAGGAAGACGAAAGCATGTGAGCGCCTTACTCAAGGCTGGTGAATCAGGCCCAAGAGCCCCCCGGCACCCATGCCGGAGAAAAGGGGTTCCAGGAGGCCACTGTGGGGTACAGAAGATGGTTACATGGGTTCTGGGATGTTAGAGCTGTGTCTGATAGTCTTCTCAGAGGGAGAGCATGACTTTGGAGCCTGGGCTCTCTTACCTCAGACCCCAGGCAGGGCCAGGAGCCTGCCCTGGGACAGAAATTGTTTATGGTATTACCCAGATGGAAGATTCACACTTAGTGAATGTAGGGTCCAAAATGCAAAAGGTACTGCAAATACACTACTGTAAAGCCCCCTTCCCCCTTGCTTGCCTCCCAGAAGCAATTTGAGACCTCTAACTCATCTAAATAGATGCACATTAGCCCTAGCCAGTTTTGCTCAGTGGATAGAGCGTCGGCCTGTGGACTGAAGGGTCCCAGGTTGGATTCCGGTCAAGGGCACATGCTCAGGTTGTGGGCTCGATCCCCAGTGTGGGGTGTGTAGAAGGCAGCCAATCAATGATTCTCTCTCATCATTGATGTTTCTCTCTCTCTCTCCCTCTCCCTTCCTCTCTGAAATAAAAAATATATATTTTTATAAAAAATAAATAATTGCACATTATACACACATTTTTTTTACTCTCTTAGAGACCAGTCGAAAGTGTCTACAAAGAGCCACCTGCAGTAGACACTTCACAGTACCAGACAGTGGGGTCCCCATCGTATGGGCGGCTCGTTATAATGAGCCCCAACAAACAGGCATTAAAATTACATCTGAACTTCTGCTTTTACAGGTCCACAGTCTCTTACCCGATTTCTTTACAGTTCAAACACATGTGTATATAATCTTTAAAAAGGCAATTCAGTGTATATTCCATACATTATGAAAACCCCTCATAGAATCTAAGACAGCACTCCATAATCACATTATTATTTCCACTGCAAACATGTATGATAAGTGGAATTAATAATGACTACAGCCCGGCCAGCTTGGCTCAATGTTTGAGTGTTCACCTATAACCAGGAGGACTCAGTTCGATTTCCGGTCAGGTACATGCCTGGGTTTTGGACTTGATCCCTGGTGGCGGGTGTGCAGGAGGCAGCCGATCAAAGATTCTCTCTCATCATTGATGTTTCTCTCTAACCCTCTCCTTTCCTCTCTGAAATCAACAACAACAAAAATTTTTTTAAAGGAAAAAATATTATAAATTTTTTTTAAAAGACTACAAATAGTCTTGTCAGAGACGTGTGCCAAAATAATGGAAAAACTTCCAGTTTTCAGAACTTTTTGGGCTTCAGAATTGAGGTGAGGCTTTGTGGAACTATACAGAGAATGCTGCAATGAATACTTTTAGACACTCAATCTTGTGAGTGTAGGATACCTTTCTAGAAGGTCTGAGCCACAGGCTACGTTCATCTGTGATTTTCATAGATTTTGCTAGAATAGTGACCATTGTTCTTCCTTGCCTGTGAGCTGTTGTACTTCATGGTTTTCCAAACACACTCATTTTTATCTGTTAACTTCTGGGCACTGACAGTTTTTCCTCCCTTCCTCTCTGCACAAAGCTAGACTGAGAGTCTCTGGCCCTTGGTCAGACAGCCAAGCGAGCGGAGAGGGCGCAGCTTTGCCATCAGAGGCAGCAGGAAGTCCCTCCCACCAGTGCGACCCTGAGCAGGTTACCTGCATCCTCCAAGCTTCCGTTTCTGCTGGTAGAGACACTCCGCCTCCATGACAGTCCGTCCACGGCCACACTTGCCCACCAACTTGTGCTCTTCTGTCCTGCCACCCCCAGCCCAGGGCCTGCTCTCTGCCCTCTCCCCCGAAGGAAGAAGAGTCCAGGCCAACAGAAAGAAAGGTCCACAGGCTTTTTAATGGTGTGATGGCTACTTCCCTTCTGAGACCCGATCTAATCATGACAGCGGCTTCCAGGATGTTGGGGTCGGGTGGACAGGTGCAGGGTGGGCAGAGGCCATGCAGTGACCGGGGGCGGGTGGTACATTCTGTTTGGCATGTAAACATTCTTCTGTGGCTTCCCTGGAGAAGGGGAGGGCAACTCCCTGTCCCCAACCCCAGCCCACGGGGGCTGGTCCCCAGAGAAGACTGAGCAAGCCAGGCCCCTGTGAGGAGCTGGGAAGGGGGCGCCCATGTGCCTGGGGTACAGCCTTCTCCTGCACCCTCTTGGTGCACAGTGAGGCTGGGGAGGGAAGGCATGTCTGGGGTGGGCAGCCCCGCATCTGAGCCAGTGACAGGGGCTGTGATGAGGAGGAAGTGCTGGAGTGCGGTGGTGGTGGTGGTGGTGGTGGTGGTGGTGGTGGTGTGACACTCTGACAGAGAAGGGGCTCAGGACCCGCAGAGCTTGGTGGAGGGGATGGGTGCTCAAGGGAGAAGAGGCTGCACTGGGAGACATGGTTTCCTCTGCCCTGGATCCTTCCTGGGGAGAGAAGCAGAATCCTCTAGCCTCCTCCCACACTCGCCCCTGCTCCTCCTCCCCAACTCTGGTGACATTCAATGACGCAGAGGCCTGAGGTCAGTTAGGAGCCCTGGGGAGGTCTGGTTTCCCAAGGACAGACAGGGTTTTGCAGCTCTGCCCACCTTCGGTGCTGGGTGAAGCAGGACGGTAGGATGGGCCTGGGCTCTCTCGGGTCACCCCCTTTTCCTCCCAACACCAAACCAGGGTGTTGTTGGTCCTGGGGCAGGGGTGAGGCTGGGGCCCTACATTCACAGTTCGGTTGGTAGCAAGGAGCAGGCCCAGGACCTGGGTACCAGGGGTCACGCCCTGGTCCCCACCTGGCAGGAGCTGATTGTCATTCAGAGAAGCTCTAGGTGGGAGGGCATGGCCCCTCCTCCACCCCCTCTGCTGGACCCAGAGGGCAGTAGAGGTCTTGGGAGGGTCTCGGGTTGACAAAGAGGACTCTGTCCAGAGAGGTTTCCTGAGTGTTCTGGGAGCTTCTGCGTCAGCGTGGGGTGGACCTCGGGGGCTGTCCACCATGGAGTCCTCCCCTAGGCTGGTCTGCAGAGATGCCACCACCTCGGCATGGAAGCAGCTGCCCAAGCCTGCTGACTCTCCATGAAGGGCTTCAGCGGGCATCACCAGGCTGCTCCCTGGGTCAACTTCCTCGTGGGCATCCTTTCAAGCGATGGTGGCTGGGTGCTGCCAGATCACTGGGGCATAGCAGGGGCCTTTCTTCCTCTTTCCCTGGTTGTCGTGCCTTGTTCTCCATGACCCGGGGTAGAACAGAAGGGGCAGGGCAGGGGACAGAGGCTGTGGGTGCTGAGCATGGAGGAGGCCTGCCAGGACCTGTCCCAGATAAACAGGGTTGGCTGTCCCTTCTGCAGCCAGGGTACTGGTTGGCCCAGATGTGGGCAGTTGAGGCTTGTGATGAGCCGGGGTGAGAGCTATGCAGGAGCCAGACCTAGGAGGAGGCCCCATATCATTCATGGAGCAGAGCAGTCCTCACATCCCTGCAGGGACAGCTCGGCTGCATGGTGTGGGGTTATGACAAGAGGGATGAGCTAAGGGTGAGCTGGGGAGGAGAGGACTTGGGCTGGGCCCATCACACAAGCATATAATCTGGAAGTTAGAAGGGCCTTTCTGCCTTGAGTCCAGGGCCAGCTGTCATCTGTCTGTATGTCTGCCTGTTTCTGCTCTCTCTGGCCACAGGGGGACATGATGGTCACAGCCAGGAGAACAGGGAGGGTGGCCTGGCCAGAACTGTGTCCCTGAATCTCCAAAGGGCCAGCGAGAGATGATGACCAGCCACTCTCCACCTCCACTGAACCCAGGAGAGAAGGGAGTTGGCTGAAACTGCAGGAGGCAAGATTGAGTTCGATGGCAAGAAGGAATTCCGGATGCTGAGGGGTCCTGAGCACTAGATGGGGGCCAAGGGCCGGTGAAACTTCTTTAAAGCCCTTCCTCCAACTTCCCACTGGGAAATACAGGCCCAGGCAGGCAGCCCACACCCTGTGGTTCCCCCTGAGGCCCCACCCAGATACAGGGGGTGGGGGGACTTGCACTTTAGAGCAACCCCCACACTTTCTCACTGCCTCCCACAGGGTGTCCAGGATGGAGCTCTGGGGCAGGTCATACCTGCCCCCTCACACCTGAGTAGACCAATGGCCCTAGGTCCCACCTCCCCGCTGAGAAGAGGTCCTTCCCAGGAGACTATGGGGTTGGCCTCTAGGGGAGGCTGGAGCCTCCACTTGGGGAAATTGAGGCTGCCTTTCTGAAAGGGGGGTTTTGGCTGGAAGAGGGTTGGGAGGAGGGAAAGGCTCTGTAGGAGGTGTAAGCAGGGGTGTGTTGGGGGTGGAGCATGGAGAGCAGCAGAGGCCTGGCGGGAGAGCGGGCTGTCCGGATTAGTGGGGTCCTCCGAGTAGAGTGGCTGAGCCTTCCCCGCGGAGGGGCGGCAGGAGGTGGGAGGTGACTGGGGAAGGAAGGGAGGCGAGCTCTACCCCTGCGGCGAGGTGCCCCCCACCGGTGGAGCCTGGCTGGGGCGAGCACGGCGGGTGCAGGCAGGAAGCTGGGGCCGCGGGTGGCGCGTCGGGCGCGTAAGGCTGTGCTGGGAGCTGTTCCAGTGTGGCCGGCTGCGGGTTGGGGGCTGGAGTGAGGGTGGGGGCCCACGCAGAGCCCGCGCGTCATTATCTGGCCCCGGCCCGGCCCTCCGCGACACCTGCCCGGCCTTTGGTTGCTGCGCGCTGAGTCTGGAGTTTCCCTCTGGGTCCTTTCTTGGGCCCCCCTAGGGAGGGGGTGCCATCAGGCTCGGCCCGGGCCTGTGAAGCGCCTCGGGGTGCGGGCCCTCCAGGCCGGGCCTGGTGCGAGGGTGAGGGGCTCTCTTTGCGGGACAGGGACTGGCTGCGAGGGGACGCGCTGGAATTGCGCGCGGTGGAGGCAGGGAGGCCCGGACTGCGCGGGGCTGGGGGCCTGGTGCTGGCTTGGCCTCGCCCTGGGCCCTGGCCCCGGCCAAGGGGCTGTTTGGGACGGAAGTCGGCAGCAATGGCCGACCCTGGAGGCTTCTGCAGCTGGAGCCTGCGGGAGGAGGAGGGGGAAAAGAAGAGGAGGGGGGAAAGCAGAGACATTTTCAGAATCGCAATGAGCCCTAGAGTCTTGTATCCACAGACCTGGTTGAGACCTGGCACAGAAATAAACTGAGCCTATTGCCCAGGGCAGGACTTCTAGGGGCCGCACACTCCCGGGCTGCTCCCTGCAGGAGCGCTCCCTGCAGGCTTTCTTCCGCATCTCTATTTCATCTTTCAAATTCTCATGGATTTTACATTCTGCTCTGTAATATACCCTTGTTTATGTTCATATGAATGAAGTTTTCTCCTAACTATTCTGGACTTTCTCCTTTGGCTTCAAATGCCTCATGACACACCAGAGGCCCCCATCAGCCTTTCCCAAACCTGGCCTCCCTGGCACCCCTCCAGGCCTGCTCACTGTCTCCACCCCCTTGAGCCCAAGGACAGGACTGGGACCCGAGTCAGAAGAGAGACTCAGTTGGTGATGGACAGGAGGTACATTCGAGGGGCCTTCCTGAGTCTTCGATAGCCCCTGACCTTAGCCCTGGGGAAGTCCCTGCTGGTGGAGGCCTTCTGTGGTCGCCCTCTGCCCACCCTGGGGCTGGCAGTGGTTTCTCACCTGCTGGTGATGGCTGTGTCCGATGCTGGGGCCGCACCATGGGGTCTGCCCGGGGACTGCTGGGCTGGGGCAGGCGTGGGCATGCGGATGCTGATGGGGCGGGGAATCCGGCTCCGGGT
>NW_005355115.1:4119968-4128963 GCF_000412655.1 Myotis brandtii
AGAGGCGGGCATGTCCTCCTCGGAGCCTGTGCCCGAGAACGTCTCAGAGGCGCGGCGCTGCTCCTCGCTGGAGGAGGAGGAGGCCCCAGAGGCCAGCCGCAGCAGCAGGCGGCCCTGCCTCTTCTCCATCACCAGCCGGGCCAGGTCCTGCTGGGGTCTCCCCCGCTTGCTCCACCGCTCTTTGGCCGACAGTGAACCTGAGGGCTCCGAACCAGTGTCCTCCTCCGACAGCAGCACAGGGATGCGGCTCCTGCAGCGAGGGCCTGGCATGGCACGGTGGCTGGGGGAGATGGTGGCCAGTTTCTCGGGGTCTGGTTCCAGCGGGGATGCTGGGGCTGGCCCATCGACAAGGGGTGATCCACTGGGCAGTGAGTCCATGGCCACCTCCATGGGGGTGTCCCCAGGAGGGCCAGGCAGGGCACAGCTCTCCAGCCCTGACTGGGCAATACCGTTCTCCAGGGGCACAGAGGTCCCCTCCTCTGCAGCCCTCCCCTCAGAGGGCACCTCCGGGCCCGGCTCGCCCCCAGAGCTGAGCTCCTCGGGCCGTGAGGCTTGCCCACCGGAAGACATGACGTTGAGGTGGGTTTTCTCTGCAATGTGTACGAAGGTCCTCTCAACTTTGGTGAAGGGTGAGGAGGTGACTGCCACTCCCCCGGCCCCTGCGGTGCCTGCCCCGGTCCCCAGCCCCGTCCCAGGCCCGGGGGGCTTGGGCTCAGACTTGAGGATGGAGGACAGGGTGCCTGGCTCAGACACGTCCAGCTGGCTACCGGTGGGCTGGGGCCGCTCGTTCTGAGGAGTGAGGGCAGCCAGGGTGCCCAGGTCAGGGTCAGGGGCCAGGTCGGCAGTGACAGGCGACTTCTTCATGTCACCAGGGGAGACGAGCACCAGCGTTTTGGAGCCCTCCTCAGGCTCCAGGTCCCCGTCAGCCATGGAGGCCCGGCCCCTGGACTCCTTCTGGTCATCAGCCAGCAGCGTGGACGGGGCGCCCTCCTGGCTCCGGTCGGTGCTCCTCTCGCTCCCCTCACTGCTGGAGCCACTGCGAGGCCCCAGTGCCTCCCCCAGGGCTATTGCCTCCTCCTCCACTTCCTCCACCTCTTCCTCCTCCTCCTCGTCCTCCTCTTCCTCCTCGTCCTCCTCGTCCTCCTCCTCTTCCTCCTCCCCTTCCTCTTCTTCATCTTCTTCCTCGTCCTCCTCCTCTCCCTCCTTCCCATTAGCTTGAGGCTGAACAGGAGTCAGCGGGATCTGGGGGGTGGTGAGGAGCATGTGCGAGAAGCCCACCCTCCGGACCCTGTGGAGCAGCCGGGCCCGTTCGCGGTAATCGGAGAGGTCTTTCTTGAAGTCCTGGTAGGGCAGACTCAGAGGCACAGCTCGTGGGAGACCGTTCACCTCAAATGGGGGCGCCACGGAGAACACCTGCAAGGGGCACACACAGGGACCGGCTGAGGCCACCCCCTCCGGGGCCCGAGAAGACCTGACTGCACCCACAGCTGAGAGGCCCACAGGCCCGGGTGTGTCCACAGAGTGTGAGCTCCTGAGGGCAGGCACTGGGTCTGTTGGGTTCATTGCTCTATCCCCAGGACCTAGGGCAGTGGTTCTCAACCTTCCTAATGCCGCAACCCTTTAATACAGTTCCTCATGTTGTGGTGACCCCCAATTTCATTGTTACAAATGGAACATAATTAAAGCATAGTGATTAATCACAAAAACAATATGTAATTATATATGTGTTTTCCGATGGTCTTAGGCGACCCCTGTGAAAGGGTCGTTCGACCCCCAAAGGGTCGCGACCCACAGGTTGAGAACCGCTGTCCTAGGGTCTCCGATGAATGGTTGTGTCCATGCTCCAGGTCCCCTGAGGTCCCAGGCCCTGATCCTGAGGCTTTTCTGTTTCTCAGCCTTCCATTTCCCCACTCCTCTCCTCACCACGTGCATCCCCAACCCCAGAGCCACGCTAGTTCAATCGGTAGAATAAAATGATCATTGCCAGGCAGATTAACCCTCCCTTTTACCGACGAGGAAACCAGGTCCAAAGAGGGGCCCTCACCGCCTCCTCGCGGCATAGTTCCTCTGCAGCCAGGAGCTGGCTGCCCAAAGCCCAGGGCCTGTGCGGGACAGGCAACGTCTAGGCTGTCCCCCAGCTCCCACGTGCAGGCTGGGCCACTGGAGCTCCAGGACCCTGTCCTCCCACCGACCCCTCCACAGGGGCTTGCAGCCCACACTTCCTCCAGGAATTCACAGCCAACCTGTGAGGGCGGTTTCTTTTCACTCGATTAAGTTTTCCCCTTTGAAGCTTTGTAGAGCAGTGGTTCTCAACCTTCCTTATGCCGCGACCCTTTAATACAGTTCCTCATGTTGTGGTGACCCCCAACCATAAAATTATTTTCGTTGCTACCTCATAACTGTAATTCTGCTACTGTAATGAATCGTCATGTAAATATCTGATATGCAGGATGTATTTTCATGGTTACAAATTGAACATAATTAAAGCATAGTGATTAATCACAAAAACAATATGTAATTATATATGTGTGTGTTTTCTGTCTTCGGCGACCCCTGTGAAAGGGTCGTTCGACCCCCAAAGGGGTCGCGACCCACAGGTTGAGAACTGCTGTTGTAGAGCGTCCTTGGCAATTCGATGGCCCTGTCTGGTTTCCTAAGACTCCTGCCACCTCTCCCCCTAGCCTCCTTCCTTCCAGACTAGAAAGGCCTGGCCACCTCATCAGAACGCAGCTGCTGCATCTTCTCCAGCTCTGCCCTGTCAATCCACACCCCCCGGCACCCACGGCGCGGGCCCTCAGGCTGACCTGGCTCTATTCCAGACTGACGGTGCTAACAGTGCCCAGCATTGTGTTAGCCTTTTGAACACACTGGGCCTCCATCTTCCTAAACACAGCCCATCCAGAGCCCCAGAGATCCTGACACTCCCAACGCCTTCAGGGGCCGTCCAGACTCTCAGGGAGTCCTGCCAAGTCCCCGCTTACACATCTGTGTCTGCTGCCCCAGCCCCACGGGCACAGCCCTGTCTTGCCTGGTGGTTCCCTGGCCACTGGCCTGCTTTCTCCATCCCACACTGCCCATCCATCCATCCCATGGCTGCCAAGGGATCTCCCTGAAACTTAAATCGAATCCCATCTCTCTCTGCTTCAAACTGCCCCCCTACCCCCCTCCACACCATGATCTGGCTCCTATCTTCTGCTCCAACCTCACTTCTAGCAGCAGCCTCTGACCCCCCGCCCTACACCCCAGCCATTCAGATGCCACCATGCTCCCTAAGTGGGTCATGCATCTCACATTTCTGTGCCTTTCCCAAGGCAGTTTCCTCTGCCCCGGGTTCCTTCTCACCCGCTCTATTCACGTGAAAAATCCCCGTTCCTATTCCAGGACCTGCTCAAACAGCTCCTCTCCCCAAAGCCTTCCTGTCCACCCACCAAGCAGACTTCACAGCCTCCTTTGTACTTGTCTCCCACATCCTTCCATTAGAGACCCTCCCCCCTCTATTCCACAAGCAGGTGTTTACATAGTTCGCTCTCTCCATAAACGCTAAGCCCCTTGAGGGTCTTTCATTCATTCATTCATTCATTCATTCATTCAAAAGTCCTGAACCTGTGAATGCAGTGAATAAGATAGACATGGTCCTTGTGTTCAGGGAGTGTGCAATCTCTATATTAGGAAACAAAATGGGCACGATACACACTTTACAAAGGCTGTGATCATAAATGAGGCCGTATAAGCAATGGGTCTGGCATGTAGCAGTTTCTTGATAAATGTTAGCTCCCTCCCACCCACCCCCTACTCTGATTTGGAGATCATTGCTTCTATCCCTGACCCCAGAAACGCCCAGATACCACATCTATGGGGGCGGGGGGGGGGGGAGAGGGGGGGGGAAAGGAAGGGAGGCCTTTGTGCAAACAGTTAGCCCAAAGGCTGGTGGAGGGGAAAGGCAGAAACCCCCAGGCCGAGGACCTGCCCACGGCTGTCTGTGCTTTCTACCACCCCCAACTGCCATAATCTCCCTCACAGCCAGACACTAGGTGATGACTTGCTGGTGAGGCTTGTGGAGCGGGGTGGGAAACTGATGCAAGACATGGCAGCATCAGACCCAGACAGGACCCCAGCACACCCTGTTCGAGCCGGACAGGGAACTTCCTTCGAGCACTGTCCCCTTCATATATCCGGCTGGAAGTCTCCAGCAATTGTTTTCTTTCTCTGCACCATTCTCATTATTCATTAATTTATTAATTCACTTAGCAAACATTAACACTGCTTCTGTGCCAGGCCTTGCGTTGGGTCCCTTAGCCATGTTTAGTTTCCAACATCAAGGTTAGAGAAGATGACTGGGCAGAGGTGGAGGGGGTTGCTGTGAGCTCCTGGGTTTGTGGGGACCACCGGGCAGGTGCCGGCACTGACAGCCAGGGCAGGCAGAGCGATGCAGAGCTCTGGTCAGGCCTCCCTCCTGTCCAGCTCAGAACCCACCCACCCAGCACCAGACACATCCCACCTGGCAGGGATACCCTTCAACCCCAGGAATCCTTTCTCAGCAGAACCTCTGCCTATTTGCCCTGCCCCACCTCTGACACGTAGGGCATCCCTGGCAGAATCACTCTGCCCTCTGGCCAGGGCCTGGATCTCTGACAAGGCCCCATCCAGCGGGTGGACCTGCCTTTCACAGCGCCCACTTAGCTGATCCCAGCTGGAGCCTTCTCCCATGCCATCTGAAAGCCCTCCTCTTCCATGACATGGGAGGAAGGAGGAAGGAGAACTGAACATCAGTCATTGGTGATAACATCAGGCTGGGAAACTGAGGCCTGGAAAGAGGCATTGACATGCCCAAGTCACAGAACCCATCAACCAGGGTGGCCCAGAACTCTTTCCACTGCCTCACTGTCCTCCCTCTCCCCTCCCCTCCCCGCCCCCAGCAGGGAAACCTGGGACCCTCTGCCCTTTAGCAGGAAGGGCTGTGAACCTCACAGTGGGGCAGCCTTATCCCACAGATCCCTGCCAAGCCCACCTCCTCCTGGGCATGCTGGGTTTTCTGTTTCAAAATCCCTCTGCCCTCCGTATCTGGCTCCATGTGGGAAGTCCTCCCTCACTCTCTCCAGGCCTCTCCTGGATGCCTGAGCCCAATGAGCATTCATTCATTCATTCATTCACCCATGCAATCCAGTGCTCACCTATCAGCCAGCAACCACTAGATAGCCTCTGTGTGCTTGGCCCTGGAGGCTGAGAACACCATGGAAGGGGACCAGCCACGACACCCCCCATTTCAGCTCAGAGGGAAGCAAGAGTGCTGGGTGTCAGCAGGGGATGCAGGAGTCCCGGAAGCTCCCGCCCGCCTGCTCCCTTTCCAGGGCAGCGACCTTATGATTCTAGTTTGCTCATTGTGCTCTCCAGCCTGGTTTGCACAGCATTACCTGCGAGTGCTTCTTCTTCTTCTATTTTAAATATATATTTATTGATTTCAGAGAGGAAGGGAGAGTGAGAGTGAGATAGAAACATCAATGATGAGAGAGAATCATTGAAGGGCTGCTTCCTGCACGCCCCACACTGGGGATCAAACCCAAAACCCAGGCATGTGCCCTGACCAGGAATTGAACTGTGACCTCCTTGTTCATAGGTCGACGCTCAACCACACTAGCCAGGCTCTGGGGGTGCTTCTTACAAATACAGAGTCCTACCCCCCCGAGTCTGTAGGTCAGAGATGAGGCTCAGAAATCTGTCTGTTTAAAGCTACCAGTGATTCTACTAAAGTTGGCAAAAGGCAAATGTCAGAAGGGTGGGTGGCGGTCGGAGAGGAGGCGGCCATTGGAGCTGAAACCCAGAGAGAATGAAAGCCCAGCCCTATCCCTGCCCCCACTGAGCCCAGACCAGAGGGCTACAGCCTCACTAGCTTCAGAGCCCAGCCCAAGTTCACGTTTTCTCCAGTCAGCAGGAAAGAGAGGCGGGCGGACAGACTCTGATCTTCCCTACCAACAGCAAAACTGGACCCTCCTCAGCCCTGACTCCTCTGACACGGGCACTGGGGACAGACTACTACACACACACACACACACACACACACACACACACACACACACACGCACACACACACACACGCACACACACACACAAACGCACACACAGGCTACCACACACACACACACACACGCACACACGCACACACGCACACACGCCCAACAGGGCGCACTGAGCAGCTCTCCCGCCTGGACCCGGGCCAAGCCCGGTCCTCACACTGCACATCAGCACATGGGCCTCAAGGTCGAAGAAGGGGGGTGCTGAGTGACAAAAAAAGGGAGAGTGAGCCTAATGTCCCCCCTTCCCTCCCCGTGGGGGTGGGGAGGACTTTGTGCCTCTCACAGCGGTGCCCCCCTCCTCTTCAGCCACCAGGTGCACACCTCCTGCCGCCCTCCTCCCCAGGGGGAACGCCCCCTGGCCATCATGGCCCAGCCTGAAAATTGGAGATGAGAAGTCAACAGCGTAGCCTCCTCTGCCAACCCCCATCTCTCCCAGATTCTTTACTGGTCTGTCTGAGTGTCTACTCTCAAGCCACATCCGTCAAGCTAAGAGCTTCCCCTGTTCCTCCGCCCCAGACTCACTGGCCAGACAGTCCTCTGAGTGGAAGTGTTAGGGGCAGAAATAGGATAGTGGGGACCAGCTATAACAATAAGAAATATGAACCATGCTCTGTTAACCATGATGGTTCTGTTCTGATTAGAGAAAGCACCTTCTAACCTGGCCGAGAGCTGTACGCCCCGGGACATGCGAGCTAACATCGGAATGAAGTCCATCCTCCTTTTCTGAGAACTGCCCGGAATCCTGGAAAGATTAACAACCTTGGACCCGCGCGCAACACACACACACACACACACACACACACGGCCCGTGTTGTCTGTCACCTGTAACCATCATACGTTGCCTACTTCCCCACGCCTGTAATCCCTATTCACCTGTGTCATCATTGCCCTTCTACCCAGTATAAGCAACTGGCTTATGGGGAGGGTCGAGCAGGTTTTCCCGGGTGACCTGCTGCTCTCCCCTACTGCCCACATTATTGGAATAAACGCTCATATAGGATTCAACCCTGTCTCTGCTTAACTGGCTCAAGTAGCAACAGGCAGCCTTGACCCACTGGCTGTCCGGTTTTAGAAGGGGTAAGATGACCTGGGAAGGTGGCTGCCTGCCTTAGACCTATGCACATCTCCACACACTTGATCTCCAGGTCTCTGGCCCCAACCCGTTCCTGCCGGCCCCGAGGCAAGGAGCTGGCAGCCCGGGGGCTCTCTCAATGCTCTGGAGTCAGAAACGCAGCTTCTGGCTTGCCCTCCTCTGCCCCACACTTGCTTCAGGCCCCAAGGAGAAAGGTGTCTTCCTCTTGGGGCACTGTGCCAGTGCACGGGGTGGGGACCCCCGCAGGAGCGGGAAAGCCCCACCCCTGCAATCTCAGAAGTCTGCGCCATCCTCTCCTTCTCCATGTCCCCACCCTCTTGTTGGTCTGGTCCTCCCTCAACCCACATGCTATCCTCCCACCCCCACTCCCTCATGATCCCCCTCAACAGACCCTTCTCCGCAGGCCAGAGCTACTCAGACCTCCCCTCGGAGCAGAGAGCCCGGGGAAGGCCTGCGGACGCCGCACAGAGCTCCCTGGCGTCCTAGCTTCCCACCCCACCGCACCCACGGACTGGACCGTCTGATCCATGTAGGAACTATCAGTGCTCCCCCCTTACTTCTCCTCCTGGCCTTGGCAAGATGGCAAGAGGACAGTTTGGAGGAGGGCCCCAGAGACCAGAGTCCAGCCCAAGCCCCTCCTCCGGATGGATGAAAGGAGACAGCCAGCGGGGAGAGTTGCTCCAGCCCCACCAAGCTGAAGCCTCCTGGGGACCCCTTCCCGCCCCCCCCCCCCATCAGCCTAGGTCTTAGGTCTTAGCTGCGGGTGGAGGTAGGGGTGGGACTGGATCCATTGATCTGGAATTTGACCCCACAAGATCCCTGAGTCAGCAAAAGACTAGCCCCTGCCCGCTGCCCTCTGCCCTCCCGCGACTCCAGCCTCAGGGTCTGCATGAGGGGTGGGTTAGGAAGGAGGTGGGTGAAAGAAAGCAGGCGAGGCGCAGTTCCTGGAAGGCGTCTTTAATCAGGATTTGGTAGTACACAAGCTCTCCGGATTGTCTGATTAACATACAGGGACTGAAAAAGGCACAAGATCCCTCGCACAGCGACGTGTGACGGCGGGGCGCCCCCACCCCCGCCCGTGCGCGCGTGGGTGCGTGTCCGTGTCCCACCCCGTGGCGGCGCCGCGCGTGTGCGTGTCGGTTTCAAGTGTTGGATGTGTACAGTACTCGCAGCCGAGGGGCGGGCTCGGTGCATGCGCCTCCCCCGGCCGGCCCGACGCCGCGGCCCACGGAGGACGCACCCGGAGAGGAAAAAGCGTCCCATCTTCGCGCGTGTGGTTTTGAGTTTTCGTGCATGCTTGCCGGGGTCGGGGAACAGAGCAAGCTATAATACAGGATTATTGCAGTACAAAAGGGGGCGGGGGTTGACGTCGGGCGGGAGGCGCGGGGATAAACCAGCTGGGATCCGGAGGGTCCCCTCGCCACCCCCTTCCCATCCCTCGCTCCCCTCTCCACCGCCATCAGTGAGCGCCTCCTCGGTCCTTGGAGGGAAGGGGCTGAGCTCCCCCGATCCCACCAGTCCCACCTCTCAGGGGACCCGCCTCCTCCCCCGCGGAAACCCCTCCCAGCGAGGGGAGGGGTCGACGGAGCAAGTGCAAAGGAAGCAGATGTTGGTCCCTGAGTTTTATTTTCGGAGGTGGGGAGGGAGGAGTGCCGGAAGTGGGGGCAAGTTTGAGGTCCCCCCCTCCCCAGGGCGCTCAGTGATGGAGTGGGGTGGGGCAGGAGACACGGACGCTGGGGCGCGGGCGAAAGGGGGGTTGGGTGGCTCTGAGAGACCTAGACTCAAAGCTCGGCTCCCCCCTCAATCTGGGCTCTTTGGCATCCAATTGCAA
>NW_005355115.1:4129319-4134401 GCF_000412655.1 Myotis brandtii
CCCAAGTCCCCTGGGGGCGCGCAGCAGCGAGTTAGGAAGACGGAGCGTACATTCGTGGTGCGATGGCGGCGGACGGGGACGGGCGGACAGTGAGGCTTGGGGTCCCGGTACCCTTAGGAACCGGCGAGGGGGGCCGGGAGCCGGGCCTGTGCTCTCCCTGGCGGGGCTGCTAGTCTGCTGTCCGGAGAGAGGACGGCGTGCGCGCACAGCTACGGAGTGTGTGCGTGGCCGGTCAGTGTGGCGAAGGGACCCCACCCCGCGCCCTCCCCGCGCCCGTGCAGGGAGAAAAGAGGGTACGCGGGGAACTGACGGTGGAACCAAGTGGAAAGACGGGTGTGGGAGGTTCCCGTGGTCCTTTGGGTGTCGTTGCCCCCCCCTCCCTGCTGCGCTTCTCAGCTCTTTCCCGGGCGGGGAGCCCACGGGTGGTGTGGGAACCATTGGGACACCTGAGGGACTGTCCTCAGGCCGGGAGTTCTCCCTTAGGGAGAGTTGCTGGAACATTTCCAGAGGGGGGCCCACCGGCCCCAGGGGCACCTCTGCTCCTAGTGGGGATAGTGTGAGCTTTGGGGACATGCCCCCCAACTTAAGGAGAGTGATCGGCCACACTCCTTGTTACCAAGGTCTGCCCATGAGGGTGGGCGATTCCTGCCCTTCAGGTTGGGATCTCAGTGGAGTTTGGGGTGGGGTGGGGTGGGGTGGGGTTCAGGCCCTCCTTAGGGGTCTATGTTTCCATCAACCCGCGGATGGCAGGGGACACAGCAGTCTCGTGCTCCCACAGCCAGGGGCACCCACACCCTCCCTAAGCATGGTCCCTCCCCTGGCCACCCAATACAGACACATTGACACAGCTCCCTCTGCTCACCCCAGTAGCCCAGGCTCCCCGCCCCTGCCTGGCAGAAGCACCGCCCCTCCCCAGAAAAAGGGACCTCGGCGGGCAGAGGAGAGGAATGGTGATTGGGTTGGAGAGGCCTGCCCCCCTCGGCTGGGGAAGCAGGAGTTAATGTGCCAGCGTGGCTCAGAGATGCCATACCCCCACTGGGCAGCTTTAGGCCCATTTCCCCAAAAGTGGAGATGCAGAGGGAGATTGCTGGGTGGGGGATGCTCGTGGCTGGGAGAATGTTCAGTAGTTATTGCTGTGACCCAAGCTGCCTTGAGTGTGTGGAGGGTCTATTCATTACGGAGAATTTACTAGAGCATTTTTCACCGACTCGGGGTTCTGTCCCACAGAGAAAATACTGGTCCTATGAGGAGGGCCCTTCTCACCACGAACAAGTCCAGTGGCTCCCACACTCAGGCGCGCGCACACACACACACACACACACACACACACACACACGTGCGCGCGCGCGCACACACACACGTGCACCGCACACCTCCCACGTGCGCGACGCACACACACACACACACACGTGCACACACACGCGCGCACGCGCGCACACACAGCGCACCGCACACCTCCTTGCTCTAGGAAGCCCGCCTGACCCTGACCCTGTGAGAGCCGCAGCCTTGGACAGAGGGAGGTCGACTGTGCTCGGGCTCACGGTGGCAAACTGAGTTTGGGGTCTCTGCCTGTAAACTGGTTTTGTTTGGCTCACACGGTGATTTTTCTTTAAAAAGCTGTTGTCGTTTTTTAAGTTAGATGCCAATAATTAAAAGTTGGGAGACTTCACGTAAAAAATCGGAGATTTCAGCAACAATTGGCTGAGCAAAGGATGGTGTGGTGGGTCCCCTTTTACCACTGTCCCTGCATCTGCCCACTCCCTGACACGCTGGGCTCCTCTTGACACTCAGCTTCAATCCCACGGTCAGTGCTCACCAACGTCAGGACCTGCCCTGTCGGTGAGCCCAGCCATGAGGGTCCCACCGTGACCCCCAAGGTCAGGGTTTTGAGCATCTGCTTTCTCCGCTGTAACTCTTACTCAGCCACCTCAGCCCAGAGCTGCCAGGGGATGCTTGGGGGAGCGGGGGTGGAGAGGTTGGGGTCTCTGGAGAGACAGGCTCTGCCATTTCAACCGACCCCAGTACTCTGGAGTGACCCGCCCTGGACACCATCCGAGTCTGGCTCACAGACAACTCCCTTCTTACTAGATGGGGTGGGGAGGGGCCAACCAGGAAGGACGGTCAATAGACCGAAATGCTTTAAAACTATCAAACAAGACCTCGGTTATTCGGCATTGGCAGGGGTTATTTTTTTTAAATGTTTTTGTAAATTAAATATTCTAATTAATCCATTAACTGCAGACAATACTGGGATCTACTTCGTAGGCTATTATGAGGGTTAAATGAGTTAATTTTGTAAAGTGCTTAGACCACTGCCTGGCACAAAATAAGCCCTGGGTGCCAGTGACTGTTAAATGGAATAAAAAATAAATAACCGGAAGCCACTCCAGCAGGCTGGGTGTGACTGTGAAGTACGCAAACACCATCTCCAAAGTACGACAGAGGCGGCCTCTTTGCAGAGCTGAGCCCGGGGAGCTGTCCCTCTCCCGGGGCAGAGAGCCTTCTCCTCTCGGGAAGGGAAAACCTCCAGAAAGGAGCCTGACCACATGGCAGGCTCACACTCCTCTGCCCAGCCTGGGGCCTGGCCACTCAACCCCAATCCAGGAGGGCTCTGCCAAGCTTCACGTGAACTTGAACATGTGGCTTCCAATGGCCTTAGCTGTTTCCAAAAGTCAAAGCCACTCTCAAAAGATTATCAAGATCACTTCCAGTCTGCTCAGAGCGTATGGCTTATAAGACACTCTCCCCTGCACCCTAAAGGGCATGCAAAAGAGTGTCCCTCCAAGGACAACATGTTTTGAATCATAATCTTACTTTAAAGGACACACCCACTCCCACAGGCACCAGTTCTGGTGTGCATGTGTGAGCGTGTGCGTGTGTGTGTGTGTGTGTGTGTGGATTCAGCCGCCTTTGGGATGGATCCGCCACCTCCAAAGGCTTAGGAAACAGTACTATGCACTTGATGCTAAAACAAGGCTGAAGGTAGTGCCACTGTCTGATTGGTCACAAGGCACTTTGGGATCTTAGAGTACCTCCGGGTGCTCGTCACTGGTGGGAGCTGTGCTCAGGGTCAGGTGGTGGAGCCCTCTGGAAGGGAATGCCAGCTAAGGGAGTGCTTGTCTTCATCTAACCCCAGAGAGCGGGGCACTGCCCCCACCGCTGCTGACCTTGGGGTGGCTGGTGGACCGACTCCCCTTCACTGCACCGCCTGCCACTAGCTGGGAGGACAGGGGGAGGCCAGAGGGGAAGGCGGGAGGGGCTCCTGCTCATCCCACCCCTCACCTTTGTGCTTGTGTTTTCTGTCCCTTCTGGAGAAGGCTCTACCCTGATCCCTCTTCTGCGGTCTGCACCCAAAATAGCCTGGATGGAGGGCCTAAACTTAGCAGCCAGAACTGGGGTGGGGTGGGGCACAAGTTTCATTCCTAGATGGGGGAAAGCGCTCCGGCCCAGACATGGCGGGGGTGGACTTTGGGGAAAGGAGTGAGGTGGGTGTGTGCATAGCTCACGTGGATGAGTCACACCACAATGCTGGCCTTCCAGGAGGGCACTGCTTATGGCCACCCACCCACTTATGGCACCCCTGGGCCTCTGAGGGCTCTACTCCAATCAGAGAGAGCTGGGGAGGTAAAGGGAGTGGAGTGGGAGGGAAGCAGAGGTCAGGGGGAGGAGCATAGAGGAGCCAGGATGAGCGTAGGAAGGTAGGAAACCATCAAGGACTGCACAGACATCTCTCTGATTCCCTAACACACACGTGCACACTCAAACACACCCACACACGGGACTGTGCAGTGCAACCACCCACGGCGGCCCTGCCACGCGCACAAGTGCTCACATAGAAGCACACGAGAGAGCAAGCATGCGAGCAGGCACACACAGCCTCACACAATACACCTTTGCAAACCTTCAGGCGCCCTTCCTTCCCTCCCTGTACAGGCATTGTCCTTCCTGGTGCCTTCATCATCACCACCTCATTGCCTCGGGGGACAGGTGCTGGCTGGCATGGACGGGAATGAAAAAGGGAACCTTGGGGGTCCCCGCAGTGACAGGTTAGGGGCTGAGAAATGGGCAGAAAGGGCATGAGCAGTCTGGCATCCCCACCCCCATCTCCAGATCCCCCTGTGCTCTAACTTCCCAGCGGGCCCCTTGGGACCAGCCAGCTTGGGGGAGCACCTACAGGAAGGAGCTGCCCCTGAGAGGGCAGGGGTGGGGCTTGTCCTGAGTTCACAGGTCCCCTCGTCCTTAACGACCCCCTCTCTGTCACTACTTCCAGACCAGGCCCCTCGCCCCTGGCTCCAGCTCCCAGCTCCACTCATCCATCCTCAGCTCCCACGGAGCTGGGCCAGGCCACCCCGCGGTGGGTGAGAGCACGCGCCTTGGCAAGGGCAGCCAAGT
The DNA here is from genome assembly GCF_000412655.1 of Myotis brandtii. Taxonomy (NCBI): domain Eukaryota; kingdom Metazoa; phylum Chordata; class Mammalia; order Chiroptera; family Vespertilionidae; genus Myotis; species Myotis brandtii. The sequence continues at coordinate 4,133,712 of NW_005355115.1, forward strand.
GGGCGGAGCTCTGGCCTCCTGGGCTGAGTGTGGGAGGCAGGGACGCTGTCCGCCTGGGAAAGGCTTGCTGGGTCGCAAGGCTGCTTCCCCGTATCACCGCGTCTAGAGGCACGCCCCACCCGACCCCAAACTGGCTGCCAGGCCCCCCTCTCAGACGCAGGGCCACCGCCTTGCCCCACGCAGACAGATGGGCATTCACACCCCACGGGGAGGCCCAGCTCTGCCACCCCCTCGGGGTAGGGGGTAGACCGGGCCCAGCCACGCCAAGAGATGACAGATTAAACAGGGTAACCCATGCCAGACCGCCGCTGACCCAGCAGGCCTCGTGGCCCTGACGCTGGGTTTCTACCGGACTCTGGACTCACTGTGGCTCCAGCCAAGTACCCCTGCCCCGTCCCTGAAATTACACAGACAGCACCGCCCCTCCCTGCACCACCTGGCCGGCACCGCGGAGGGGCCGCGGGGGTGGGCGTTACAGTACCTTGGGCCAGCGCTAGGGGGCTGTATTGCACGGTGGGGCGCACGGGGCGTGTGAGTGTGATTATTGCGTCCTGGGAAGGAACCATGGTCTCTGTCTGCTCCCCACCCCCCCCCACCTGCCCCCTCCAGGAGGGGGGGGGCCCGGCCTAGGTCTTGTGGGTGAAGCGGGCCCACACCTGCTGCAGCTGGGACCGCGAGATGCGGAGCACA
>NW_005355115.1:4135749-4144640 GCF_000412655.1 Myotis brandtii
TCTCGCGGGGGAATCCTGCTCTGCAGCTGCCCCTGCCATGTGTCGGGCAGCTGCTCCCCGCCTGTCTCCCCAGCTGGCCTCCTGAGGTCTAGCGCGCGCGCCCGCACCCCCTGCGCCCGCACCCGGCCCATCTCAGGCGGTGCCAGGGTTTCAGTGACTCTCAAAAGGGTAGGATTCTGGCGTCCAGCTACTCACGGTTGAATCCCAGCGCCACCACTTACTACCTGGGTGACCGCGAGCAAGTGACTTCCTTCACCCCCTGGGCCCCCTCATCTGTGATGCGGGGTGACAACAGCTCCCCCTTCCCACCTCAGGTGGCTACCAGGGTTAGCTGCTGTAATACGCAGAGCACTTAGAACAGCACCGCGCGGAGCACACAGCCTGTAAGCTGCTTTATTGTCCTTTAAATCTCTCGTGAGGACAGAGGTTGGCAGGAGGTGGGCACACAGAAATCATTCCTCCACAGTGGCTTCCCCCGTCCTCGCCAAGGTGGAGCCGCAGGAAGAATCCTAACGTGTGTGCCTTCCTGGCCTTGTGCCCTCAGAGGGAACAGGGCACATGGGACCGAGGGTCCCAGGCATGTGGGGATGGAAATGGTGGCTTGGGTGTCACCAGACTCCTCCCGTCCTGACCCCTACTTCTGCCCGGGACTGAGGCCAGTTTAAGTAGCTTCCGGTGGGGCAGTGAGGACGGGCGGGCCAGCTGCTAGAGGGCCGAAGGGGGAGGGCCCGGGACACTCAGCTCCAGTGTCCCCTTGCGATGTCAAACGGGGGCCCAGGGACCCAGGAGCCTCCCGCGGAGGGGGGTGGCGAGAGGGTACTCCGACGGACTGTCTCTGCCCTCGCCCTGCTTCGCCTTCCAGCTTCTTTTTGGTCAAGACCAGGATCTGTCTGAGCTGCTGCCGTCAGCGCTGAGGATGGGGTGTAAGGCCCACCCGGAGTTACCAGGGACAGAGGCACCCACAGGTGCCCACAGCTCCTCTCACAAACGTGTGGACGGCTCGAGCGTAACAGCCAGAGTTTGGTCCGCTGCCGGGGGGTTCACTCCCAGCATGCTCCTGCCCTTCCGGCCAGTGCCACCTGCGATTGTCTTCAACCGCAGCTGGAGCATCCCCGCTGGGAGACCCTCCCGTTTGCCAGGCAGTCTCCTTGTTCCTGGCAAAGAAGAGCTCTCTGTGCCTCCCAGGCCCTTGATCATGAACCTCAGGTCTACACGCTGCACCCCACCCCACCCCACCCCTCTTGACTGCGAGCTCTGAAAGCCACATTGTTTGCCTTCGTCCCTCGGCCCCTGTGAACTGCCTGGCACTTGGCAGGGCAATGTCCTCGTGGAGCCAGCAAATGTCCATGGGCTCCGGGAATGCTGACTGCTGTGTTATCAGCCAGAGATGACCTGGCAAACATCCGCCCCCAAATCACACGGTGACTGACCCCTAAATCACACGCTGACCGACACTCTCCCCTCTGCCCTCGCTTTCCCAGCCACTTCCAATTCGCACCTTAAATCCCCAGCGAAGAACCCAGGTGCGTGTAAGGAAAAGCAGCGAAAGTACCATGGCACCCACACCAACCGCTCCTGGGTGCCTGGTCTAAACGTGTGCCAGGCCCCACAGTATCCGCGTCCCTGCTCCTCACCGGGGCAGGTGACAGAGTTACAGGTGCCTATATCTTTAAGGACTGCTGCTATGAGGAGACTTCGCAGACAAGCTAGGTCTGGGAGGGAGGGATTCCTTGCACAGAGTGCCTATAGAGCAGCGGTTCTCAACCTTCCTCATGCCGCGACCCTTTAGTACAGTTCCTCATGTTGTGGTGACCCCCAACCATAAAATTATTTTCGTTGCTACTTCATAACTGTAATTTTGCTACTGTAATGAATTGTAATGTAAATATCTGATATGCAGGATGTATTTTCATTGTTACAAACTGAACATAATTAAAGCATAGTGATTAATCACAAAAGCAATATGTAATTATATATGTGTTTTCCGATGGTCTTAGGTGACCCCTGTGAAAGGGTCATTCAACCTCCAAAGGGGTCGCGACCCACAGGTTGAGAACCACTGCTATAGAGACTTCCTGCCTGCCCTAAGCATTCAATCTAGTTGGGGGTGGGGGAGGGAGGGAGTACCACCAACTGTAATTCCAGCTGCAGCCAGGTGTGGGAGCCCCCACAAAGTCAAGCTCAGGACTCTCTACAGACTAAAAAAAAAAAAAGGAAAAATATGCCCGTCCATTTTCCCTCTTTCCATCCCCTTGACCAAGGAAGGTCTCAGCTTCGCCCTGAACTGAAATACTTGGTTAACCATGCCATGCCCTGTGGGCACACCTGCTGTTATGGCCCAGCCAGTGCGTGCAAAACACACACACACACATAGACACACACACATACACACACACATACACACACATACACACACACATACACACACATACACACACATAGACACACACACATACACACACACATACACACACACACACACACAACAGTCTGACTCTCTCTGACCCCACCCGAGCCATCTGCTCTCTCAGGCCTGTGCTTGCTCCTCTCCTAAACACACAGGCCTCAGACTGAGTGGCCCAGAGCAGGACCTTGGAGCCAGCTGCCTGGATTCAGATTCCGGTTCTGCCACTTACCAGCTGGTGACCCTGGGCTAACGACAGCTCCTCCGAGCCTCCTTGCCTTACTTTTCCATGGGGGCTGCCCATTCGTCGTATTGCTGTGGGGAATACACATGCACAGTGGGGAAGTGCTGAGAGCAGTGACAGCCACTGTTATTGTCATTGGAACTGTCACTGTGATTGTCAGTCGCCTCCCAGGCTTCTGTGGTTCTCTACACACTCGCAGATCCACTCCCGACCTCACACAGGCGCGCTGCTGTGCCCCCACGCACATGTGCACACGATGGACACACTGTCGCACCCCGGAGCTGAGCCGACACAGAAATGCACACGCACATGTGCAGGATGCTGACCAACCTCTCTTCTGTCGGGAAACCAAGGCCTGCAGTCACCCAACACCCCTCTAGACACACAAGTCATCGCTCACGGGGACGAGCAGAAACGGAGCCCAAGACTGGCTGGCTGACTGCACAGCAGGCCTGGACCTGCTCCCCCAAACCTCCCTCCTCACCCCCTTGGCCAGAGCTCCCCAGTGGGAGGATGACTCCCAGGACACGCGTGGGAGTCTGAAGTGAGAAGAGCCTCCCAGACAGATCACTGAGGCCAGCTGGTGCACAGTCGCCAGGAAGGGACTGGCCGAGCCCAGGCCCAGCATCCAGGCCTCCTGACTAATTCTGGGCTTTCTCTCTGCCCCAGACTGGCTCCTCCCTAGACTTCGTGCTTCCTGTGGGCACAACCTATTGTGCATATGACCTCTGATGCCTCAGGTACCCGGCCTAGAGTAGATGCCCAGTAGGTGTGGAATGAACAAACGAATGAGCGAATAAGTGAATAAGTGAGAGGGCAGTGACGGAGTCCCAAACAGATCTTGCTCCTACTGCTTCCCCAGTGCTGGTCCCGGGGGACAATGCTCGGGGCAGCAGCACAGTCGTGCTGGCCCACACTGCCCCGGTCGAGCCTCCCACACGGGCTAAGACCTCTCTGGGTGAGGGCTCACGGAACCCTCTTTTTGAGCCCCCAATTCTCCAGAGTCCTGGGCAAGGCCAGGGTGCACACTCCTCTGGACCTTGCCTCAGAGTCCCCTCTGCTAGACACAGGGCTGGGGCTGAATACAGCCCTGCCTGCCCTTCTTCAGGGCGCCGCATGCTCCGGGGCCGGGCCTCCGGATCTGAGCACGAAGCAGAACTGGCCCCGGCCCCGCACCGTCCCATCTCCGGGTGCACGTCTCCAATGTGGCATAATAAAGGGATAAGGTGACTGAGTGAACGGCGGCACAGCCCCTGAGCCCCGGCACCCCCTCCGGGGCTCTCCCAGCCTCTGAGAGAACACGGGTCCCGCTTAGCACCCGGGTAAGAGTTGGCGCCACTTTCTGGATTGGACAGAGGTCAGCTCTTCCCCACACAGAGAAGCCAGGCCCGGCCAGTGGCCTTCTGCTGCGCATCCTCAGCCGGCCATTCACGATTTGGCCACCCCCACCCCTGTCCTTCCAGCCTTGTCCCTCAGTCCTCCCATACGAGAAGGTGCCGCTGCAGCCTGACCGGGTCCTCCCAGGGCCCCCAACATGCCCGCCCCTGTGCCCAGTCCAGGGTCCCTCCTGCCCTGGCTCGGTTCCCCCCTAACACTGTCTGTTCCTCCTGGCTCTCAGGGCTCACCTCCCGCACGGAGCCCGCCCCAAGCACAGAAACCTCCCTGCCCTCCCTGCTGCCCTCAGCCCTTCAGCCACCCCTTCCCTGGTCTCCAGGACTCCTCTCCCGGGTGCTCCTCCCAGTTTTGGCCCCTCTTAGTCCTTCTCCAAACCCCTTTCCCTCTCAGCCCCCCGCCCCACCTGGCCCCCCGCCGGGGCTGAGTGTTTCCTGGCTGTGCCCTCAGCCTTGGTTCTCCCCACCCCACATGGGGTCTTGGGTGACATCACCCACTTCTGTGGCTTCCATGACTCCCAAATCCTGTCTCCAGCTGAAATCTCTCCTGAGCTCTGAGGCCTCCATGTGGACAGCCCACAGAACCACGAGGTCCCTGTGTCCAAATCTCAGTCCATGTTCCCTTCAAACCATTCCGTGACGGCACCGCCATCCAGCCAGAATGCCGGGCATCAGCCGAGACCCCCTTCAGCCTGTCACAGCCCAACACCTCTTGGCTACGTCCACCTGACTCACACCCAGAGCTCCCACCCGGGTCCGAGCCACCAGGGCGCTCTCCTGCTGGTGCCTGCACGTGGCCTTTCTGCTGTGAGTTTTTTGGCCTCCGATCCACCTTCTACACAGCAGCCAGAGGGGTCATTCAGAAGGACCAATGTATCCCGTCACAGCCCTGTTTAAAAGACGCCGGTGGCTTACCCAGCTTTCGGATCGAGCTCCAACCCCTTAGCTTAGCCCCAAGGCCCTCCAGGACAGGGCCCAGGGCCCGCCTCGCAGCCTCCCTGTTACAACATGCAACCAGCACAGAGCTTTCCGATGGCCTCCTCTGGGCCTTGGCACATGCTGGCCACTTGGCCTGGGAGGCCTTTCTCCTGCTCTGTCACCTGGTGACCCTGCCCATAACGCAAGACTCAACTCAGAACTTGGAGGGCACTTCCTCTGGGAAGCCCCGTCTGCCCCCACGCAGAATTTCACACCCTGGAACCTGTCTGCCTGCATCAACGCATGAACTGTTGACGGCTGGTCGGGAGAGCCCTTGCACTCTGGCTCTTTTGCCAAGACTGTGGGTGTCCAGGGGAGGGGTGTGGGGTGCAAACCCAACCTTACCTGCCTCTGAGGGCCAGTGGGATCCGACTCTCTCCGTCGAGGGCGGGGTCCGGAGTGCAAGGGTGAGTGGGAAGGGCTGCCGGGCGTGGGGGGCTGCGACGTCTCTGACCGCCCATCGGCCTGGCTCAGCTGGGGTGGCGGGAACTGGCACGGTGTCTGTCGCAGGTCCTCCTCGGCCAGCGTCTGCATGCAGCGTCCCCGGGGCCGGGCGGTGGGCTCTGGCCCTGGCCGCCGCCGCTCCTCGCCCTCCTCGGGCAGCGGCCGCAGCTCCTCCGGCTCCTCGTCCGTGGTGCCCGATGTGCTGGGCTCGGCCCCCGGGGGGAAGTCCTTGAGCTCTGTCTCCTTGTCAATGATGACCCACTCCTTGCTGTCGAAGTCCTCCTCCTCGGCCAGCGGCACCGAGCGGAAGGCGTTGCTCAGGGCCTCCTGTTCCACGGAGGCTGACACGTCCATGCGGCCGCTGGCCTGCCGGTCGGCCTGGCCCGTGTCCACTGACAGCATCTGGGCCGGCTGTGAGGAGCAGGCCTGGCGCGAGGGTGAGCCGGGCAGGTCCATTCGTGACCTGCAAAGCCAGCCGGGTGGGGCTCAGTGCCGGCCTCTCTGGAGCCCCAGGGCTCTACACAGGTGGCAGGGTGGCCCACGACGTCTGGACCCTCCTGACCACGGCACCTCTCCCACCCTGGGAGCGGCCCCGTCACCTCCTGGGTTGTCACCCTCTGCCCTCACTCCCAGTAAAGCTCTCATTCATTCACTCATGCATTCGTTCGACGTGCTTACTGTGTTCCAGGAATGTAGCGTACAGGAACTAAAGCCCGCTTCCTGTGCTCAAGAATGTTCTCCCAGACACCCCAGGAACCTTCATCTTCCTAAAGCCAGCTTTCCGGCTGCCTGTCCAGTGCTCACACCCACCAGGCGCTCCCTCCTGCTGCATCCCGGGCCAACGCCTGGCCCTTGGGTTTGCAGATGGTTTTTATAGCCTCTTCTACTCCCACCCTTCAGCCCTGCCTGGTGGGTTTCACCACCTCTAACAACCCCAGGGGCTCCCAGCCCCGAGGAGAAGTCCACATTCCTTAGTGTGGCGCCAAGGCCCTCGACCGCCAGACTCAGGCCCCGTTTTCCATTCCTCTGCCAGACCCACCTCAGGTTCACTCGCTTTCCCCAAATGGCCCACACGCTCATGCCTCTGTGCCTTTGCGCATGCTGTTCCCTCCACAAGGCCTGTCCTTCCACCCTGTGCTGTCCATCCCGGCTCAGATGTCACCTGTGTGGAGCCTCTCCATCCTCCGTGGCGGATAGTTGCCCTCCCGGTGCTCCCCGTGCCCCCTCTCAGCACAGAGCCCGGTGCTCCCTGTGCCCCCTCTCAGCACAGAGCCTGTGTTTACGTACCTGCCTCCCAGGGGCTGTGAGCTCTGCCAGGCAGGGACGGGCCCGTCTGACTGCTCACACTGGGGCACGGACCTGCCTCGGGACAGCCCTCACTGTTACCTTAGAGTCTAAGGCTTAGACTGTGCCGAGACCCTCACATTACTTCCCGAGGTTGTCACCCAGGGGTGCACGGCCCCAGCGTGGGGGACTCCTGGCTGACAGTGAGTGGAGGACAGGCCACTACAAAAGGAAGAACAGTCCCCTCCCAAATGCCTTCAAGTGACCCACCCCCCCCAGAACCGGGGAGGCTTGGCCCTGGGTGTGCTCACCCCGCCCTCAGCCTGCGGGCAGGGGGCTGGCTCATCCTCCCCCACATCGGCCGGGAGGGGAGGGGTGCAGGTCGCAGCCTCCTGTGGGCTTTCCCAACATACCGCTGCTGGCCGACGTAGGACCTGCCCCCTCTGACTGTACACACTATTTTTATGGATTTGCTAATAAATCCATTTTGTTAGAATAAAAACACCCTGAGGGAGCCGCCCAGGGCCTGACACTGAGAGTCCCATGTAGATTGCTGCTGTCCCTTCCTTCCCTGAGACACTGTTTCCAGGGACATAGAGGAGAGGGGGCGCCCAAGGAAGAGGGGGCTGAAGAGCAGGGGTGAGGAGCGGCGTGGGGACTGAGGGGGGACAGGGGAACCCCAATCCCATCTGCTTCAGACTTTCCCCTGCTCCCCAGTACCCCGGAGCCCACCCAAACCTTCTGCCCTGCCTATGAGATCCTGAAAACTCCCTTCCGGAAAAACCTCTCCTCACCCCTCTCCTGGCCCGCCATCCTGAAACAGGCTCACTCTAAGCCAAACCCGTTGGCTCTGCAGGGCTGCCCACCTCTCTGCTCCACTCATGTCCCTTCCAAACCGCCCTCCCTCCTTCCTCCCTGTCCTGGAACTCTCCAGGCTACCCCGGGTGAAAATGAGGCCAGCGAGTGAGCATGAGTGTGAGCGTGTGAGTGTGAGAGTGTGAGTGTGAGCATGTGTGAGCGTGTTAGTGTGAGAGTGTGAGCATGAGTGTGAGTGTGTGAGTGTGAGCATGTGAGTGTGAGCGTGTGTGAGCGTGTGAGCGTGAGTGTGAGCGTGAGTGTGTGAGTGTGAGCATGAGCGTGTGAGTGTGAGCGTGAGCATGCGTGTGAGTGTGAGCATGCGAGTGTGAGCGTGTGAGCATGAGTGTGAGCGTGAGCATGAGCATGTGAGCGTGAGCGTGTGAGCGTGTGAGCACGTGAGCATGTGAGAGTGAGAGTGTGTGTGAGTGTGAGCGTAAGTGTGAGCGTGAGAATGTGAGTGTGAGTGTGAGCGTGAGACTGCCGGCTCCCTGAAGACGGTCCGCATCAGCCCTCTGTCCTGGCGTCAGCACGGGGACTGGGACGGAGCTCCCTGTCGGGGTCTCCACACCGCAGCGGAGCGCGGTGCCCAGCCCAGAGGTGGGGTGTGTTTTGGGGCAGAATCCGGAGGAGGGGCGGCGCACTGGGTGTGGGAAGGCCCTCTCCCCGGAGCTGGGCCTGGGGGAGACATCCCCTTCCTGGAGCAGAGAAGCCCTCGGCCCTGCTGGAGGGTGAGGTGGGCCCGGGAGGGCGGGACAGCGCTCCCCCCCCCGCCAGACCCGCGGGCCCTGCTGGCTGTCACCACCTCGGCTCCTCTGAGCTCCAACCGCCAGCGCTTGGCCCGGCACGGACTGGGTCCGGCTGAAGACCAGGTACAAGCCTCTCTGCACTCTGAGTCCCCGCCTCTGCCTGAACCTGACCTTTCCTCCAGCCCAGCGCTGGGCGGAGGGAGCCAGTGCCCTGGACCGTCCCCTGGTCCCAGACCCTCCCCGGTCCCAGACCCACCTCCTCTCGTGTAGCTCCGCCCGCCCATCCGCAGTGGAGAGCCTCTCCGACTCCGGGCTGTTGACCCTCCGGTAGCGCAGAGACCGCACGGGGGTTGTCGGTGAGTCTGGAGGGGCTCGCACCGGAGAGCTGGGGACCCCCACCCCTCGGTTCTGCTCCTCTTCCGCCACGCAGGGGGTCTGCAGGAGAGGGGAGTCCGTGAGCCGGGGCTGACAAGGCGGCTGCGGGGCAGGTGGTTTCTCGGGGTGAAGGAGACAGGGAGGGGGAGCCCCAGGATGCAGACATC
>NW_005355115.1:4144818-4149874 GCF_000412655.1 Myotis brandtii
GGGGGCCGGGGCCCAGCCCCTCGGGGAGCCGCCCAGGCAGGATTGGGGGTGCGTTCTCCTGGTCGCTCAGGTGCTCGCCCTGCAGCACGTCCTCCGTGTTCTCCCGGAGCAGGTCTCCAGGCACCGGCGTCACGTTGACCACCCTGGAGAGGCCAGGAGGGGTGATGGGCAAGGCTGGCATGGGGGCCCTCTCCTGCCAGCACCGGCCCTGGAGATCACTGCCAGATGGGCATGGGCATGGGCACAGGGGAGGCCCCCGCAGGGGTGAGGGTAGCCCTCGGCCCGTCACCACCCTGGCTCACAAAACCTCTGAGGCCAGAGGGTTGTAAGATGGGGCTGTCCAGACCACCCCAACACCACCTCGCTCTGTTTAAGAGATCCCGCCCAGCTGGCCTGGCTCAGTGGTTGAGCATCAACCTATGAACCAGGAGGTCACAGTTCGATTCCCGGTCAGGGCACATGCCCGGGTTGCAGGCTCAATCCCCAGTGTGGGGCATGCAGGAGGCAGCTGATCAATGATTCTCTTTCAACACTGATGTTTCTATCTCGCTCTCCCTCTCTCCTTCATCTCTGAAATCAGTAAAAATATATAAAAAGAGAGAGAAAGAGAGAGAGAGAGACCCAGCTGCTTCCCAGGCAGGCCCAGCCGGATTCCCACTGTGTTCGCTGCTTGGCTTGCTTTAGTCCAGGAGTGCGTCTAAAGAGAAGGATCACTGTGAAGTCATTTGAGCGACGTCTTTATAGATCTGAGCACCATAACGTGCTGACAAGTCCTGTGGAGTCCCCTTCCCACAGGTGTGCCCGGAGCCCCTGCCTGCCTCTCCCTGGGGGTGGGGGGACGTGGCCACCTTCTCCTTGTGCTTGTCACAGGTGCTGAAATGGCTCCCCACCATTACAAATACCCTCGACTCCACTGGGAGCCTCAGGGTTTACCTCTGCACCCCCGGGGGCGGGGCGGGCCTCCGACATGTTCCCGACACCCGTGAGGTGAGCGGGAGAAATAACACTGTGGGCTCCGCAGTCTCACTGGGGCTTCCTGGTCCCCCCTGAGGTCAGTAGCCCCAAATGAGGCCCTAACACCGCACCCGACTGAGGGTGCAGATGTGGCAGAACTTCCTGGGACTTGAACCCTGCTGTTGAGCACCAAGAATAGGAGAGACAGCCAGGTGTGCCCAGATGGGAAGAGGAGAGAGCAGGCAGCTCTGGGCAGAGGCCATACGGCCCCCCAGCCATCGCCCCTCCCAGACTCACCCGAACATGGCTGCCGTCTGCCGCGTGTTCTGCTGGGGCGGGGTGGAGGTGCTCGTGGACAGGAGCGCGTCCGTGCCAGCCTTCTCCCAGTCGAAGGCCTCGTTCTCCGCGATGCCCCTCTCCTTCATGCTGTTCTCAAACACCGACATGATCAGCTGCAGGGGCGGGGGTGGCGGGAGGACAGAGAGGTGACCCTGGGCTCCCGGGAGGAGGGGCGTTGCTGGGATTGCAGTGGGGAGAGAGGGGCCTTCCAGGGCAGGGAGGGCCAAGAGGAGGCATTGGAAGGAGAAGGGCACATTGATTTTTGAGTGAAAACATGCACACAATATGCAGATCAGCATGCAAATTATCATCTTGGTTTAAGCCCCCGGAGACCTGCCCCCTGTGACCGCTCCAGACTCCTCAGCTATTTCCAGCATCTCAGCAGAAGCCACAGCAGCTCCAAACCACTGTAGTTCCCCAACCCACCACCTGGGGTCGGGGGTGTGCACGGGCAGCTTCCTGCTGCAATGCCTCCCGCCCACCTCTCCTCTCTCAGGCCTTCCTGGATCCCCCACCACACAGCTCCCTTGGTTGGGCACAGTGCATGGGCTCCACCTTCACACCCACCTGCCAACTCTACACTGTAGCCGCCAGCACAGGGCCCAGCACAGGGTGTGCTCTCAGCCGTTTGGTCTGGGGGACCCCATGAGGCTGAGCTAAGAACTGGGGCGAGGGGGGGGGAGCAAGGGGGGGGGACAGTATGGCCTCCTACTGCCCAAGTGTGGCATCTCTGCCAGCAACCAGGGCTCTGTGCTCAGCTGTTTTCCCCACTCTCTGGTCAGGGTCATGGGTCCTACAGGGGCGTGGGGTGGCGCCTTGGAAAGAGCACTGGACTTGGAGTCCGATGTGCCTGAGGCCAGCCCTGCTCCTATCCAGGCTACCAGGCCTCAGTTTCCTCATCTGTGACATGGGCACAGTCACCCCACTTGGACTCCTGCAGAGTTTTGGTGTAAAGTGCTTGAAAGCACTTGGCTTAATTGTTGAATGCTGAAACAATGACATAAGGAACACACAATGATCACCAAAGCCTTGTTTTGAAACTTAAAAATAAATAAATGCACGAAAAGCACGGAAAACAGGGTAAGCTCTTGATAAATCTTAGCTATGCCTACTGTTCATGAGAGTGCAAAACAGTTTCGTGCAGTTGGAGGACCAGGGGGAGACGGTCAGGGCCACGCCGGCAGGGGCGCGGGCCTGGGCAGGAGGGTGCTGCTGGCCACGGTCGCCCACAGAGAGGTGTCCGGGGACGCAGGCGGGTGGCAGGCTCCCCCACCTGGTAATCGGGCTTGGTGAAGTAGTCGAGGCTGGCGATGTGGTCCAGGAACAGGTGGAACTCAGAGGGCATGTGCTTCAGCAGCATCCGGTGCTCATACTTCTCCTTGATCATCCCTACCTGCTCCTGGAGGCGAGAGGCACAGGGAGATGGAGCCCGGCTGCCCCACCCCCACCCGCCGCCTCAGACCCAGCTGCGCAGGCCTCACCTTGTCCTTGATCTTCCTCCAGGGCAGCTGCCCCACTGCAAACTCCACCAACATGTAGAAGAGGGACCACAGGTCATCGTGGCGGCCCATCTCCTGGGGGTGGAGAGATGGCGGGGGGTCACCCACAGCCCTCAGGTCTTTCCCTGGGAGCAGGAGGCTGACCCTCCACTGAGGCACTTCAGTCAAGGAGGCCTGACATCCAGGCGTCTCTGGGCACAACTGAGGTCTCCCTGAAGCCATGGCTCTCTCCCCGATCGGCCAACATACTGAGAATCACAGTCAAAACTTCTGTGTGTGCTGCCCGGCTAGGGTGGCTCAGTGGTTGAGTGTCGACCCATGAACCAGGAGGTCATGGTTCAATTCCTGGTCCAGGTTTCACATGCCCAGGTTTCGGGCTTGATCCCCAGTGGGGGGCGTGCAGGAGGCAGCCGATCGATGATTCTCTCTCATCATGGATGTTTCTATCTCTCTCTCCCTCTCCCTTCCTCTCTGAAATCAATAAAAACATATCTGTTTTTTTAAAACTTCTATATGCTTTCTCACTCCACAGAGATGTGTGTTGGGAACGGAGAGGAGAGGAGCCCCACAAACAAGGAAGAAGGGGAAGTCATAGGCAGAAGCTCCCTCCAACTGGGGTCGCTGGGATGGCAGCCTCCAGCCCCTGCCCCACCCTTCTCTCCGCACCTTCTCACCACAGAGATTTGTGCTGAGAGGAGAGGAGCCCCACAAACAAGGAAGAAGGGGAAGTCGTAGGCAGAAGCTTCCTCCAATTGGGGTCGCTGGAATGGCAGCCTCCAGCCCCTGCCCCACCCTTCTCTCCGCACCTGCAGAGCTGCCCACCCTACCCTCTCCCCCAGCAGCACACTCTGTCCCTGACCTTACTGCCCGACGCCCCTCAGGCCTGGCTCTGCCACTCACCCGGTTCTTGTGGGCGTTGACCGAGGCGTACCGAACAGTCCCCCGAAACCCGGCCACGTTCCGAGGCTGCAGAGGAGAGAACACCACCAGGACCCTCACCTGCTGCCCTGACCTTGGCCCTGCCCAGCCCTGCTCACCACGCCCACCTCTGCCCCAGGCATCCCCCTCCCGTCACCTTGGCCTGGTCAGGAGCAAACCTGACACTCCAACCTCAGTCCTAAACCTGCCTCCTGCCCGTGTCCGTCCTTGACCAGAGGGGGCAGACAGATCACAGAGTTGTGGGTGTGGCAGCCATCCAGAGCCCAGGCTGAGGCAGCGAGGGGATGGCCAGGTGTGGACCCAGAGTGGGGAGCTGCTGGTACCCAACACCAGCCGGGCCTGGTCAGGCGGCGACAGGGAAGCCGGGTGAGGTCCCCAGGAAGCCAGGACGGCTGTGAGGCGGTACTCACGGGCCGAACGTCCCCCGTGGTGTTGGTGTACTGCCGGGCCAGCCCGAAGTCCAGCATGTAGCACTTCCTGTAGGTGGACGGCAGCCGGCCCATGGCGAAGTTCGACTGCAGGAAGACAGCAGTGTGAGCTGGGCTCCGCCCCTGCCTGTCTCACCTCACGGGGCTCCGGGAAACAGGGTGAGGGACCCTCGGCCCACATACCCTCCCACAAGAGTAAAGCGCCAGCCTGCAGCCGGCACAGCACCTCATCTGAGGGGCCGGGGGGATTCTCCCGTTTTAGAGATGGGAAAACGAAGGTCAAGGAGCTTAGGGGCCACTGATGGCTGAGCTGACAGCTGAAGTAAGGTCTGCCTGGCTCTACATCCTTGGGACTCCCCAGTAGGACAGGGAGGCTTAGTCTAACTAAGGAGTAGGGCATCTACAGTGCTCTTGCTCTGTGACCTTGGGCCATTCAACCACCCTTTCCGAGCCCCCGCTTTCACCCCTTAAGAATGGCACTTTTCTCAGCCAAGAGCCAAGATGTCACAAACTTAGCTACTTGGAGTTCTTGACAAAGGCCCAGCCCTGGTCCCCGTCCCTCAATGCCCCCGTGCTTTCCCGCCCTTCACCTTTCTAGTTCAAGGACTCTTCAAGTCGGGGGCAAAGGAAAGGGACAGTACAGGAGAGGGCACGGACATGGCCCGGGGCGGACAGGGCTGTGTGCTCCTGCGAGGCAGGTGAGAGGCAGAGGTGGGGCTTGGGATGGAGGAGAAGCCAGGGGCCCCTAGAGGGAGGGTGTAGGGCAGGGCAGCCCTCACCGGCTTGATGTCTCGGTGCAGGAAGCCCACGGAGTGGATGGCCTCGATGGACTCCAGGATCTGCTTGCCCAGCCGCAGCGTGGTGCTCAGCGTGAAGGTGCCTCGCGGCTGGCTGCGG
>NW_005355115.1:4149901-4151644 GCF_000412655.1 Myotis brandtii
CTCCCAGCCCCTGGCTCCATCACCTCCCCAGCCTCTCAGCCCATCACCTCTCCCAGCCCCCTGGCTCCATCATCTCTCCCAGCCCCTGGCTCCATCACCTCTCCCAGCCCCTGGCTCCATCACCTCTCCCGGCCCCTGGCTCCATCATCTCTCCCAGCCCCTGGCTCCATCACCTCTCCCAGCCCCTGGCTCCATCACCTCTCCCGGCCCCTGGCTCCATCATCTCTCCCAGCCCCTGGCTCCATCACCTCTCCCAGCCCCTGGCTCCATCACCTCTCCCGGCCCCTGGCTCCATCATCTCTCCCAGCCCCTGGCTCCATCACCTCTCCCAGCCCCTGGCTCCATCACCTCTCCCGGCCCCTGGCTCCATCATCTCTCCCAGCCCCTGGCTCCATCACCTCTCCCAGCCCCTGGCTCCATCACCTCTCCCGGCCCCTGGCTCCATCATCTCTCCCAGCCCCTGGCTCCATCACCTCTCCCAGCCCCTGGCTCCATCACCTCTCCCGGCCCCTGGCTCCATCATCTCTCCCAGCCCCTGGCTCCATCACCTCTCCCAGCCCCTGGCTCCATCACCTCTCCCGGCCCCTGGCTCCATCATCTCTCCCAGCCCCTGGCTCCATCACCTCTCCCAGCCCCTGGCTCCATCACCTCTCCCGGCCCCTGGCTCCATCATCTCTCCCAGCCCCTGGCTCCATCACCTCTCCCAGCCCCTGGCTCCATCACCTCTCCCGGCCCCTGGCTCCATCATCTCTCCCAGCCCCTGGCTCCATCACCTCTCCCGGCCCCTGGCTCCATCACCTCTCCCGGCCCCTGGCTCCATCAGCTCCCCCGCCCATCCTCCTGCCCTGGGCCCGTACCTTGCAGCTTTTTGAGCACGGCCACCTCCATCTTGAGGACCTGCTTGGGCTGCTGGGCTGACTCCACCTTGAGGGCCACGTTCTCTCTGGTCAGCAGGTCCATGGCCTCGTAGATCTCACCAAAGCCCCCACCTCCAATCTTTTTCAGCTACAGAGACAGTGAGGGGAGGTGGGGGAACAGGGATCAGGCTGAGCAGCTCCTCATCCCAACCACTGCTGGGTGGTCTCCTTCACTGATGGGGGCGGGGACCATCCTTGAAGGGGAGGAACTCATGTCTCCCTCCTTGCCCCACCCACCAGGGCCCCCACCTCCTCTCCTAGTGCTGGAGACAGACAGCTCAGCCATGGTGGACACACACACACACACACACACACACACACGCCCAGATGTCAGTGGGCAGTGGGAAAGGGTATGAGACGTGTGACTTCATAGAGACATGGAGCCATGGTCACGCGGATTCTGAAGAGGTAATCGGCTGTCATGAATCTTTTCTTCTCTGGACAGACAATCGATATCATGCCTCTCCCCCCCCATCCGCTGCCTAGACTGAGCAATTTCCAGAAGGAAAACCAATTTCCAGAACCTCCCAGCTTCAGGGCAGACCCCCCGGAAGGGGTTAGCAGAATCTGAAACGGTGTCACCAGGGCATTGGATGGGGGAGTATTTGGGGAGGAGACCAGGAAAGGTCTGAAGGAGACCATTCCTGCTCTGAAGCTCACATCCCTCCCTAGGCCCCTGCAGGTGCCCAAACCCAGGGCGGGCCTCCTCTTCGGGGCAGGGGACACGGGAGCATGTGGGAAAGGAGGTTCGGAGTGAGTCTGCTTATTCCCAGGGCCAGTGCAGTGCAGAGCTAACCTCCCGGCTCCTCCTCCTCCTCCTCCTCCT
>NW_005355115.1:4151705-4158497 GCF_000412655.1 Myotis brandtii
TCCCCCTCCTCCTCCTCCTCCTCCTCCTCCTCCTCCCAGGGCAGGTAGTGAGGAAAGACAGAGAGAACTGTGATGGAGGAAGGAACGGCCTCGGAGATGAGCAAAGCTGAGTTAAGGGAGGGATGACAGTCATGTCAAGTCAGAGGCCCAGGGGTGCTGGAGAGTGAGGGTGCTGCTGGCACTGATGGGGGGACAAGGGAGAAGGTGCTGAGTTCTTTGCTTGAAGAAAGATGGACAGCTAGCTCAATTCTCACCTCCTGGGAGCCTGCCCCTCACGGGTGGCCTGCCCTCTAGCGCCTTCATTTGCATCCTGTTGGCTAATAACTCAGCCACAGCTGCTAATGATTGGATGGAGGCGCTCTGATGCGCCAGCCTGTAACTGACTCTGAGCCTCCTGCACCGATAAGCCCCCTCCCACCACCCACCACCCAGTATTTATTCAGTGGGAATGAAGGGGAGAAGGGGGCAGGGCTGTGAGCACTGGGAGCACCCCGCAGGTGACAGCTGAAACCTCTCTAGAAAGAGAGGGATGAAGGGAAGATCTAGAAGAGAAGTGGAAGGCCGGATGGGATCTTGGAGACTCTTGTGCCCAGGAAGGAGGCAGGGAGAGGGAGACTCTTGTGCCCAGGAAGCAGGCAGATAGAGAGAGAAGGACGCCGGGGGCGGGGGGTGGGGGGGTGGGAAAGAACAGTGAGAAACCAGAGTCCCTCTCTACTTGAGACAAAAGTTGAAGGTCCGACTCCTAAGAGAATTTCAGAACCAGGAGGGATAGGCGCAGACTCCGGGAAGCAACGGCACGCCTCCCCTGGGGAACTTTAAACGCAGGGGAGATTTCAGTGTCGTCTGGATGCCTTTGTGGTTTGCTGTGTGTGAGCACGGAGGAAAGGGCGAGGGGTGGAACAACCACCACCTCTCGGTTCTGTGCTCCAGACTCACAGGCGTCATCTCAGCTCGTCCCCAAAGGGTCCCAACAACACAGGTGAGGAGCCATAGGAGTCGCCGTTCTGCACAGAGGTAAGCACCTGGCCCCGGGTCACAGGGCTAGGAAGTAGCAAAGCCGGTGACATTCAAACCCAGGCAACGTGATGCAAAACCCACTCTCTGAACGATGACGTTATAGGAGCAGTTGATCACACTGGGGTTAAAAGTGCCGGGGCTGAGACTCAAGCTCAGATCTTCCAGGCTCCGAAATCCTTGCTGGGGGTGGTAAGGAGGGTTCGGTGCAGCCAAGACATTTCTGACACCGACTCCCCAATTTCCCAGGGTGCCCAAGGTTACTAGTATTTCTCTACCACATTCATTTCCAGAGTCTATTCCTTCCTTAGTCCCCTTCTTACCACCCCACCCACTCTTTACAGCACCTCCCTGGGGTGGGGATCTGGGCTCATTCACCCACCCACTCACCCAACACCCCTCCTCCCTGGGCCCTTAACCATGGGCCACAGCAGGCACAGTGACTAGGCCCATAATACTTTCAGGAGACAATGAGAATGTGTCCGTTTCTTTTAAAATCAGAAGGAGAGAGAAATTAACGTTTAGGTGAAAAAGAAAATTTAAATATGTAATATTGATGTATTCCTCTTTATGCCAGTGCAGTCATAAAACACAATTTTTAGTAATTTGTGATTGAGGAAGGGGCCCAGGAAAGCCAGAATGCAGCCCCGCCCACAGCCCAGTAACAGGAATATTCTCTCAAACTCCCTTCACCAGACCCTATTCACGACCCCCTCCCCTGCCAAAGGGCCTCCCTACACTGGAGGAGAAATATAACATAACAGGACCAGCGTTCACATCGGAAAAGGAAGCCTGGTTTCTCGGCCCAGCTCTGGGTGACCTGGGGTCAGTTTCTTGGAGGTCCCACGTTCCCTCCTCTTGGGCTAGAATTGGTCACAAAGATCCATCAGCTCTATCGTCCTGATTCTTGGATGGGCTGATTCCTGGAAAGCGTCACTGTTGGCCCGGCATTCAGACAGACCTGCTTCTACCGACCAACCGGTCAAGGTAACTGGACAAGTTAAGGAATCTCTGTGCCTCTGTCCCCACACCTGTGACACCGGGCTAACAGTGTCTACATTTTTCACAGCCTCTGGCAATAGTAAATGCTCAAAACAAATGCTAAGTTTTTGTTACTATTATTGTTTGTGATTCTACTTCTGAGAATCCTGCCTCAAGAAGAATACAGTGTTATTATTTGTAAATACTCCATCTAGTGTCACCGGCCCTCATTGTCTCCTGGCTGCAGCCTGTCTCTGGCAGCTTGTTCTTGGTTCCTGAGCTCTGCCTCCTGCCTCTGTCCCATCCCTCACGGGGAGATGGCCGAGGGGAAGCGTCTGGCACCCACCGTGGCGAGTTGTCCAGGGGCCAGGGAGGAAGTGAGCGGTAAAGAGAGGTAAGCTGGCAAAGACTGCATGCATGCCCCTTTCCCTAACTCCCTCTTGTCACTTCTCTCCCACTCATCTCCCACTTCCTCTCAAAGAAACACAAGAAAGTTATAACCCGAACTCAGGAACACCATCTTTTTCTCACCTCTTCAGTGCAAATGTCCGCCTGCCTCCAATCTGCCGGCACAAGAAGCTCCTGTAACACTCCTCCTTTTACCAGACCTCATTCCTTCGATGACTGCCCTGGCTCCTCCTCCCCCCCATCTCTGTCTTGTCACCCTCCCTCTCAGGAAGTTCCCTGGGGACACAGACAGCCCCTACCTGCAGCTTTCCAGCTCCTCCAGTGCGACCCCCTCCACAGACGCCCCTGACAAGGCTGCCACCTTTGCCCCTATCCCTGGCCCCTAAGGGACCTGCCCGGGAGTGGTTGTTGCCATGGAGACCCACCTGCACCCAGGCCCCACTCCCCGCTCAACCCCTAACCTAGTTGAACCTCTCCCAACACACACACACACACACACACACACACCCCGAAAGAGAGAGGCTCAGTCTAGACCTGACCTGTATTGCTTTCCCTCTCTTCCTCCTGGCTCCCCACCCAGGTGCAGACCCACAGTTCACAGACTGTCACCCCGCCATCCAGGGCACAGCAGCCTGCCCCCACAATGATGAGGCCAGCAGAAGCTCTTATGTGACGGAAAGACGGGGGTGGGGGTGGGACAGGGATTGGTTTATAGTAGGTCCTGTTCCCCAGACATTGCCTTTTCACTAACCTTCAAGTGTCCCCCTCCCATCCAGACCCCCGCCCCCGCGCCGGAGGCTGGCTTGGACTACAACTCCCAGCAGGCCGAGCAGCCTGAAGTCCTGGGCTGGGGGAGCAAGGCACGCTGGGAGATGGAGTCTCGGCGTGTTGCACCTGCCGCAGGAACCAGCGAGGGGAGGAGGGTGGATGGGGAAGATGGAGGGAGTGCGGGTGCGGTGGGAGCAGGCTGCGGGGCCTCTTTCCCGGAACCCAAGCCTTTCCATCCTCTGCGGAAGCGGAGGGACACATGCTCACTCGCTGCCCTTCTCCAAGGTCCGGCAGAGAAAGAGCCCCCTCCCCCACCCTCCCTCCGCCCCCACTGAGCTCTGCAGCTCCAGCTCAGACTCCAACCAGGAGTTGTTCCAGGCTGGGACGGACCGGCGTGACCTAGCCGGGACAGGGGTGAGAGAGGGCGGGGCTGGAGCGAGGCACTGGGAGAAAGCGAGTGTCCACAAGTGCAGGCAAAAATAAGGACCTGCAAGCACTATGCAAATGAGCTCAGGGGCACCTCCCTCATCAGGTTGGTGCGCTAAAGGCACCTGTTCTCACTGGTCTCCAGGTCCCCTCCTCCCCTCCTCTCCCGCCCCTCCCTCGGACCCGCCGGTCACTCACTCACCACCTTCCAGCGATCCTTGACCACGTAGTTGGCCGGCAGGATGTCGGCCTGCTCCCCTCCCCCACTCATGTTGGTTTCGTCCTTAGGAGCAGCCGCTAGGCCCTGCATCCGCCAGCCGGGGGGAGGGGTGTCCGCAGGGCCTGCCCTGGGGGGGCCATCTACCTGGGGGAGTGCGGAGGGGCTGTGAGTGGAGAGGACCAAGGACCACCTTGCAGAGATGAAGGGGGGCCCCATCCTTCCCAGGCCCACGAGGCAGATGCTCCAGGGGTTGCTGGGGGGAGCAGCCGTGGAGGTCAGAGGAGAAGGCAATACTCTCGGCAGGAAAGGAGATACAAACTACAAACTAGAGATGTGAGAGCCAGCAACACACACGGATGGGAAAGGGAGAGGAAAATGATTGTGAGCAGGCCGTGGGGGGAGTGTTTGCCAAAGAGACATAGGCTAGCGGATGTGGGGGAGACTGCCTACCAAGGAGCACACCAGCCTGGGACCCAGGCTTGTACTGGGGAGACCTAGGCCGAGAAGGACCCATCTGATGACTCCACCTGTGGCCCCTGGCACCCACCCCTTCCCTGTGCCACCACATGCCAGGGAGAGGTGCAACCGAGGCTATTGAAAGGGGAGAACTGCTGGCGAAGGGGGGACCCATGGGGACACACAGCAGAGTGACAAAGACCTGCGAACCCACCAGGGGGATGTGATCATCAGAGAATGAGGAGACACCCAGCAGCCCCTCGAGCCTGGTGCTGAGTGAGGGGATGCAGTGTGCCTGAGTGCAAGGATGGGAGTGAGGAGGTGAACGTAAGGCAATGGACCCAAGACATGGGTTTTAAAGGGACAGCAGCGATCAGGCCTCTCAGAGGGAGAGAGGCAGGTTGAATTGGGAGGAATTGGGGACTGCAGGGAAGCAGCCTAACAAATGAGACACAGGGAGGAGCAGGTCTGGGGGGCGTGGGGTGAGAGAGCCTTTGACCACACCTTTCTGTGTCTGCTCAGGGACCAGGAAAGAACACAGCTCCAGTTGCATTAGGATAGGTACAAGCTGGGTATCAGGGAGCATGTCCCAACTGTGAGGGCAGGGAACCAGCCAGCGTTACCCAGGGAAATGCAAGGGTGTGCATGTGTGTCTGCATGTGTACCTGTGCTTGTATCCCTCTGTGTGAGTGTGTGTGCATGTATGTATTGTGTGTCTTTTATTAAATTTATTTGGGTGACATTGGATAATAAGATCATATTGGTTTCAAGTATACATTTCTATGATACATGTCCTGCATGTTGCATTGGACCCAGATGACCACCCAAAGTCAAGTCATCTTCCATCACCATGTATTTGTCCCCCTTTATCCTTTTGCGTGCCTGTCTGTATGTGCCTGTCTACGTGTGTGTGTGTGTGTGTTTGTGTCTATGCCTGTACATCCATGTCTGTGTGTGCTTGTGTGTGTTTTGTGTCTCTGTGTGACATGCACGTGTAGGCAGGGAGCCGGAAGAGAGAACTTGAGATCTCTGCCAGCCCAGTCCAGGAGTGGAACCAGGGTCTTTTCTTCCTTTCTTCCCCCTGCACTGTTTATAAGCACACCGCTCTGCCCTCACAATGACCTGGCATCGCAGACGGAAGGAAGTCACTCAGGCTGGGGTTGGGGTGGGGTGAAGAGGGGGAAGTGCCTAAGATGTCTGTGGACATTGCCTTGGGATGGGATAATGCCCCGGGGCTCCTGTGTCTAGCCATCCTGATGGGGAGGGGGGCAGCATGGAATGGTGACGGCCTGGAGACAGCCTCCGACAGGTCATGGTGTGCCGTGAGGGACAGGTGGAGAAGAGATCTTCATGGGGAGGGCGCTGTCACTCTTTTTCTGTCTTTTCTTCAAGTGACTCGGCTGACTGTTTCCTCCAGTCCACACAACTGCAGGTATCAGGACTGATATCAAACAGGCCTCTGCCCTCCTTCTGCCAAGTGGCACATGGGGCAGGAACTTGCAGGGCAGGATGAAGGGGGAGTTCGGGTTGGGAGGAGGGTGGGAAGGGGGGGTCTGGAATACACGTGGAGGAGGCAGGTTGAAGACAAGATGAAAGGACCCGTTGACCAATAGGGAGGGATCCTTGAGGAGTTGACAGGGTGACCTCTGGTGGGCCTTGCAGTCCTGTGATGGTGGAGTCTATAGGTTGATGGGGGAAGTTTAGGTCCTGCTCCCATGTATTGATGGGCAAGCCCAGAAGGAACAGATGAGGTGGCAAAGGAAGAGTGGACACAGGAGGACAAATGAGGGGTCCCTGCTTCTTCCTACTCACCATCCTTCAGAGGATGGCTGAGGACTACACTCAACTCAGACTGGGGTTGGGTGACACGAACACGAGTAAGTTGGCTGCCCCATCACTGCCCCCTCAGGACCCGTGGGGTGTGTGGAGGCATGGGCGTGAGTGGGCGCGGGCTCTCAGAGGAGGTTTTTACGGACGTGTGTCAGAGCGCATGTCTGAGAGTGTGGGGCTGGTGAGGGAGAGCGAGGTCTGAGTGGTTGGGAGCTCATGGTATGTGAATGTAGGTGTTGCTGTGTGGCTACGCAAGGTGTGCGCCAAGCATGTGTGGGAATCGGGAGCCCGGGGAAGGAGAGGTAGCGGAGACCAGCGAGGGCTGATGGAAATAGGTGAGGAGATGTGTGGGAGGGACAGAGGGGAATGGAAGGGACCAGGAGTGACAGGACAGAGGAGGGGGCTGGGTAGAATAGAGACAGGTGAGAGGGCATGATGGCAGGAGAAGCCACAGGACCCTGCGAGGGGTTCCGGGCGCAGCTGAAGGGGTGAGGAAGTTGGTAAGGAGGCCGGTGGCAGGAGTGGAGGCAGGACAAGGGAGAGAGGTTATGGAGGCAGCTCGGAGCGACTGGTCAGGGGGACGGAAGATGAAGCCATGGAGACAGGGACAGAGGGTAGCAGTGAGGAGCAGAGCCCTGGCCGGCGGGCAGGAGAGGGTGGTCGGTGGCCGGGGGCAGGGAGCCGGTCCA
>NW_005355115.1:4159782-4165255 GCF_000412655.1 Myotis brandtii
GGCGACAGCGGTGGCAGCGGCAGAGCGGGGAGCTGCCCACAATGCACTGCGCCGCCAGCATCAGCACCAGCCCTGACATCACCGCCCCACCGCCCTGGCTCTGACATCACCGCCCTTTCTCTGACATCACATTCTGCTCCGCTCTCTCTCCTCTCCGGCAGCGCGGGGCTCTCGGCGCGTGGTCCCGCTCTGGCTCTTAGATCTCCTCACGGGTCTCCACCGTTCACTGGATCCCCATCCCGCAGCAGGGCCCGCTCACTCCTCACCTGTCCCAGACGCCTCACCTGTCTCCATCAGCCTTTACCTCTGCGCTCCAGCCTGTCCCTCTCACTCCCCGCCTGTCCCCATCGGCCTCAGCCCATCCCCTCACTCCATCCTCCATGCGCTCATGTGACTTTCCTCTAAGCTCACTTCCCCTCCCCCGCCATATGTCCTCACCCCCTTCCTTCTACCCATCCCTCACCTATAACTCACCTCACCACATGTGCACCTTACCTCCTGGCTCACCCTGGCTCGCTCTCTCTTTGGCCCTTTCTCCCATCTGCTGACAAACTCCGCCATCGTCTCTGACTGCTCACCAAATAAATGCACACTCTTCACTGAGACATTAAACATCCCCCCCCCCCAGGGCCCCACAGAGGCTACGCTGTCCTTCTGACAGATTGGGCTGCCCAGCATTCACTGAACACACTTCCTTCCATCCTCATGCCTCCGATAAATGCATTCTGAGTGCCTTCAATAACAACACCAACAACAATAGCAGCAACTATTTACTCCCGCCACTATGCTGACTGTACACATATTAATTCATTTAATTCTCATAACAACCCTATGAGGTAGCAGTACTGATGCTGTGCCCATTTTATAGATGAAGAAACTAAGGTACAGAGCTTTGAGCACTTGCCTTAGGCTGCACAGCTAGCAAGTGGCAGAGCTGGGATCCAAACCCCGGCTCCAGAGTCCATGCTCCTGGCCACTCTGCTGGCAGGAAGTGCCATTGAGTCTGCAAGACGGGTCAGAGGAGGCATCTCAGAGGAGGTGCATTCCGCTGTCATCTGAAGGATTAGAAGGGGCCAGGGCGGAGGGTGGGAGAGACTTCCAGCTGGGAGGAGAGCCTGAGGGGCAGGGGAGGCAGGTGCAAGACCACGAAGGGCCTTTTGTGCGGTGCCAAGACTGGATTTTCTCCACTTGGTTTTTGAAAGTGTAGTGGGTGGTGTGGTGTCATCCAGAGGCCCCTTCCGAGTCCAGGTCGCCATTCCCAGGCTGGTTCCCTCTCTGGGAAGGTCCCTTGGCCTAGGACAGCGGTTCTCAACCTGTGGGTCGCGACCCCTTTGGGGGTCGAACGACCCTTTCACAGGAGTCGCCGAAGACCATCAGAAAACACATATATAATTACATATTGTTTTTGTGATTCATCACTATGCTTTAATTATGTTCAATTTGTAACAATGAAAATACATCCTGCATATCAGATATTTACATGACGATTCATAACAGTAGCAACATTACAGTTATGAAGTAGCAACGAAAATAATTTTATGGTTGGGGGGTCACCACCACATGAGGAACTGTATTAAAGGGTCGCGGCATGAGGAAGGTTGAGAACCGCTGGCCTAGGAAGATGCTTCATCCAAGACCACGCGCCCTCCCTGGGGCGTCCCAGACCTGATCACCGATCAGCCTGTGAGTGCAAAGGCCCCCACCCTTTCCTCAGCTCGGGACAGCTCTGGAGGGACATCCATTTCAAAACTCCTGAGCGGGTCCGCTGAGGCTTCTGTTGAGACTGCATCGAAGCTCCGCTTCCTCCGCCCAGCGCTGCTTTCTTCACTCCTCCGTAGATGCCGGTCCTCGGAGCACTTACCTGTAAGCCTGCTGCACGGTCACCTCTGTCTCAGAGTCAGTGCCCACGGCCATCAGACCTTCCGACCGGAAATCACTGAAGAATTCTGAGCAGCAGTAAGACCCGGTCTGATCTGAGTATTGGGTTAGAACTCTAGGTTGACCATTTGTTTCAGGGCTTAGAAGTGTTGCTCTACTGTCTTCTGGCTTGCATTGTTTCTGATGAGAAATCTGCAGTTGCCCTTATCTTTGGTTCCCTCTATGTAATGTGTCCTTTTCTCTTCTGACTACTTTTCAGGTTTTCTCTTAATCACTGGTTTTAAGCTGTTTCATTAGGAGTGTCTTGCTGTAATTTGATTCATTTTTCTTGTGCTTGGGGTTTGTTGAGCTTATTGTATCTGTGGATGTACAGTTTTCATCAAGTTTGAAACATTTTCAGCCATTATTTCTTTTTTTCCCCAGTCATTCTTTATTCAAATGTTTATTCTGACGTCTGCTTTCCTTCACGGACTCGCATTGCCCTGGCTGTCAGGCTGCTTGAAGTTGTCTCGTTTATGCTCTGTTCATTTTCTCTCCCCCGCCCTGTCTTTTTACTCACTGTGTTCGTTTCTGATAGTTTCTACTGCTCTGTATTCAAGTTCATTAATCTCTTCTTTTCCGGTGCCTGATCGGGTAATAACCTCATCTCCTGTATTTTCATTGGAGCTTACATGTCTAGAAGTTCAATCTGGGTCTTTTAAAATCTTCCATTTTGAAATCTTCAGTTTTTCTTCTAACTTCTTCAACATATGGAGTAATTATAACAACTCTTTTCATGCACTTTTTAACTAATTTTATTATCTGAGTAATTTCTGCATTCGTTTTTTAAAATATTTTTATTGATTTCAGAGAGGAAGAGAGAGGGAGAGAGAGAAGAAACATCAACGATGAGAGAGAACCATCGATCCGCCGCCTCCTGCACGCCCCCCACTGGGGAGCGAGCCTGCAACCCAGGCATGTGCCCTGACCATGCCCTGACTGGGAATCAAACTGTGACCTCCTGAGCGATGCTCAACCACTGAGCCATGCTGGCCGGGCTCTGCATTAGTTTTAATTTTTCTTCTCACTCTGGGTCATATTTTCCTTCTCCTTTCCAAACTGTAAATTTTTATTGGATGCCAAATACTGTGAATTTTACCTTGCTGGACCCTGGATATTTTTCTATTTCAGTAAATATTCTTGAGCTCTATTCTGGGATGCAGTTTATTTACTTACAAATAGTTTGATCTTTCCAAGACTAACTTTTTAAGTGTTTGTCAGGTGGGACCAGAGCAGCCTCTAATCTAAGGCTAATTTCCCCCACCCCTGAAGCAAACCCCCCGGTATAGTTTACCCAATGCCCCGTGGATGGTGAGGGCTCCCACGTCGGCTGGAGGGAACGGTCACTATTCCCATGCTTGAGTGAGCTCCGAGGCTGTCTGCTCTGCTCCTTTTAGAGCAGTGGTTCTCAACCTGGGCTGCACACTAGAATCACCTGGGAATCTTTTTAAAATCCTGATTTCTGGGCCTCATCCTCTGGAAATTCTGTTTCTTTGTTACTAATGTTGTGGCCCCACCCCATAACAAAGACACAGAATTTCCGGAGGATGAGGCCCAGAAATCAGGATTTTAAAAAGATTCCCAGGTGATTCTCATGTGCAGCCACGGTGGAGAACCACTGTTTTAGATGGTTCTTTCCCCACTTTGGGGAGTTTCCTCACACCTGTGTGCTGATCAGGCCTCAGCTGACTGTCACGGGAAACCCTCTGGAGATTCCAGCGCTTTCCCTCCTGTCCTGGGCTCTGTCCTGCAGACTAGCTGCCGTGGCCTCCCAGGACCCCCCACTCCCCCTCCTCAGCTCGAGGAGACAGCCTGGGTTCCTCCTGCCTGCAGCCCGGACACCCCGCAGGCCACACGCGGGGCCACGCGGAGCTCACCTGGCTTGTTTTCAGGGTTCCCAGGATTACTGTCCGGGGCTGCTGATGGCCAATGTTCAGACGTCATTGTTTCATGTACTCCGGCCAGGATTTTGGTTATTAAACACGGGAAGGTTTACAGCAAGACTCACAACATCAAAATGAGCAGCGGAGCCTGGCCCGGTGGCTCAGTGGGTTGGAGCATTGTCCCATGCACCAAAAGTTTGGGGGTTAAATTCCTGGTCAGGGCACATACCTAGGCTTTGGGTTTGATCCCTGGCTGGGTGTGTACAGGAGGCAACCGATCGATGTTTCTCTCTCACATCGATGTTTCTCTCTTTCTTTCCCTCTAAAATCCATAAACATATCCTCAGGCGAGGATAAAAATAAATAAATAAAATGAACAGAGGGTCTGAAATAGACATTTTTCCAAAGAAGACATACAAATGACCAACAGGCTCAGGAAAAGATGCTCAACATCACTGATCATCAGGGAAATGCACATCAGAACCACAGTGAGGTATCACCTCCCACCTCCCAGAATGGCTACCAGCAAACACAGAAGAAACAAGTGTCAGCGAGGATGCAGAGAAAAGGGAGCCCTGGTGCACTGTGGGTAGGACTGTCAATTAGTGTAGCCATTAGTGTAATGGAAAACAGCATGGAGATCCCTTCAAAATTACAATAGAACTATTATATGACCCAGCGATACCTCATCTGGACAGTTATCCAGAGGAAATGAAGTCACAGTCCTGAAAAGATATGTGCACCCCCTTGTTCATTGCAGCATTGCCTGCAATAGCCAAAATGTGAAGATAACCTTCGTGTTCATTGACGGATGAATGGGCAAAGAAAATATATTATTCAGCCAATAAAAGAAGAATATCTTGCCAGTTGAGACAACATGGAGGGACCTTAAGGGCATTGTGCTAAGTGAAGTAAATCAGACACAGAAAAACAAATACTGTATCATATCACTTATATGTGAATTCTAAAAACAAATTCATGATACAGAGAATGGGTTGGTGGTTGCCAGAGGCAGGGGGTTGGGGTGGGTGAAATGGGTGAATGTGGTCAAAAGGTAGTAAACTTCTAGTTATAAAGTAAGCAGTCCTGGGGTGTAATGTACAATGTGGTGACTATAGTAATAATACTATGTTATATATTTGAAAGTTGCTAAGAGAGTAAATCTTAAAAGTTCTCATCACAAGAAAAAACAATGTGTAACTACATGTGGCGATGGATGTTAACTAGACTTATTGTGGTGATCATTCTGCAATATATACAAATACCCAGTCATTATGTTGTACAACTAAAACCGATACAATGTTATATGTCAACTATATCTCAATTTTTTAAAATCCACATAAGAAAAAGCTGAGAAACAAAAAAAGGATCAAGGAAAAACCATGGTAAAGGTATAGCACAAAAGAGGATAACAGGAAAAAATCCAAGTGTGGAATTAATCACAAATATAAATGGATAAAATTCATTGATTAATAGAGCATCAGCTTTTTAAAAATGCAGGTATAATAAGCCGTAGCCAGTTTTGCTCAGTGGATAGAGCACCAGCCCACAGACTGAAGGGTCTCAGGTTCCATTCCAGTCAAGGGCATGTACCTCGGTTGCAGAGGCAACCAATCGATGTGTCTCTCTCACATTCTCTCTCTCTGTCTCCCCACAAACACTCTCTCTAAAAA
>NW_005355115.1:4165307-4170110 GCF_000412655.1 Myotis brandtii
GGTATAATAAGCTGCTTATTAGAGACACACTCATACTATAGAAAGGCTGAAACTAAAGATGTAAAAACATGTAAGTCCAAAGGAATTTATTAGGAAAAAAGTGAATCACATAATAAGGATAGAAAGTATACCACCAAGAACACATAACAGTTCTAAGCTTGTACTCAATGGCAGTCTCAAAATATAAATAAAAATAGGTAAAATTACAAGGAAAAAATTTAAAATCTACTGTCAAAGGGAGATTTTAACAAAATTACTTCAGTAACTGATTAAAAAATAGGCATCCCCTAAAAACAATAAGGATATAGAAGATTTGAAAAATAAAAATATAACAAGCTTGGTCTAATGTACTAGTATATGTGTGTATAGACTATCACATACAGATAATATATTATCTGTTATAGTGTATCTATTATATCTATTTTAGGTACTATATGATCTATTATATACATGGATATCTATTATACATAGATATTATATTCATACTATTATATGCAAACTAGATAATACATGTACCTCATAGATAATCCTATATAATAAAAGCATAGTATGCAAATTGTCCCCTCGACCAGGAGTTGTCCGGGAGTTCGACCAGGGGGCAGGGCTGGCCAGGGGAAGGGAGGGAGTACCCACTGGCAGCCAGCAGCCAGCAGCCTGCAACCACTAGGGACCCTACCAGTGCACGAATTTCATGACTGGGCCTCTAGTATATTTATAATAGCTATTCTAATATATGTAGATAGATTTGAAGTAGGTATAACAAAATTTTAAGATTTTATAAACCTGGGAAGTAGATACAAGGATATTTGGTATACTATTCTCCATAGTTTCCTCACACTTGACATATTTTGTAATAAATTTTTTAATTAATAATTATCACAGGAAAGTCTGAAATGGAGCACAAAGGCTCTGTTTTGGTCTCCACAGATGCTGACACAGAAGAACGACCTAGGAGCTGAGATGTTTCCTCTTTCACAAAATTTCCATCAGAAGTAGTGTCACTAGCAAGGAAACACCCTAGCAGCTGGGATGGGGAGGAAATCGGACTAAGAATATACCCAAGTAAGGTGGGTATCCTATATAATAAAAGCCTAATATGCAAATCGACTGAACAGCAGAACAACCGGTCACTATGATGCACACTGACCACCAGGGGGCAGACGCTCAATGCAGGAGCTGCCCCCTGGTGGTCAGTGCGCTCCCACAGGGGAAGTGCTACTCAGCCAGAAGCCGGGCGGTGGCAGTGCTAAGGAGCAGGGAGCCTGGCTTCTGGCCTGCGGGAGCACTGCTCAGTCGGAAGCCGGGCTCATGGCTGGCAGGCACAGCGGTGGTGGCAGGAGCCTCTCCTGCCTCCACTGCAGGCAGGCAGTAAGGAGTGAGGGGTCCCAGGCTGCGAGAGGGCACAGGCCAGACTGAGGAACCCCCCAACCCCGCAGTGCATGAACCTCGTGCACCGGGCCTCTAGTAGTATATGTTCAGGCAGAGATTGTCACCTCTATTTCCTCTGCAACATAAATGAGAAAGAAACAAACTAACAAAAACACAGGAGGGTACGTCTGGTCCCTGCTCCTCCTTCGTGGCCAGAAGCAGATGTTTGATCTGGGCGTGCAGCAGACAGCGTGTGAGGATAAACTGGAAGGGTCCTCCGCGTGCTGGATTTCTGTCTTCTTTGCGTCGCTCGGCCCTCTGCACGTCGCTGCCTGGCATAATTTGATTCTCCCATTCTTGAGCTAAGGCTGGCCCTTCCCAAAGCCAAACGGAGGCTAGAGCCTCAGACGCTCCTTCCTCCTTGTACAGCTCCTTTAGTGCCTATCAAGTGTCCTACACAAAAGAATGCTTTTGAAGATGTGTCCCCTGCCCGGCGGGTGTGGCTCAGGTGGTTGAGTGTCGTCCCTGCACCAAAAGGTGACCAGGTCGATTCCCGGTCAGGTCACAAGCCCAGGTTAGGGCTCGATCCCCATTAGGGGGTGAGCAGGAGGGAGCCATGGATGTTTCTCTCTCACATGGATATTTCTCTTTCAATAAAAACATATTTTTAAAGATGTCTCCCCAACACTGTTAAAAGACATATTAAAACATGAGTAAGGTTAAACCATATGTGCAGAGATGCACATTTGGGTTATAAAGAAGCATGAGGAAGTTGATTTGTGTCCATTTTTTGAAAACTTCTTTTTTGTTGTTGTTGCTGTTAATCCTCACCCGAGGATGTTTTCCCACTGATTTTTTTTCTTTTAGAGAGTGGAAGGGAGAGAGGGAGGGAGGGAGACAGAGTGGGAGAGAGAGAGAGAAACATCGATGTGAGAGAGACACATCGATTGGTTGCCTCCTACACGTGCCCAGACTGGGACAGGGGATTGAACCTGCAACCCAGGTCCATGCCCTTGACCGAAATCAAGCCCATGACCCTTCGGTCCATGGTCTGACGTTCCAATCCACTGAGCCAAACTGGCTAGGGCTGTGTCTATTTTTTTAAAAATATGTTTTTATTTATTTCAGAGAGAGGTAGGGAGAGGGAGAGAGAGACAGACACATCAATGATGAGAGAGAATCATTGCTCCGCTGCCTCCTGCACGCTTCCCACTGGAATCGAGCACACAACCTGGGCATGTGCCCTGACTGGGAATCAAAGGTCGATGGTCATCCACTGAGCCACACAGGCCGGGCGATGTGTGTCCATGTTTATCCTTACAATAAAAGTAAGCACAGTGGTGACTTTTGGAGGGAGCAAGGGGACTGTGGTTGGGACGGCACAGATGGAAACCTCTGGGTGGCTGAAGATCTATTTCTTAATACAAGTGGTGATTGCAAGAGCGTTTGTCTCATAATGTATTTGCTTTACAGTGGTTTTCAGCTGGTGGGTTTTACCTTATAATAAAAATATTTTTATTGTTATGTCCCCTGAATGAATGATGGATGGATCTAGGCATTGAGTTGCTAACACCAAAAAAGAGAAACAGCCAGACACTGTGCCCCATGAGGGGAGTGCACGCCACCACCTGTGAAGCAGTCTTTCCCCAAATTGCACCTGAACCTGGTCAAACCTCTATGTCCAACTTCAGTCGAAAGGACAGAGGAGCACTTTAAATGACACCACAGGGTCATATAATCAGCCCCTTCCAGACTAGGGGAAACTGCAGGACAAATGAGGGCAGAGGAGAGGTTATGGCGCAGGACATGTTGGTTAAAACAGACTCAAAAGACATGTCCACCCATTACAATATGTGGACTTCATGTGACTCCTGCTTTTAAACAAATAAATTGTAAGCAAACATTTCTAAACAACTGGAGATTTGAACACTCATGGGATATTTGATGACGTTAAAAGCTCTTGTTAAGGGCCCTGGCCGGGTGCTCAGTTGGTTAGAGCATAGATCATCCCAATATGCCAAGGTTGTGGGTTCGATCCCCAGTCAGGGCACGTACAAGCAGCAACCAATGAATCAAGTGGAACAACAAATTGATGTCTCTCTCTTTCTCTCTCCCTTCCTCTCTTAAAATCATAAATAAAACATTTTTAAACAATCTTCTTAATGGAGCCCTAGCTGGTTGCTCAGTGGTTAGAACGTTGGCCTAAGGACTGAAGGGTCTCGGGTTTGATTTCGGTCAAGGGCACGTACCTGGGTTGCAGGCTCGATCCAGGGTCAGGTGGGTGCAGGAGGCAACTAATCGATGTGTCTCTCTCACACCGTGTGTTTCTCTCTCTGTGTCTCTACCCCTTCCTTCCACTCTCTCTAAAAGTCAGTGGAAAAAATATCCTCAGTTGAGGGTTAACAACAACAAAAAAATCTTATTAATGGATATGGGTGTAGGTGAAACAAGATTGGCCATAAATTTATAATTGTTGAATCTTATTATACTATTGATTATTTTCCATACTTCATTTTTGCTTCTTTAAAAACAGCTTTCTGGGGTATAATTTACATATTGATAAAATTCACCAGTTGTAAGTATACAATGTAATAACATTCTGTAAATTTCTAGAGTTGCGCAATCATCACTACAATCCAGCTTTAGAACATTTCCATCATGCTTAGAAAGTTTCATTGAGCCCGCTAGTCAATGCCCATTCCCGCCCCAGCTGGTACTGGTCTGCTTTCTGCCTCTCTAAATACATATGTCTTTTCTGGACATTTACACTAAACTAGAGGCCCGGTGCATGACATTAATGCACGGGGGCGGGGGGGGGCTTAGCCCAGCCTGCGCCCTCTTGCAGTCCAGGAACCCTTGAGGGATGTCCACCCCTGGTGGTCAGTGCACTCCTACAGGGGGAGTGCTGCTCAGCCAGAAGCCCGGCTCATGGCTGGCGAGCACTCCTACCTCCAAGGCAGCACTAAGGAGCAGCAAGCCCGGCTTCTGGCTGAGTGGCACTCCCCCTGTGGGAGCGCACTGACCACCAGGGGGCAGCTCCTGCGTTGAGCGTCTGCCCCCTGGTGGTCAGTGTGTGTCATAGCAACCGGTTGTTCTGCCGTTTGGTCGATTTGCATATTAGGGTTTTATTATATAGGATGGGATCATACAACATGTACTCTTCTGATACTCTCTCCGTTAATGTGCGCTTGACATTTTCCATAATGAAAACAATTTTGTTGTCTTGAACGATGACTTACGTTTGCGTAGCACTTTGTGTTTGTAAAGTGCTTTCATAAACCAGCTGAGTAAGGCAGGGTAACATTTGTCACCAATTTTACAGATGAGGAAACAGACTCAGAGGGCTTAGGGCACCTGACCCAGGTCACGGAGCTAATTAGTAACTGAACTAACTGAACTGGGACTCGATTCTGGCCTCCTGTCACCTGGAGACAC
>NW_005355115.1:4170120-4172189 GCF_000412655.1 Myotis brandtii
CATCATGCTGCCTCACTAGACTGCCTACCGCCCTTGGTTCCCCAGCCCATAACCTAATGAAGGTGAAGGAGGTGACCCATCAAGTCATCTGGCACATGCGGCTTCCTTCCTGAAAGTCATGTGTGAGGGTGCTGGTGGGGGCACTTTTGCCCCAGGGTTTGTGTATCTGTGGCTGTGCCCAGGAGTGGACAGAAATATCCTGAAATCTCTCCGCCTTCTCTTTGTGTCTTTGTATTTTAAAACATTATTTTTTGTTATTTTATTTATTTTTTATTTTTTAAAATATATTTTTATTGATGTCAGAGAGGAAGGGTGAGGAAGAGAGAGAGAGAGAGAGAGAGAGAAACATCAATGATGAGAGAGAATTATTGATCAGCTGCCTCTTGCACACCCCACACTGGGGATCGAGCCTGCAACCCGGGCATGTGCCCCAACCGGGAATCGAACCGTGACCTCCTGGTTCATAGGTCAACACTCAACCACTGAGCCACGCCGGCCGGACTAAAACATTATTATTATGTTGAAAACATTCTTATTTTTACGCCTGCTCTGGGACCCTATGCTTTGACATTTTAATCATTATCATTCAGAAGAAACTCCAACGGTGCTTCCCTCTGGGGAATGAGACTGGGGTCGCAGGCCTCACTTCCCATTGCATGCCCTTTGTTCCATTTGAATTTTCTGTCCTACATTTGTGTTATTTTTATAATAAAACGAGGGGGAAATCATTATTATTACCGGTGAGCAATGGTGTGTTTGCCTGTCTCCCTGAAGATCCTACTTCTACCAGCTTCTTAGGATTGAGCAGATTACAAAATGCTGCCAAATGTAACTTATTTACTCCACTCTTTCACTCGACAATATGAATGCTTCCTATGTTCCAGGCACAAAATTAGAAGCTGGGGATATAGCAGTGAACCAAACAGATCAAAAGTCCTGCCTTCCTGGGACTTACATTCTACTGGGTGTAGAAAGATGTACAACAAAATTAATAAGTGACATGGTACATGAGAAAAGGCGAGTCAGGGAAAGATGCCAGAGCATACTGGGGACGGGAGGCTGTCCTATTGGAGGGGGTGGTCAGGGAAGGTGACCTGTAAACCAAGGCTTGGAGGAGATGAGGGAGTGGCCCAGGGACAAAGGGGACATCTGGGACAAAGGGTCCCAGGGAGCAGGAAGTGGAAAGGCTCTAGGCCAGCTTGAGGAGCAGCAGGGAGCAGCCAGGCTGCAGAAAGGTCAGCGAGGGTATTTGGGCCGGGGCTCCAGAGGTTAGAGAGTCACCGATCATGTGGGCCTGGTGGGCCACTGTGGGGTTTTGGTGTTTTTGTTTGTTTTTAAATATATGTTTATTGAATTCAGAGAGGAAGGGAGAGAGGGAGAAACATCAGTGATGAGAGAGAATCACGGATCGGCTGCCTCCTGCACACCCCACACTGGGATCAAGCCCACGACGTTGACCTCTTGGTTCATAAGTCGTTGCTCAACCACCGAGCCTCGCCACCTGGGCGGGATTTGGGTTTTCACCCTAAGTGAGAAGGGAGCCATTGGAGGGTTTGAGCAGAGGGTCATGACCCAACTAATGTGCTCCCAGGGCCAGTCTGGCTGCTGAGTGGAGACCTGACCGAGGCAGGGAAGTGGGGAGCCGGCGAGGAGCCAGCTGAGGGAGGTAAGGGAGGTTTGGGTGCGCATGGCTGCGCTGGGGTGGTGGGTGAGTATCAGAATCTGCAAATCTTCACAAGGGAGAGCCGACAGGGGTTGCCGGTGCATTTGAGAGAGAAGAGCCGGGGATAACTCTAAGGTTTGGGGCCTGAGAAGCTCGGAGGATGGAGCTGCCTTTGGCTGAGATGGGGAAGACTGGGGGGCAGCGGGGAGCCAAGTGGGTGAGGTGGGGAGGACCGAGGGGCCCTGGGGACAAGTTAGAGGTAAGAAGTCCAGGAGGCGGTGCGTTCCCCACACATGGGTGCGGTCACTCATCCTCTCAACTCCGCCCCATCTCACAGGTGTGGACACTTGCGCGGGGCCCCGTAGGGTCAAGTGGCCGCGGGCTAGCGCCCCCTGGCGCGGGAAGG
>NW_005355115.1:4191928-4193186 GCF_000412655.1 Myotis brandtii
GCGCTGTCCGCACGCAGCGGCGGTGCGCGCCCAGCCTCCGCGCTCACTTATGATCGGGGCCTTTAGCTCCTTCTTGGAGCACTTTCTCCAGCGCTTTCCAGGGAAGTTGGGGGGCGGGGGAGGCAAAGGGGGCGCAGACGGGGCTGCTTGGGTTTCCACGTCCCGCTGGTACCTTCTCCCCCACCTGAGACCACGCTCATCCTCCTTCCTGCGCCCCCGCCCCAGGTGCCAGCCCTTAGACCCGGCAGACACCGCGCTCCGCCTCCACTGCCGCCCTCCCCTGCGGTCGGGCTGGGACTTACGTGTTCTGCTCCGGGCTCCCGGGTCTTTTTCTTCTCCCCAGTTTTACGGGGCGGTAATTGACATAGAGCACCGTGTAGGTCTAAGGGGGACAGTTTATTGGCTCGACTTTCATATAGAGCAGTGGTTCTCAACCTTGGCTGCACATTAGAATCACCTGGGAATCTTTTTAAAATCCTGATTTCTGGGCCTGCCACTGATATAGCGTGAAAGGATTAGCACAAAAGTTTAGTTACCATCAGTCACCTCGTGAAAAAAATTCCTTTCCTTGTGATAAGAACTCGTAGGATCTCTCTTAACAAATTTGAAAAAACCATACTATGGTCGTTACGTACATTACAGCCCTAGAACGTATTTTATAACCGGAAGTTGGTACCTTTTGACCACCTTTATCCAATTTCCCCATCTCCTGTCCCCCACCTCTGGTAACCACAAATCTGATCTTTTTTGCTAGGAGTTTCAGTTTTTCTGTTTTGTTGTTGTTGGTGGTGGTGGTGGTGGTGGGGTTGGTGGTGGAGGTGGAGTGTGTGTGTGTGGCGCGCGTTCGCGCTAAGATTCCACATATAAGTGAGATCATACACTTACTCTGACTTATTTCATTTAGCATAGTGCCCTCAAAGTCCTTCCGTGTTTTTCCAAATGGTGCTTTCCTTCTTTCTCATGGCGGAATGATATTCCATTGTATCTATACACCACAACTTCTTTATTCATCCACCTGTAGACACTTATTCCCCATGTCTTGGCTATTGTGGGTGATGCTTCGA
Source organism: Myotis brandtii (assembly GCF_000412655.1). NCBI lineage: Eukaryota > Metazoa > Chordata > Mammalia > Chiroptera > Vespertilionidae > Myotis > Myotis brandtii. The sequence continues at coordinate 4,192,993 of NW_005355115.1, forward strand.
ACATCACTCCAACAGTGTTTTCATTTCCTTCAGTTATATTCCCCAAAATGGGATTGCTGGGTTGTATGGTAGTTCTATTTTTTTAAAAATATATTTTATTGATTTTTTACAGAGAGGAAGGGAGAGGGATAGAGAGAAATGTCAATGAGAGAGAAACATCAATCAGCTGCCTCCTGCACACCCCTTATTGGGAA
>NW_005355115.1:4193317-4196915 GCF_000412655.1 Myotis brandtii
ATATTTTTATTGATTTCAGAGAGGAAGGGAGGAGAGAAACATCAGTGATGTGAGAATCGGCTGCCTCCTGCACACTCCACACTGGGGATTGAGCCCACAAGGTAGGCATATGCCCTGACCAGGAAGCAAACTGTGACCTCCTGGTTCATAGGTCTACACTCAACCACTGAGCCACGCCTGCTGGGTGGCAGTTCTATTTTTCATTTTTTTGAGGAGCCTCCATACTGTTGTTCTCCATAGTGGAAATTTATATTCCTACCATCAGAGCACAACCATTCCCTTTTCTCCACATCCTTGTCAGCATTTGTTATTTCTTGTCTTTTTTTATGATAGCTGTTCTAACAGATGTGAATTGGTATCTCACTGTGGGTTTTTTAATATTTTTTATTGATTTATTATTTTTTAAATTCTGTTTATGGATTTTAGAGAAAGGGGATGGGAGAGAGAAACGTTGATTTGTTGTTCCACTTATTTATGCGTTCATTGGTTGATTCTTGTATGTGCCCTGACTGGGGATCAAACCTGCAACCTTAGCATATTGGAATGACATTCTCACCAACTGAGCTATAGGCCCAGGGCTCATTGTGTTTTTGTGTTTGTTTGTTTTTTAAAAAATATATTTTTATTGATTTCAGAGAGGAAGGGAGAGGGAGATAGATATAGAAACATCAATGATGAGAGAGAATCATTGATGGGCTGCCTCTTGCACGCCCCTAACTGGGGGTTGAGCCTGCAACCCGGGCATGTGCCCTTGACTGGAATCGAACCCGGGGCCCTTCAGTCCACAGGCCGATGCTCTATCTACTGAGCCAAACCAGGTAGGAAATAGCATTCTTATTTAAAAATATTTTTTTATTGATTTCAGAGAGGAAGGGAGAGGGAGAGAGTGATGAAAATCATTGATTGGCTGCCTCCTGCACGCACCCCCCTGTAACCCGGGCATGTGCCCTTGACCAGAATCAAACCTGGGACCCTTCAGTCCGAAGGGCTCCTCTCTATGCACTGAGTCAAACTGGCTAGGGCTCATTGTGGTTTTGATTTGCTTGTCTCTAATGACTAGTGATGTTGAACACCTTTTCATGTATCTGTTGGCCATTCATGCATCTTCTTTGATAAAATGTCTTTTCAGGTCCTTTGACGGTTTTTAATTGGATTATTTGTTTTCTTGCTGCTGAGTTGTATGAGGTTTTGTTTTGTTTTTAATAAAAGTGCGGGGGAAAGTACATTTACAGTTCTTTATATGGAAAATAATATAAGAATAGCTGAGTTTCACGTACTCACAACTGTAAACCTACGTTTGCCCCACCCTGTATTTTGGATATTAACCCTTGTCAGTACATGGTTTGCAGATATTTTCTCCCATTCTGTAGGTTGTATTTTCGTTTTGTTGATTATTTCTTTTGCCGTGCAGAAAGCAGCTTTTTAGTTTGGCGTAGTCCGCCTTGTTTATTTTTTATTTTGTTGCTTGTGCCTTAGGTGTCATATCCAAAAAACCATTGCCAAGACCCAAGTCAAGGAGCTTTTTCCCGTGTTTCCTTCTAGGAGTTTTATCATTTCTGGTCTTACCTTTACATCTTTCATCCATTTCGAGTTAATTTTTGTGAGTGGTGTAAAATAGGGGTCATTCCGTTACATGTGAATGTCCAGTTTCCCCAGCACCGTTTACGGAAGAGAGAGTCTTTTCTCCACTGAGTATTCTTGGCTCCCTTGTCAAATGTTGGTTGAGTGTACATGCGTGGCTTTATTCCTGGGCCCTTGATTCTGTTCCATTGGGTTTTATGCCAATACCATACTGTTTTGATGGTTTTACTTTATAATATAACTGGAAATCAGGAAGTGCGATGTGTTACTCAGGAGCAGATCCAGGATTGGTGGGACTTAATGCAGTCCTGGGAGACCTCTTTAAAAAGACGAAATTGCCGGGGCTGTTGGAAAGGGCCTGTACGAGGGACCCTAAGCTCATGGTTCATGGTCTCAGGGTGTGTCCACGCCTGCCTGGTGGTTCTCAGGCTTAGTGTGCTCAGCTGTCCTCTGAGGAGCTTGTTCAAAATGCAGATCCCCATGGTTGGGATGAAGCCTTAGAAGCTCTTTTGAGCAAGTTCTCCAGTGACTCTGCTCCAGTGCAGTTAGCTGTGAGCCTTACAGTCCTAATGCATGACATGTAATCAAGCCGAACGCCAAGATCCGTACCCTTTCCCCAGGCTGCCTCTACCTTGATTCCCACCACCCCCAACAGGCCACCTTGCATTCCGGCAGTGGTTCTCAAATTTGGTGGGAATGAAGCAGCTGAGCCCACTGACACCTGGGTCTTCGTAGTTTTATCAAGTTCTCAGGTGATTCTGGAACCTACCAAAGCGTGAGAGCCACTCCATGAGGCTTTAGTCTGGTCTCCCTCCGTCCTTTCCTTGCACGGACCAGTCCTTGCTCCTGCCTGCCATTCCCCCACCTGGGTGCTCTTCCTCCTCCTCTCCACCTGTAATCACTCTGGCCCACAGCCAGTTGTCCTTCGCTTAACCATTTGTATGCCGTAAGCATCTATAGATGCAAGCGGCGGAACTTTTTAATTAAATTCAAAATATCGCGGCGGTTAACTGGTTGATCTTATTTGTATCACTCATCTGGCCCGTGTCATACATCCCAGCTTGCAGAGGGCTGGTTTTTTTCTTGTGGCTGTTCCATTCCCTCCTTTTCATAGACTTTTAGTGTTGGGCAGGCCCTCAGAGGTCATCTAGTAACCTCCCTCCCTCCCTGAGCAGGGAGGATGTGGGGGTGGCTGGGCGGGCAGAGGACCAGATGAGGGTGCGGCCCTGACCAGCTTTCCCTCACCCACAGGGGAACAGCCTGCTGAGGGTGACCGGTTCATCCACCAGCGGGACCTGGCCTTGCTGCAGCGGGCGGACTGTGAGTGCCCGCTCCTCCCTGTGCGCTCCTCTGGGTGTTAATTCCCTGGACACGCCTGACCTCCCCGCTCCCCCCTCCCCACCATCTCTCTCTCACAAGCCCAGATACTGAGCCTCAGTCTCGTTTTCCTCCCAGTGATCGTGGCGGAAGTGACCCAGCCGTCCTTGGGTGTAGGCTATGAGGTGGGCCGGGCCGTGGCCCTCAATAAGCGAATCCTGTGCCTGTTCCGCCGGAAGTCTGGCCGAGGTGAGCACTCCAAGCCCTGGATGGCCACTCCCCCCCCGCCCCAGCTGAGCACCCAGCCCTCAGCTCCCTTTCTTGGGGGGCTGAGTAGTGTCTGTCCCCAACAAGGGCTGGGCAGGAGAGGACAGAGGAGGGAGCGGGAGGCACTTCACCTGCCTCTGCCCCCCAGTGCTCTCAGCCATGATCCGCGGAGCAGCAGACGGCTACCGGTTCCAGGTGTGGGACTACGAAGTGGGAGATGTGGAGGTCATGCTGGACCGATACTTTGCAGCTAATCCTCCCGAGCAGGTGGCTTCCTCCCTTGACCCAACCACTTGACTTCACCCCCTCATTAAATTCTTCAGGTCCGACTCTGCTCTGTACCAGTCCTGCCTAAAGCCCAGTACAAATTAAAAGCATGTCTACACGTCTAACTTCTGTCTGTGTGTGGGGTGGGGTGGGCGGGGCCACAGGA
>NW_005355115.1:4197036-4199285 GCF_000412655.1 Myotis brandtii
CCCTTTCCTCCAACACACTTCACTTTGAGATGCAGAGAAAACCTGTGAAAAGTCTGCAGGCCCCCAAGAGGGCCCTTCCTAATGCGCAGGCCCCTCCCAGGAACATTCAGGAGTTTAGAGGAAGGCTGACCAAGGGGATGGCCGTCCCGTCTCCTCTGATGCTGGGCTGGGTCTGGCTGGGCCTGGGGCAAGTGGCAAGCCTGTGCCACATGGACCTTCACTTCCTGTTATCAGCCTAGGTCACAGGGTCAGCTTTGGGCCGTGTCTGACAACAGAAGAGTCTGGAGGTCTAAAGAAAACTAGAGGAGGGTTGGGTGTGCGGGGAGCAGGGGAGTTAGAACGGGCCCGCTTCAGAGAAGTATATGAAAAAAGTTTATTCAGTAAACAGAAGAAGGTGCTGCAGATGCTGGGAACCGCCCCCTCCGAGCACCCAGGACAGTGGTCAGGGATGAACTGCCGGCCCCCTGGCCCCGCGGCTCTGGGCGGCTCCGGATGCTCCCTGTATCCTGCCCCTCAGTCATAGCCCTCATCCTCATCCTCATCCTCATCCCCGAAGAAGAAAGCGTCCCGGTCCAGGTTGTCGGACTCCTCGTCATAGGAGAAGGTGTCGTTGTCCAGCTCCTCATCGAACTCGTCCTGCTGCCACTCGGGCATGTCGTCTTCGCCTTCCTCCTCATCCGTCTCCAGCCCCGAGGAGCCCCGGGGCCTGGGGAGACAGATCGCCATCAATAGGGAGAGAGCCAGCTGCTCAGCCCCAGGGGAGGCCTGCCATATCCCACCCCCCTCAGGGGCTCCGCCCATACTCACCGACTGCTGGGCACGTTGGACGCTTTCGCCTCCCGGGCCTCTAACGATGGACTCTGGAGACCAACCCGAAAGTCCTGGCAAAGACAGAGGACAGGGGAGTAGGAGAGGAGAGGCCACTGAGCCTCTGCCCAGCGTTTCTCCAACCAACGTTCTCCGAGGGCCTACTAGGCGCCATGCTCCTGGCAGGACGTTCCCACCTGCTCTCCCTCCCTCACCACAGCACCAGAGGTGTCTCCAGGGACACAGGACACAGGTCAGCACACCGGCCTTGCTTCAGGAGCTCAGTGTATGCTCATATCTTTCCTACTCGTGACTCGTCAGTCTGTACGCTCCCTGAGGGTGGGACTCCTAGTTCAGACTCAACGTCAGCGCATTACGGCTGGAAAGACTCAGCTCCCTTACTCAGTGGACCCCACCCCCTGACCCCGACTCCTGGGATTCTGAATCCACATCTGGGAAGTATGTCTGAAAAAGGTCCCCAACTGATTCTGCAGAGCAAGGATCTGGGCTAACTCCTTTATTTTGTAAGAAATGCCAGGAGGTTACGTGGCAGGGTCCAACAGCACCCAGCAGGCTGGCCCAGGAGCTGGGACACCCCCAGGTCTCCTGGGTGCTGGGCACGGGAGGCCCAGGCGGGGCGGCCTACCTGGGTGGAATGCTGCAGGATGGCGAGCAGCCTTTCCTGGATCCGCCGGAGCAGCTCCAGGCCCATGTGGAGGCAGTCGGCCCGCAGGAGACGCAGGGCCGAGGCCAGGTCTCTGCACTGCAGCAGGAGCTCCTCTGCAGAGGGGGCAGGGCGCAGGGGCTCCCTCCCTTCTTCCCTCCCTCCATCCCCTCCTCCAGCAAACCCCTACTGCACACCCACCAGTTCTACCAACACCTAGCAGGCCCAGCTCTAGACACCCATTCTCCAGAGGCTTACACTCTAGTGATGGGGACAGATCATCCTATATAATAAAGAGGCAATATGCAAATTAACCCTCATGCCCTCACAAGATGGCTGCCTATGACCAGGCTGGCAGGGGGGTTAGTGAGGGACAACCAAACGACTGAACGGCAGGCTGCGTGGGGTGACCAGGCCGGTGAGTGGGGGGCCATGAGGGGCAACTAGGCCGGCAGTTGGGGGCAACCAGGCCAGCAGGGGCAGGGCAGTTAGGGGCAACCAGGCTGGCAGAGAGGGGCAGTTGGGGGTGACCAGGCCAGCAGGGGGGGCAGTTAGGGGTGATCAGGCCAGCAGACAGAGGCGGTTAGGGGTGACCAGACTGACAGGGGGGTAGTTAGGGGTGATCAGGCAGGCAGGCAGGTGAGCAGTTAGGAGCCAGTGGTCCCAGATTGTGAGAGGGATGTTTGTCTGCCGGCCTAAACCGGCAGTTGGACATCCCCTAAGGGTTCCTGGATTGGAGAGGGTACAGGCTGGGCTGTACCCCCCCCCCCCCCCCCCC
>NW_005355115.1:4199325-4217911 GCF_000412655.1 Myotis brandtii
GGGGCCCACACATCCTTTCAAAACAGCACCCATCGATTCGGACCTTGCCTCCCCCCTCCCCCCGCACGAATTTCATGCACTGTGCCTTTAGTAATCAAATAAAAGGTCAGGTGAAGACCTGTGCCCTTAGGCCAGGGGTCCTCAAACTACAGCCCGCCAAAAACATTTATCTGGCCCGCCGGGTGTTTTTGCCGCCGCTGTGTGCATAGGAATTTGTTCATAGTTTTTTTTAAACTATAGTCCGGCCCTCCAATGGTCTGAGGGACAGTGAACTGGCCCCCTGTTTAAAAAGTTTGAGGACCCCTGCCTTAGGCACTTACAGCCTGAACTATATGCCTTTCCAGCAGAATTTTAAAAGGCCTGTGGTGATAAGGCCATGAGGAACGAGGAAGGGACAGAGTGAAGGTGGGGAGCTGGAGCAGGGGCGCTCAGGGGGGAGGGGGGCAGGAGAGAGGACTGAGCAGGCAGGGGGCAGGCCTCACCCAGGAGGATCTGCAGGGCATTGGTGTGTAGCTCCAGGTTCTCGGTCTGCTGCTCCACCACGTCCATTTGCTCCGTTTCCTGGTTGTAGAAGCTGTACACGCAGGCATAGGCCAGCACCTAGGGGAGCCCAAGTCAGGCCTCCCACCTGCTCCCTCCCCCTTCCCTCCATCCAAACCGGTCAGAGACAGCTGCCCAGCCCACCAGTCCCCTTGGCACATTCCCCCACCCCCCACCCCCCAACCTTTCGAGCCTGCTCAAGTCCCCGGCAGGCGTCGCTGAGGAAGGTGAAGGATTTGGGCGGGGGCACCTCATGGATGGCAGATACTCGGTTCCACAGGTTCACAGCAAACTCCTGTGCAGAGGAAGGCGGTCAGCGGGCGCATGCACACACATCCCTTCAGAACAGCACCCATCGATTCGGACCTTGGGCCCCTCCCGGCCTCTCCCCCACCCTCCCCCTCCTCACCCGGGCCTGGTGATGGAAAGTACACCTCTCGTTGTAGTCCTGGAACCGCTTCTCTTGGCGAGCTGCCTTGCTTACCTGTGAGACACATAGGGGGCTACTGTGCTTCGCTGGGACAGCGCGGGCTCGTCAGACTACCATTCACAGAGGCCTTTCCACGCTTTGCCCAGATTCTCTCTGTAATCCTCAGACTCTGTGAGGTAGGTCACATTATTACCCCCTTTTACAGGTGAGAATGCTGACGAGTGGACAAGTAAACTGACCCAAAGCCACATACTAACTGGAAGAGCCAGGTCCTGACTCAGTCCGTGCTCTCTGCTCTGCCCTGCTGCCCCGAGAATGCCCAGCCCACCCCAGCCCTCTGTAGCCACCTGGGGGTGGAAGTCCCACCCTGGGCCTCTGGTCCCCGTGCATGGACCTCCCAGGACAGACCTCCCAGCACTGCAGGCCTAGGTGGCTTGTCTTCTCCCCACTGAGCCACTGTCCCAACAATTGTTAGGCTGCTCTCCACACAGCCCTCTGCTCAGGGCCCCTCCTGCCTGCCTTCGGGCCTCTCGCTCCTCGCTGCCCAGCCCCTTACCATGGCAGAGCAGTTGTAATAGTCTTTGTGATTTGGCTTCCAGGACTTGAGGCAGCGCCAGCAGAATCCGTGGTTGCATTTGGCGCAGGTCATGCTACGGAGGAAGCTATCTGGTCAGAGGACTCCTGCCTCTGGCCAGGGCCGCACCAGGAAAGCCAGGGGCCTAGATGCACACGGACGGTGTCCCTGGCCCCTCCATGCCCTAACCTGACCAGTTCCTGCTGAAAGCACCCTGGCTTCTGAGTCCCCACACACTAGACTAAACACGGGGGAACATGAGCTGAGGGCGTCGCTCTGGAGGGTGTCCAGAGAGGGTAGTTGAGTAACTGCCCTTGTTGCTCAGCTTTTCAGAATCCCCACCACTCCTTTCTTACCACCAGGCCTCTACTCTCTCCTGTGCCTGCCGACTCCCCAGGGCCCACAGCACCCGTTCTTACTGCAGACACCCCTCATTCTTCTCGATGGGGGTCTGACAGCTGGGACAGCGCTTAGAGATGAGCTTGGCCAGGTGCTTGCTCTGGGCCTCCACACTCATGCCGTCGTAGTAGCCGCCATCGTCGACCCACTGAGACATGTGGCCACAGCTGGCAGGGTAGTGTGCCTAGAGCAGGACGGGGAGGTGAGGACACAGCCCAGCCCTCGCTCAGGGCGGCCCTCCTGCTATTGTTCGAGGGAGGCGGAAGGGAGGGAGGCTCCATTTGGAGGATGACAGGAGGAGGAACAAAGCTCCACTCGGTGGCGGAGGATGAGGACAAGGCAGAATCTGTGTGCTGAGCAGGGACGGGTGTGGGTCCCGGCTCAGCATCAGGGCTGGGGTGGGCACCCACCTCAGGGAAGCTACAGTTGAAGCAGGAGGCCCAGCCACACTTGGAGCAGGTGGTCCCTGAGCCCAGGCCCTGGCGGCACAGGATGCGGTCACAGCCCTGGGGGTTGGTGCACCACGTCAGGTTGGAGCAGCTGTCCACGTAGCCACGCAGCAGGGCCTTCTCGTACTGTGGGGACAGAGGGGCCACAGGCGAGGGCCTGGCTCGCTAGGTCGCCACACCTCCAGGCCCCCCCGCACCCCGCAGTCAGCCCACTCCATGGGGTCTGCCCCTCTGGCTGTGCACCGGAGCCTCTCTCGGAGGAGCGGGTACCTTGGAGATGACCTCTGGCGAGGAGACAATGGCACGAATGAAGGCTCCCGTGGGCTGGGCCGGGCAGTCGGCAATGGGGCAGGTGCAATTCATCACCAGGTTCTGCTCGATTCGAGTTGTCAGATACTCATTCCAGCAAGACTGGGAGGGCACAGGAGGGGCCGCTCAGGGAAGTGCGGGAGCAGCACCAGGAGGCGGTGCCCTGGCCACTCATCGCGCACCTCTCCCCCATGATGCAGGCCAGAGACAAGCAGCTTCTAGGTCAGCCTCACAACTGACCCTAATCTTTCTGGCTCCCACTGCTTTTCCTGGAATTGGTCCAAATTACAGTTGTCTTTGAGGATACGTGGGCCAGGACAGCAGCCTAATTATAATTATTGTTGGGATGGACATAGAGGGAGCAGGTAAAGAGAATTAAAAAAATAAGAAAGATTCAAGTTCCAAGAAAGAATTGGCGAGAGCAAGAAGGTCAGAGAGGAAGGAGGCCGGGAGGTGGGTGCCCTTCCCCACGGGGTGGCCTCTCCCCCTGGCCCCACTGCTCACCTCAATGCCTGTCTGGAGGCTCTGTCCCCCCAGACTCGGCCTCTTCTGCACAAAACAGACTTGCCCACTGCAGCTCCCGAGTCCTGAGAAACGGTACCCCGCTCCCCTCCAGTTCCAGGGTCAGAACCTTCAATCTCCTGAACCCTTGTCTTGCGCCCATGTCACCGCCTCACCCTAAACCAGGCCACTGTTGACTCCTAAACTGCTGCCGGAGCTGATCCCCAAACCTTCCACCCTGTCTCTCCCCATCAAACCCACTTGGTTTATGCGTGACTGGCAGCCCGAGCTCCCAGAACACTCCGATAAGAGCCCCCTCCCTCACACTGCAGACGCGGAGCTTTCCAAACGACGCACTTGACCCCAGGGGAGGACATGTATCTGTGGTAGCAAAGCTCCAGGACTGATGGGAAGCACGGGCCTGGACTTTTACTAAACAAAACAAGTATATATTTTTATGGATTTTTAGAGAGTGGAAGGGAGAGAGAAACATCAATGTGAGACAGACACATCGATTGGTTGCCTCCTGCACATGCCCTGACCAGGCCCAGGGATTGAACCTGCAACCCAGCCACATGCCCTTGACTGGAAATCGAACCCGAGACCCATCGGTGCATGGGCCAATGCTCTAACCACTGAGATACACCAACCAGGGCAAACCCCTTTTTATATAGTGAAAGAAACCCAGATAAACTGAGAAGTTGAATGCAAAATTCCCGTATTTCCAAGATAAAACAGGACATTTCTCCAAATTCAGACAGCTACTTGCAGGCACATAGAGGTGGCAGGACCCCTCACTACCACAGAGGACAACTTGGCTGACCGCTCACCCTTAGGTACCCCCTCAGCTCTGGGCTTGCTGTTGGCTCATGCTGTTTCCACTGCCCAGCCCAACTGGTATTGGGTCTCAGGCCCTCTGACAACCCCCCTGCCACTCAAGGCTCATCCTGGGAAGCCACCTCCAACTGCTCCAGGCCCCGGATCCCCCACCCTGAGTTCTCCTGCCTTTCATTTGTGCCATTTGGCCGGGACTTAGTCACAGGCTCCTCCTCTGCTGGGCCTTGTCCATCAGCCTGTTTTTCTCAGTGGTGTTTTTAGGCTCCCTGTCTCCATATCGCTATAGGGTGGGGGTGCCCCAAGTTCAATGTCCTGGGCCTGTTTCTCACTCCCTGGGTGATACCAGCCAGGCCTCTCTACTGAGTTCTGAATTTGAAAACCCACTGTCTACTTGCCAGTCCCACACAGGTCCCAACAAGCAGCTCCAACTTCATGGACACAAAAGACTGCATTGCCCTTCAAAATCCTGTTCCCAGGCCCAACATTTCCCCCAAGCCAGTAAAAGATGACACATCCCATCCACCCAGATACTCAAAAACCCAGGAATCACCCTCCATTTTGTCCCAAGCCCCCGAATCCACTCCCCAAGTCCTACCTGCTCTACCTCCAAATGCAGCCCGCCCATCCACTCCGCTATTCCCCTGTCCCTAGGCCGCACGACCACCTTCTCTGGCCTGTTTGGACCAGTCTCCGAAGGGGTGTCCCTGCTTCCTCTCTTGTCCTGACCAAGCTTTTCTCCACACAAAGTGACCCTTTCAAAAATGTGCATTAGAGCAGATCACTCCCCTGCTTACACCCACCATGGCTTCCCCTGGAGCAAAGCCCACTGTGTGCCAATCCCACCAACTGGCCCCTTGCACCTGCCAAGCCTCCCCCCCCCCCGGCCCCTTCACTGGCTCTTCCCTCCGTTCACTGGCTCTTCTCTCCGTTCACTGGCTCTTCCCTCCGTTCACTGGCTCTTCTCTCCGTTCACTGGCTCTTCCCTCCGTTCACTGGCTCTTCTCTCCGTTCACTGGCTCTTCCCTCCGTTCACTGGCTCTTCTCTCCGTTCACTGGCTCTTCCCTCCGTTCACTGGCTCTTCCCTCCGTTCACTGGCTCTTCCCTCCGTTCACTGGCTCTTCCCTCCGTTCACTGGCTCTTCCCTCCGTTCACTGGCTCTTCCCTCCGTTCACTGGCTCTTCCCTCCGTTCACTGGCTCTTCCCTCCGTTCACTGGCTCTTCCCTCCGTTCACTGGCTCTTCCCTCCGTTCACTGGCTCTTCCCTCCGTCCGCCACTCTTCCCCCCAGATCTCCTCCTCAGACGGGCCTTCCCCAACCTCCCCAGTCTGAAGTCCCTTACGAGGCCCCCAGCCCACTCCTACCCCAGTCACTTCCAACAACATGACCCACTGCAGTCTCTTCCCTGCACTTATCCGAAGAGTGTGGGCCCTGGACGAGACTGCCCAAACCCAATCCGGCCCTGGGCAGGTTCCTTCTCCACCCAGTGCCTCCCTCTGAAGTCTGCCAAATGGGGATGATAAGTCCTTGCCTCACAGAGAACTAGGATGCAACCAAGCAAAGAATGTGTGTGAGGCAGCCTAACGGCCTAGAGCGAGTCCCCGTAACTATTAGCTGCTATTTCCAGCCTCTAGTTACTTCTTGCTTGGATTGTCCCACTCCCTCATTCAGCACCTAGTGCTGTGCACACAGTAAACCCAGGACAAGTATTAGTTGAAGGAAAAAATGGGCGGTCAAGGAAGTCCGTAAGGACCTAGAGAAAAGCGAGCACAGGCACCTATGTGAGAAGAGGAACTGGAAACCGAGCAAAAGGGAAGGAGAAAAGGTACAAGCGTGCACTGCACCTGTCCCAGACCACACACCCTGGGACGCTGCTGGGAGAGGCAGCGACCATTCATGGCAACAACGGCGCTCATCCTGTTGAGCTGATGTCTGTGAGGGAGGGGACATCAGGCCCTCAGCACTCGGTTCCCTGCCTCTGAAGACTCCGTACTCGCTCCCCCACCTATGGCCTTGTCTGCGTGAGCTTTGCAGCAGCAAACCCTGCCTTCCCATACTTTTGTGCTATGTCCTGGTTTGTAATACTTCTTTTTATTTTCATAATAAATAAGAGTATATACCAGAGTGAAGCAAAAGCAGGTTTGTAGTTGTGAGTACACAAAACAGTTTATTCCTGTATCATTATTTATTAATTAGTGTATTATTTTCCATATGAACAACTACAGACCTACTTTTGCCCACCCATATAAAAGAAGTGAAGATGTTCTAAGATAAAGATTTGAATGCTGGAAAGGAAACCATAAACTATTGTCACCACCAATTTAATAACACCTCCTTTACAAAGTGCCTTAAGGTGCACTGTATGTGAGATGTGTGTGTGAGACGTATGTGTGTGTTAAGATGTGTGTGCGAGACGTATGTTAAGATGTGTGTGTGAGACGTATGTGTGTTAAGATGTGTGTGCGAGACGTATCTGTGTGTTAAGATGTGTGGGCGAGACGTGTGTGTTAAGATGTGTGTGTGAGACGTGTGTTAAGATGTGTGTGTGAGACGTATGTGTGTTAAGATGTGTGTGTGAGACGTATGTATGTGTTAAGATGTGTGTGTGAGACGTATGTGTGTGTTAAGATGTGTGTGTGAGACGTGTGTGTGTGTTAAGATGGGTGTGTGAGACGTATGTGTGTGTGTGTGCCTGTGTCTGTGTCTAGTCCTCAAACTTGGCTGATACTGGAATCACCTGAGGAGGTTTTAACGTCCATATGCTGGGGTTTCACCAGCAGAAATTCCGATTTACGTGGCCTGGTAGATCGCATGAGCATCAGGATCTTTAAAAGCTCGTGAGTGCCCTGGCTGGTTTGGCTCAGTGGGTAGAGTGTCAGCCTGTGGACCGAAGGGTCCCGGGTTCGACTCCGGTCAAGGGCACGTACCTGGGTTGCAAGCTCCTCCTGCCTGGGCCCTAGGTCCTAGTCAGGGTGCGTGCAGGAGGCAACCAATCAGTGTTTCTCACATCGATGTTTCTCTGTCTTTCCCTCTCTCTTCCACACTAAGAATCAATGGAAAAATATCCTTGGGTGAGGATTAAAAAAAAAAAGCTCCCAGAGATTATAATACGCAGCCAGTTTGAGAACCACTGATGCATACCAATATCGCTGGATCCTAACAAAACTAGTTTAAGGGACTAAGAGACCTGTCCCACATTCCTGGGGTAGGCAATGGCGGCGCTAGGGCTAGAACCAGTAGTTGCCAAGGAACCGCATTCGAGTAGAAAGCCAGGGGCAGGAGAGAGCTGGGGCCTCACCTTGCAGCAGTAGTGCCTGCAGCAGAGAGAGGGCAAGTCGTCATCCGGCTCCAGGGGGCTGACACAGACAGGGCAGTGGTCGGGGCGTGTAGGGGCAGCCTGGGGCTGGGGCACCCGCAGCCCAGCTGCCAGCAGCAGTGGCTGGGGGTTATCACTGTAGCTCTGCAGCAGCTGCTCGGCACTCCAGTGGGCATGAGCCAAAAGGTGCTGAGCTACATCTGGCTCCAGGTTCAGCGTCTCCTGCACCTGCCGCACCGTCTGCTCCATCAGCCCTTCCACCTCCTGGGGGCTCATGGTGCGGCCTGCAGGCAGCTGAAGGGATGCCAGGGCGGCCACAGCTTCTGGGCTTGGGGGGCAGAGAAGAGTCAGTGGTCAGTCTCCCGGTCCTGCTTATACAAGCTACTGACTGAACCCCACCTTGTCCCCCAGCTCCCTGCTTGCACACCCCTGTCACACTTGCTTAACCAGCCAGAGAATAACCCCCAAACCAACTGTCACAGCAGGCTCCTCCACAGAAGCATTTGTAGGTGTGGGGGTTGGGCTGGATGTCAAAATGACTGCGGCACCACAGGAATCGAGTGGGTGGGGGTCAGGATGCTAACTGACCTACAGTAGATGGGACAGTCCCACTGGAGGTCCCACCCAAATGCTACCAGCATGTCTGCTGAGAAAGAGTGTGGTCTGTGGACCAGCAGCACGGGTATCAGAGGCAGCTCTACCGAAGCAGGATCTGCATTTTAACAAGATCCCAGGTGATGTATGCGCATGTGAAAGGTGGAGAAATATTCTAGTCTAGAGAACTCACTCTATACCCAATGCAAATAACAGGCATCGAAGAGGTGCCCTAAAAACTTCTGGTGAATTGGATCTGATGCAGAAGTTTTAGCCACTTAAGGGACAGCTATGGCAAATTCCTCCAGAACAGGCTTCCCATTGTGGTTTGTATATTTCACTGAGCAGAGTACATAGCACTCAATACATATTGCATATTTCATATTTGCTTAGATGAGACATATATAAAGGAGTTCACATGGGTGGGTCCCTTGCTAAGGGCTGACTCTAGGAGGAGGGGGACAGATTAGAAAGGAAAAGAAGGGGTGAAGGCACTGGGAGGAGGAATGAGGACGATCGAATGGGGGAAAATACGGGGAGAGGGAAAAGGGGTTAGACCAGCGATGGCGAACCTATGACACGCGTGTCAGAAGTGACACGCGAACTCATTTTTTTGGTTGATTTTTCTTTGTTAAATGGCACTTAAATATATAAAATAAATACCAAAAATATAAGTCTTTGTTTTACTATGGTTGCAAATATCAAAAAATTTCTCTATGTGACACGGCACCAGAGTTAAGTTAGGGTTTTTCAAAATGCTGACATGCCGAGCTCAAAAGGTTCGCCATCACTGGGTTAGACAAAGAAATGACGTGTGTTTCCACCAGGGAACCTGGCCCCTCCCAAGTTATTGAGGTACCATCTGTCATGGGGAGCCCGTCTCTCTCTACTGCTTGCAGCCCCCGCAGGGGGCGGGGCTGGGGGTGGCTACCTGGGCTTGGAGGCCCCGGTGGTTCGGCTGCCACAGAAGGGGATCTCTGCCTGGCCCCGGCAGGGCCCCGTGGGCTCTGGGCTGGCGTACAGCAGCATCTGGGGCCAGTCATCACGCTGTTTCACGTAGCCCTGGCCCAGGAGGTGCAGGATGCAAGAGAAGACATCTGTGCTGGTACAGGCCACGCCCCCGGCAACAGTGCGGCCCAGGCTCCCGGGAGGGTTTGGGCCCTTCTGCCAGGCCTCCAGCACCTGGATGGGAGGAGGAAACAGGCAGGCCATGTTACCTAGAGGAGCAGCCTGTCTAGGCTCGATGCCCAGCTGTGTGACAACGGATAAATTACTAACCCCCTCATGCCTCATTTTTCTTACCTGTCAAATGAAAAGGACGATAATAATAATAATAATAATAATAATAATAATACTGCCTATCTCACTCTGCGCATGTCCTGTCTCTACTTGCAGTCTACCGGCCCCGTCAGGGATAGAAAACCCAGACAGAAATGTCACCCTGGGAGGGCTCACACTGACAGTTTACCCTGCCTTGGGGTGACCTCTGGCTCTAACCTCCAACCCCAAGCACAGCTTCCTCCCCCCTCCCCTAACTTCAGGGCCCCCTGTCTGCCTACCAGACAAACCAGCTGATCAATGTGGAGGCCCTCCTCCCCGTGGGCTTTGAGGATACGGACAAGAAGACAGCTCAAGAGGTTCCTCTTCTGTTCCAGGGTTCGACCCTCATCCTTCTTTACATCCAGGTACTTCTGGGGAGGTATCAGCCACAGGGCCTCCCCACAGGGCCGGAGCGCAGGCTCACGCACTCGCAGCACACCTGGAACTCACTGCCAGTTAGTGCCCGGGGAGGGGGAGGGGCAGAAAGGGGACCCGTTCTCCTTCCCTACCACACTACCCTGCCCTGGGGGCCCCACACCCTATGAGCAGAGTCTCAGGCCAGCCCCACTGACCTACCCCCCTGTGGAAAGTCCTGACCCTCATGCAGGGTCAAAGGGCCATTCTCAGAGGTGAGGGGCAGGAGTGCCTGGAGCAGTAGCTGTGGGGTGAGGTCAGAATTCTTCAGCAAGGTTTCTACTGACACCTCCTGGTGAGGAGAAACAGGGGCAGTCAGAAGTGGGGAGAAAGGATGGGAGGAGGAACAGAGTTTAGAACAGTGGCAGACAAGGGGGGAAAGAAGACAGAGAGGCGGAGGAGCTGAGGCACCTCTGTCTGGTTGAAATTCAACAGCAGCCACATCTGCACAGTGGACACATGCAGGGTCTGGTCCCCAAACTGCAGCTCAGCCCGGCCCAGCCACGTCCACTGCAGCCGCCGATGTGGTCCCCGGACTGGATGGTTCTGGCCTGGGAGCATGTCGAGGAGAAGGGTGGAGACACAGAACAGGGAAAAGGGGGTTAGGCGCTGAGGCGAGGGTCACTGTTAGTTAGGTTTGCTCTTGCTAGTCTCTCAGGCCCCAGCATTACAGCCTCCGGAGCGCAGCCTCCCTGGCAAGTCAGGCATCTGGGAGCCCCCTCCCCCGCCCCCCCGTACCCAACCCTGCATGAGACAGGCTCCATGGACTGCCTATCTCACTCTGCGCATGTCCTGTCTCTACTTGCAGTCTACCGGCCCCGTCAGGGATAGAAAACCCAGACAGAAATGTCACCCTGGGAGGGCTCACACTGACAGTTTACCCTGCCTTGGGGTGACCTCTGGCTCTAACCTCCAACCCCAAGCACAGCTTCCTCCCCCCTCCCCTAACTTCAGGGCCCCCTGTCTGCCTACCAGACAAACCAGCTGATCAATGTGGAGGCCCTCCTCCCCGTGGGCTTTGAGGATACGGACAAGAAGACAGCTCAAGAGGTTCCTCTTCTGTTCCAGGGTTCGACCCTCATCCTTCTTTACATCCAGGTACTTCTGGGGAGGTATCAGCCACAGGGCCTCCCCACAGGGCCGGAGCGCAGGCTCACGCACTCGCAGCACACCTGGAACTCACTGCCAGTTAGTGCCCGGGGAGGGGGAGGGGCAGAAAGGGGACCCGTTCTCCTTCCCTACCACACTACCCTGCCCTGGGGGCCCCACACCCTATGAGCAGAGTCTCAGGCCAGCCCCACTGACCTACCCCCCTGTGGAAAGTCCTGACCCTCATGCAGGGTCAAAGGGCCATTCTCAGAGGTGAGGGGCAGGAGTGCCTGGAGCAGTAGCTGTGGGGTGAGGTCAGAATTCTTCAGCAAGGTTTCTACTGACACCTCCTGGTGAGGAGAAACAGGGGCAGTCAGAAGTGGGGAGAAAGGATGGGAGGAGGAACAGAGTTTAGAACAGTGGCAGACAAGGGGGGAAAGAAGACAGAGAGGCGGAGGAGCTGAGGCACCTCTGTCTGGTTGAAATTCAACAGCAGCCACATCTGCACAGTGGACACATGCAGGGTCTGGTCCCCAAACTGCAGCTCAGCCCGGCCCAGCCACGTCCACTGCAGCCGCCGATGTGGTCCCCGGACTGGATGGTTCTGGCCTGGGAGCATGTCGAGGAGAAGGGTGGAGACACAGAACAGGGAAAAGGGGGTTAGGCGCTGAGGCGAGGGTCACTGTTAGTTAGGTTTGCTCTTGCTAGTCTCTCAGGCCCCAGCATTACAGCCTCCGGAGCGCAGCCTCCCTGGCAAGTCAGGCATCTGGGAGCCCCCTCCCCCGCCCCCCCGTACCCAACCCTGCATGAGACAGGCTCCATGGAAGAAACACCAGAGACCTGGGCTTTGCCCTTAAGGAGGGGACAGATCCTCTAGGCTGGGTCTCTTCCTTGCCCTGTGTCCAGCTCGGGCAAGGCGAGCCTGGCAAGTGCGCTCAGACTGGAGAGCAAGGACGCTGTCAAAGGCAGAGAGTTTCAAACGGAGCCACCTGAGAGGTCACTCTGGCTACGATGGGACAGTTTGGACGACAAAAGAATGACACCCGCGATGGATTGAAACACATGAAATTTTTTTAAATCCATGAATTCACAATGATGGTGTTTTTTTAGGAGACTTCATTGGGCATCTTTAGAGGATGCCAGAGAACCAACACATTATTTTGAAAACTGGTTCAAAATAAAGGGGAGGAGGAGAGAGTCAAGCCTCTCCTGTATCAACGGTACTTGAAGGTAACTAGAACGCTGATGAGAAAAGTTTCTCTGTACAGAGAAAGCATTCCGGCAAATACACGAGGAAGGAATGAGAGAACTAGAATGTCACCAGTCCGTAACCCCCAGTGAGATGGTCAACCTACGCAATGCTAACGAACGACTGTCTAGTGGAAAGCTGATGGGAACCATATGCAATGTGTACATCAGACTAACAACACTGACACCCACTGATCCACCTCAGCACAGAAAGACAGCCAGACGTAACACGCCTCCTGGAGAAGGACGCAACACCACCCATGGAGTGTTCCTGCCCAAGAAATCCAACTCAAAGCGGAATGAGCTTCTATAGCTAACGATCAGTTTTCAGGAAATAAAGGAGACAGAGGAGCATGCTAGAGGACACCTCGTGGATACAATCGGCAAAATCCAGCCTGTCAACAACTCGGAAAACAACCCCGTTTCCCCCACAAACAATCGCAAAAGGGGTAGAAAAAAAAAAGGGAGACAGGAACCCATAGATTGAGGGAGATGAAAAATAGAACTAAATCAAGTGCAATACGTGGGCTTGGTTTAGACCCTCAATAAACAAAAACACCTAATTTTAAACACTTTGACAATTACATAAACATGAACACTAAATGTATATTTGATATTAGGAATTGTTAATTTCTAAAGGTTTGATAATGTAGTATCCTTGCCTTTAAAAAGAGAGTCCTTATCTTTTCAATTTCAGGGCTGTATGGGGCGTGCAGGAGGCAGCCAATCAATGATTTTCTCCCATCATTGATGTTGCTATCTCTCTCTCCCTCTTTCTTTCTCTCTGACATCAATAAAAATATATTTAAAAAATAAATAAATAAAAAAGATCTAAAAGAATTATCCATCCAAACAAAAAGTAGAAGGATAAAAAAAGATGTACTAGAAAGACAGTAACCAAGGAAAGCTGGTATACTATTAATACCAGGTAAAAATGGACTTTAAGAGCTTTACTAGAAGGTCACTCCATAATGACAAGATCTAATTAACCATGAAGATTCTATACCTGCATAGCCCATTGTGATAGCCAGTAGCCACATGAGGCTACTTAAATTTAAACTGGTTAAAGTAAATAAAATTAAATATTCAGTCACCCAGCCGACTAGTGACTGGGTGACAAGTACTCAATAGCCACAAATGTCTATCATACTGAACAGTGCAGAACGTTTCTATCCTTGCAGAAAGTTCTATTAGCAGCACTGTTAAATAATTTTAAAGTTGTATATAATATCAGTCAAAATATATAAAGGGAAATTTACATACTTAATTTAGAAATTCACTATCATAATGGTAGATTAGAGCACACCTCTCTCAGTAATAGATCAAGCAGATAAAAATAAGGTTATAGAAAGTGTGAACAATACAATGAACAAGGTCAATTTAGTGAAATATGTATAATCTTGTATCCAGCAACAGAAAAACACACATTGTTCTTAATCACACATGGGAAACTTATAAAATTTGACCATCTACTTAGCCACAAAGGAAGTCTCCATAAATGGCAAAGATTCAGTATCACAGAAACCATGTTCTTTGGCCACAATGGAATGAAGGTTGAAATCTAAAACAAAAAGAATACTAAACAGCCCCGGCCAGGTGGCTCAGTTGGTTGGAGCATCGTCCAGTACACCAAAAAAAAAAACAAAAACAAAAAACAAAAAACACTAAGCAAACAAAACAAAGAAAAATCTGCTTGGAAATCTTAAAATCTACCTCTAGAAAACTAATAAGTTAAAGAAAAAATAAAAATTAGAAAATTCTCTGAACTAAACAATGAAAATATTACATAATAAGAACTTGATTCAACGTCCCAAATGTCCATCAGCAGCAGAAAGGGTAAATATATTCCTACAATGGACTATGACTCAGCAATACAAAAGAACACAGTAATGACACAACTGACAACCTGGATCACTCCCACAGACATTAAGTTGAGAGAAGGAAATTAGATACAGCAGAATATATATTCTCTGACTCCAATTATATGATGTTCATATACAGGCAAAAATCTATGGTGACAAAGGGAAGAACAACAGTTTCCCTTGGAAGAAGATACTGACTAGAAAGGAGACATGAAGGAGATGAAGGAGGGAGCTTTCTGGGTGCTGGGAGTATTCTGCATCTTGAGCTGGGGGTGGTTAAGGAAATGCATATGGATACAAAATTCATTAAGTCACAATTAAGATGTGTGCGCTTTACTGACTACTAATTATACCTTAATAAAAAATAGTTCATATAAAATAAACAAATCCACCCTAGCTGGTTTGGCTTTGTGGTTAGAGCACTGGCCCCCGGACTGAATGGTTGAGGGTTGGATTCCAGTCAAGAGACATACCTTGGTTGCAGACTTGGTCCCCAGCCCTGGTCAGGACATATGTGGGAGGCAACCAATCGATGTGTCTCTCTCACATTGATA
Source organism: Myotis brandtii (assembly GCF_000412655.1). Taxonomy (NCBI): domain Eukaryota; kingdom Metazoa; phylum Chordata; class Mammalia; order Chiroptera; family Vespertilionidae; genus Myotis; species Myotis brandtii. The sequence goes on from NW_005355115.1 coordinate 4,213,760, forward strand.
TTTCTCTCTCTCTCTCTTTCCCCTTCCCTTATACTCTCTCTCTCTAAAAATCAACGGAAAAAATATCCTGGGGTGAGGATTAACAACAACAAAAAAGTATAGATCTTACAGAATGCAGCTAAAGTAATATTGAGAGGGCGATTAATAGCCTTAAATACTTATATTTAAAAAGAAGTCTGAAAAGACTAGCATGCAACTTGAAGTTAGAAAAAGGAAAATAGAACCAATTCATATAGAGTTGAAGGAAATGAGAAATTAATGAAAATCGAACCCACACTTCTTCACCCTTCCCTAGGAGACTGCTGTTGCTAGAGAATGTTTCTTCCTACCTATGCATTCTTGTCCAAAGGTCACCTCCTCTTCCTCTCTTGCCACCCCAAACCTCACCCCAATATCCAATTGCCTGTCCCATCTCCTCACTCTGGCTGTAGAAATTGGAGAAGCGGTCAAGGGCATCACAGAATTCTGTGGGAAGGCACTTTCTGGGATGGTACAGGTAGCAGAGTGGGGAGACGGGCCAGCAGCGTGGTGACAGGACCAGTATAGAAACTGTTGGACCTGGGTCCTTGAGAAATACTTCTTTCCCAGACTCCTCTTCTTCCTCTTCCTCCTGAGAGAGAGAAGAATTTCAAGGGCTCTTGGCCTCCCTTCTTTCCTCTCCTGTTCTCCCGCTCTCCTCCCTTGCTCTTACCTCCTCTTCTTCCAGGCCCTGCTCTTCCTCATCCTCCTGCTCCAAGAGCAGCCTGTCAAGCTGCTGGAGCTGGAAGAGGTGGAACTGGCACTGCAGCCGCTCGGAGGCACTCAGGCTCTGCAGCATCTGCTGGGGGAGGCGGTGGGGGAAGCAGGAACCGATCTGCTCCAGCACGGCCCCCTCCAGCCAGCTGGAGCCCAGGCTCAGGAGACGGTCCGCCATGTAGTGCCTGCAGCACACACAGCCCAGGCCCGGCCTCAGTGTGGGCACTCGGCACGTAGGTCCCTCTGTGGCAGCCAACCTGGGTCACAGCCCTACCTCACCTCTTCCTTCCCACCAATGCCATGGCCATCCCTGGATCTTAATCTCTTGCCCCGACTGCCCCCCTTCATCTTCCCTCTAAGACTCAATCTCTGTCCTCTCTACACTCTAGGCCTCCCATCCCCTACTCTATCGACCTTCACTCACTGGTAAAAGTGCTCAAAAGTGGTGGCCAGCTCCAGGCCAGAAAGGACCATGATGGGCTCCAGGTGCCGCTGAAGCTGCCCCAGCATGTCTGCTCCAGGGGTTCCGCCAACCAGGCAGCCCTGGATCTGCTGGTCGATGTGTCTGGCAAACTGCTCACTCATCTGGGGCAATGGAAAGGGCACTGGTGAACCAGTAAGAGGGAGTGGAGGAGAGTGGGGAGTGAAAGGAGATGAGAGGGCAGAGAGGGGTGAGCCTTGCATGAGCTTACGCCCCGCCGACTGCGAGGCTGGTGGTACTCACGTGAGTAGCCGTGAGGAAGGACTGCTGCAGCAAGGCGCCTGAGAAGCCGCTGTGCAGGGCCAGCGTGAAGGCTGCCCGAGGCCCAAAGAGCTCTGAGCCTGCTCTCTGCAAGTGCTCATAGAGTGCACAGTAACGAGGCACGAAGTCTGGGGTCCTCCAGGCTGCAGCCAGGAACCTGCTGACCTGAGGAGAAAGAGCAAGAAATGTAAAAGGGAAGTCCCAGTATGCGGCCAGCCTCGCAGGCCTCCCTCCGCAGAGTTCAGCTTGCTTCTGCCCACCTGCTCCTGCACCACGCTCAGCCAGCACTGTGTCATGTTCCTCAGGCTGCTGCTCGGGAGAACAGGTGAAGGCCCAGGGCTCCGATCCTGACCCTTACTGTTCCTGCTGGCTGTAGAGACACCGGGCAAAGTAAGGAGTTTCATCTCAGCCTCCGGTGAGTCTCGGGGTCTTGGGTACTGACCCCTGGAAATGCCCACAGCAAAGCAGTAAGGAAGAGTAACACCGAGGGGAGGACCCAGGCTCTCAGCTCGGCCGCCCCGGCGGGGACTTACGGGGCTGAGTGGATGGCTCAGGAGAAGGCCCCGGAGGAGGCTCCACATGCACCAGCAAGTGGCAAAGGCGACGAACTCGAGAGGCAAAGGATGCTGCTCGACTCAGGGGGTTCCGAGAGCTCTCCCTCTGCTCCAAGTACTGACCCAGCAGCCATCCCAGGGAGCTCACACCTTCCGCGTCTAAAAGAAGATGGGTCAGGAACAGGTCCCCACGGGAAATGGGGCAACAGACGCCCGGGAGAAGGAGCAATGGTACAAAAAGGTTTGGGGGCCAGCACAGCCCTCGCCCCCCTCCCACCACGGTTTGCTTCAGCTGGAGTCTGGGGATATGGTAACAGATTGGGGGTGGGGTGGAGGGAAGATTCAAATACCAGAGTCTCAGGGAGCAGTCTGTGGAGGAAGGAAAGGAACACTGAGGTGACAGGCCTTTGGGGATAAAGACAGGAACCAAAAGAACCAAGAGCATTAACCCAGGCAGTGCCTGGGAATGGGGACAAGGAGCTGGTTAGTGGGCCGGGGTCGGGATGGTTACCGGGGGAGGTGATGTTCTGCACCAGGGGGCTGACCAGGGCCTCCCAGCAAGTCTTGCCCAGCGCTCGGGCGGCCTCATCATCAGGGAGGAAGCGATCAGCAAAATTCTGTTCATGGCGCAAAACCTTGTTCAGTCTGGGGATAAACAGTGTGTGGTCCAGGATTAAAGGCACACATCTCCTTGTGGCTCCACTCGAGTGCAGCCAACTCCTAATCACCCCGTGCTCAGTCCGCCCCCAGCTCTTCCCTGGCACATACTTCTCACCTGTGTTCACTTCCCTTGTGTCCTGGCCACTGCTTTACCTTTCAGACTCCACAGCATCTCCCCTTCAGTGTCCTGCTCCCTTACCCACCTCCTCCGGCCTCACCCACCTGGGGCAGAGCTGGAGGAGGCGCCTGCGGTCCTCTGCTATGTCCCGGCTCCAGGCTTGCGCCCGGATTGTGTAGAAGAGACATGTACGGCGACACAGCTGTTCCCGGAACAGTGGCCAGAAAGTGGGCTTGGGGCCCAGGACCTCCACACCCCGAACCCGGGTGTCGATGCCACCCTGTAACATGCATACACTTATCTGTCACCTAAGTCACCAAGCACTACCAAAGCCTGGCCTCACCCCTGAGTTCCCTGGAGCGACTCGAGACAGTCCTGCATCTCTGGGACTCAGCAGGGTCCCGGGCCATCCCCAGGCAGACTGAGGAGAAGTCTTGGTCCGAGCCTGGCCCCCAAACGCAGTAACCCAGTCACTATGGAAACCCCGTGCTACCTCTCAATCCCCAGACCCCCGCCTCTGCCCCTGCCCTACCTGCTGGCAGCGCTTTATGCGGATCTGGATGATGGGCCAGAAGCGGTTCAAGTTCTCCAGGAGGACCACCCGGCTGGCGGAGGGCACCACATTCACCTGGCGGGCAGGGGAGAAGAGGGAGGGCTGTCACCTCCAAGGCGGGGCTGGAAGGACTGCTGACAGCAACCAAGTTTGTGATGGTGTGTGCCCATCACTGCTCCTGCACGGAACCCACGGACCCACTCGGATCCACATCCTTAATTCCACTCACTGCTCACGAGGAGGAAGGGATATGGAATTCCCCAGGGGTGGGCCCTTCTGATCAGGCCCTGGGACAAACAGAAGGATGGGGAGTAAGGTGCGGGGGGATCACGGGGGTCCCCACCATGTTGAGCTCAGTGCTGATGCAGCTGGTGCTGTCACCCCCATACACCACCACCCTGGCCGGCATGTAACTGGAGTCCTCACTGGCCACCAGCAGAGTCAGCTGCCTGGGAGAGGAGAGAGGGGTCAGTCAGTCAGGACTCTGAGCTTAGCTCACTTCCTCCTCAGACTCCTGGCCCTCTGCCTAAGCACCAGTCCTCCCTAGACCCTCTGCTTTTGCCTCTATCTTCCCCCAAGTGGCTTCCAGCTCATACTTTCCACTGAAAATTGCCCAATGACTCCAAATCCACATCTCTACCCTACACTCCTCTCCTGAGCTTTCCTGCTGTGTGTCCCACAGGCATTTCCGTGTCATGCCTCAAGGTGGAAGGCACCTCAAGGTCAACAGGCCCAAGTGGAACTATCATGTCTTCAGAAACCTCCTCTCTCCTGGGAAAGAAAACTGCCA
>NW_005355115.1:4218004-4235017 GCF_000412655.1 Myotis brandtii
TGACCCTCCCTCTTCTGCTTCCCCTTCAGGCCCACGGCCAGTCCCCTGACTCCACCGAAGACGTCCCAGCCCATCGCCTCCTGGCTATTCCCATTCCCTCTGCCTAACTGAAGACAGCCATCACTTTTCAACTAGACCACTGCATAACCCTTTCAACTCCCATATGCCAGAGTGTGTTCTAAATTTAAACATCCAGTTCTGTCTCTTCCCTTCTTAAAACCCTTCAGTGGCTCCCCCACGTAGCAGAATAAAGCTCACACCTCTTAGCTCACACAACTCTTTGTGATCTGGTTCAGCCTACTTTTCTGGCTTCATCTCCTGCTGCTTCACTACACATAACCTTCATTCCAACCAAATACATTTACTTAAAGTTCCCCACATACACCACTGTTTCTTACTCCCATTTTGCTCACATGCTGTCCCTCTGCCTAGAATATCCATTGCCCTCTGTTTATCTCGCCATTTTCTGCTTCAAAACTCAGCTCAGTCCACCCCTCCTTCTGGAAGCCTTCTCCGACCCTCGGCTGGGCTGGTGGCCCAGTGCACACATCGACCATGTTCTCACTCTATGCTCTCAGTCGACCTGGTTCCCCAACTAGACTGCATGTGCCCTGATGACAGGTCCCATATCTTGTCCTTGTAGCTCCAGACCATTGCACAGTGCCTGGCACAGAGTATACGTTAAACAAATGCCCACAGGAAGAGAGGCTGATCTCCTTCAACACCAAGCACAGGAAGTAACATCTGTACCTGCTGGGGAGCACGTCACCAGGCTCGGAGGGGAGGGGGGTCTCTGTACCTATGTGACTACTATTCACTGCACAAAATGGGTTTGAGTGTGTCCCTCAGGGATTTCAGACAGGGCGGTGCATGCGGGTGTATGCGCACCTAACAAGAATACCACGGCGCATGTGCACGGTGATGGAGTGGGAGCCGGTGCTGCCGTTGGACTCCCAGTAGGTCTTGGGGTTGCGGTCCGTCAGCTTGCTGGCCCGGTGCGGGTTGGAGGACACCTCCACCTTCTCCCAGCACTTGTCCTCCTTCACTTCCACACTGGAGCCTGGGGGCGGTGGGAGGGGGTGGCGGTCACAGCCTGGTTAGTTGAGAGACAAAAGGAAAGGCACTGGAGAGCAGAAGAGAAGGGAAGAACAGATGCTGGGGTGGGAGCCAGGAGAAGGCAGAGGGGGCACGAACCCTGGCAGAGATGCCTGAGGAACACGTCAAAGAAGGGGATGTTGATGGGCTGGTGGGTTCGTCTGTGGTCTTCGATCTGGCCCAGCACCATCTGCCGCCGAAACGTGAGAGAGAAAGGGAAGGGGGAGAGGGGAAAATACAGAAAAACAAACAAAGTAAAAGACATATGTGAGAAAGAGTCCAAGGGCAACAGATACTCAACCCACTTTTCCCCAGATTTTGGAAGAACAGGAGCCGGTGAGGTAAAGGTTGGGAAACAAATGCCCCAGGCTTGCTATGACTCATGTCAAACAGGGATGCCAAAGGGGGACACACTGAATCCCCTTCCCCTGCTTCTGCCTTCCATCTCCCTTCGCTCTGTACCCACGAGCCTGCCTACCTGAATGCAGCCAGCCAGGATGCTGGAGGTGAGGCTGCTGTAGAGCTGGGCGTGCTTCTCGCAGTCGGTCAGCAGGTCGCGAAGCTCGCCGGCCAGCAGCACCAGCGCCGAGTGCTTGTCCACGACTTTGCAGAGGGCCTCCTTGGCTCCCAGGCAGCACAGCACCACCGCATAGTCCTTGTGCGCCGAGGCCAGGCGGTGCAGGAAGCGGAGCAGCTCCTGAACAATCTGCACCCGGAGCCACAGAGAGTGACGTGTGGGAAACAAGGCCAGGTCACATTAGGGGGGGTTAGTACAGGAAAGGTCCTGGCTGAGATCCTGGAGCAACTCAGAAGCCCAGGGAAAGGAGAGTACCAAAGGCAGGAACAGAATAGTGGGGTGCTGGGAGTCCAGAGTGAGCTGGCAGGAGCTGGGCACACCTCCCCAGGCCTCTTCCTGCCAGGGCCAAGCTATCTCAGCAGCCAACCTCAGTGCCCAAGCCTCTCACACCCTGAAGGGTGGGGAGCAGGAATGTTTGGGTTGCTAAATGTGGGCTTCTCTTTAACCCAGAATCTAAATCCAGGTGCAGCCAAAAGCTTATACAGGCACATCTCATTTTATTGCGTTTAGCTTTATGGGGCTTGACAGATGTTGCATTTTTAACAAATTAAAGGCAAGGCCCTCCACCAGCAAAAAGATTACAATTCGCTTTATTGCGATATTCGCTTCACTGTAGTGGTCTAGCACCAAACCCACGGTATCTGGGACGTACACCTCTATTTCAAAGGCCCAGTTCTGGAGACTCTTAGGTGGCATTAGCTTCTCCTTCGTACCCACCCCTCCCAGTGTCCAGCCCCTTCAGAAAGGCTATGCTGTCCCTCCAGAAGTAGCCGGGGCCCGAGGCTGCCTTTCCCTCCCCTACCCTTGCCACATCTCTGGTACCTCAGAGTCACTACTGGGGCTACTCAGGCAGTTGAGGCAGGGCTCCAAGACCTCATGCCAGGGGAGGGCCATTGCCTCAGAGTAATCCAGCAGCCGGGTCATGACCCTGGTGAGGGGACGGAAACAAGTGAAGTCCCTACAGTCTGCCAGCGGCCCTCGCCACCAACGCACGGGCCTGGACAGGTCCCTCACCCCAGTGCAGTCAGCAGCAGGGTTTTGTTGGGCCCGGGGGCATCCAGAGTCCGCAGCAACAGGAGGAAGGGCTGGGCCTCCTCCTGGAGGCGCTTGAGGAGGGGCCTCAGGGCCCCCCCAGGGCCCCCCTCACGGCACAGCACACGCTCCAGGTCCAGGAGGAGTTCTGCAGATGGGCCTCCAACCAGGGACCGGATCAGCAGCTCAGGGGACCCATCCTGGCCCTGGGCACCGGGGGGCTCCAGTGTTGCTGCCCAGACACACGGGAGGAAGAAAATACATACAAAGAGGATTCATACAAGGTGGCCAAACCGAGAAATGGGCAGGTCCTGAAAATCACCCCCAGATTTCCCTCCCATTCGGAGGTGCCTGCAGATTTTACAAAACTATAGCGGATTTTCTTTTCTGGCCCCAAATATATACCTAGCTACATCTGAAGAAATGTCTAGAAAGGCAAACATTGTCACATTTACCGTTTTTAATCTCCTATATCATACAATTATATTTATGATTAAACGTGAACTATGCTGTCACATACGCCAGTAAACGTTAGCTGGTGTAAGAGCACCCAGCACTAACCTAGCCCGGGGGCTTCAGACAGACACGCTAACAGACACTGCGTATTTCACTCTCCCCCACACTTCTGGGTTTTCACTTGTTTGTTAAACACAAAGGGTTTCCTCCCTATGACATCAGTTTCTAGTCATCAACTTTCTGTACTGTAAATTACAATTTCACCAAAAAAGGCCTCTCTATAAATTACTTCAACCAACCTTTTGGTGTCCAGTAAGACTGGACCAAACCCAGACCACACCGATGGCAACCTCACACACCAGAAGCCATTCAGAGAAGGCAATTTCCTTGTCCCTATTCTAGGAATCCTCCCCTCTTGGCAGGAAGTTCTACCTGAGACCTAACTTGAGCACCAAAGCCTCACTCACTTCCTGAAGGCTCCCTGTATCCCTCTAGTAAGGTCTGAGGACGCAAGCGGCAGCCTTCCTGGCCACCGGCGGGCCCTGCCTGGCTCCTCAGCAGAACCACCTCCCCACAATGGTACCTGTGCGCTCAGGACTGCCCGGCGGCTCCGAGTAGCGGTTGAGGAGCATCATGAGGATGGTGCGTGTGGTGGGCATGGGGTCCGTCCCCAGGGCGATCCCCGAGTGCCTAAACAAGGTGTCTCTCAGCTCTCGGGTGATAATCTGGTCTCCCAGAGTGTGGTGGTTGCACAAAAGCAGGCTGAGCAGGATCAGGCCATTTCTCACTGCAGAGGAGCACCTGGGAGGAGAGAGGTGGCCCGGGAAGAAATTGACAGAGTGAACACAACAGAAACAGGAAGAAAATACACCGGGGAGAAGCCCAGCATCTGGGGAGGAAAGGGCTTCAGGGGTCCTCGGCCTCAGGTCACTCCTCCCAATCCCAAGAAGGAAGGAAAAGTCGGGTGTCTCTGCTCGCTGGGCGTCACCCTGCCCTCAATCACTTGGCCTTTCCCCCAACGACAGTCAGAGAGGGCCGCTAAAGTTTCACCCAGAGGTACAAACAAGGGAGTTTCTGAGGGGCAGATGAGACGTGGGTAGAGCAGTGGTGACTGGGGCGCAGCGGGAGTTTGAGGTTCGGAGGGTGAGGCCCTGACCCCTCAGTGTTCAGCATCAAGATCACCGCGGCAGGGATGGTGAGGAGCAGGCTGTCCGAGCCCGGGCGGGTGGCTGAGTCGATGCTGGCGAAGATCTCTCTGGTCATCTGCACATCGAACAACGGGTGGACAGCGTCTTGGCTAGTAAAGAAATCGAGGTTCTCCGAGGAACTGGCAATGGCCAGCATCTTCAGTGCCTGCAAGAGGGATGTGGAAGCAGAGTTAGGAGTGAGCAGAGCCACCGGCAGAGGAAGGAGAGAGCCAGGCCATCCTTCTAGATCTCAAACTTTGGGGGAGCAGAGTAAGAGAAGGAAATGGAAAAGGCACTGATGGGACATTAAATGCTAAAAGACAAAAACAAAGAAAAAAGACAAAATAAAGCAAAGAACTCTAAGGCTCAATGGTGGTAATATGAGTCCAGTTTCTCTCTACCAGCACCAAGGCTAACTGGTGGGATGGCTGCCCCCTCCCGTAGCTTCGCCTCAGAATGGGGCCCTTTCACAGCACTTAGCTGTCTGCAAAAGCTTTCCTTGAAGTTGTTTCCTTCTTGCTTGACCACTCTTGCCTTTGCGAAATGTCTCTTCCCTTGACGTCTGTAACTTCATGTCTGCCGGGTTGTTCTCCCTCCCTGGTGTTCCTCTGCCTAGTCCTTACACATGGAAGTTCCTGTCCCCCTTCTCTTCTCACTCTGCATGCCCTCCCTAGGCAACCTGGGCCACGCCCATAGCTTCAGTTACCACTTAGATGCCAACACTCCCAAACCTATGTCCCCTGGCCTCCAAACCCAGTGTCCCACCCTCCATAACAAGGCTACTTGGGCTCTCTCCCCGGCAGAGCAGTTGTAGTTATAGGAAAAAATACTTGCAATGTGCAAACTTGTTTGCTGGTACTATACAAAAAAAATAAAGATGAACACTCTACCACTGGAGTGGAGAAGGTCTCTCCTGGGAAAAGAGTTGGCTCCTGAGAAGAAACCCTCTAGGAATTAGACATAATTCCCAGGATAATCGCCCTCCTGAGACCTGGGCCCGCAAAGCAAGTGCTGTCTCATCATAAGGCTTTCTCCCTTGGACTGCCCCACTCTCTCCCAATTAGCTGAATTCTGTAGACCTTATGTTAGATACAAAATGATGCAATTTTGTTACAGGGCAAGAGGCAAATGCTGTATTTTGGCCATGCAACTTGAAAAGGTCAGGGAATTCTATGAGCAGACATGGCCTAGACCCGTGGTCGGCAAACTGCGGCTCGCGAGCCACATGCGGCTCTCTGGCCCCTTGAGTGTGGCTCTTCCTAAGCTTTAGGAGTACCCTAATTAAGTTAACAATGTACCTACCTATATAGTTTAAGTTTAAAAAATTTGGCTCTCAAAAGAAATTTCAATCGTTGTACTGTTGATATTTGGCTCTGCTGACTAATGAGTTTGCCGACCACTGGCCTAGACGATGAATGCTTGGCTGCTCTTGGGAGAAGCAGCACGCAGTAGGCCCACAGAGAAAAGAGCCTCCCGGCCTCTCCCTGGGACAGCCTGCTCCAGGGGGATCTGTGCTCCTGTCCACACTTTGCCTTTGTACTTGGAAAGCATTCTCATACCTGAGGCCTCCCTGTCCCCCTCCAGGACCCTCAGCCTATACAGAGCACACACCCTGCCCCATCCTGCCAGCCAGCATGAATGCCTGGATCATTCTGGAAGCCAATTCTCTTAAGCTCCCCTGGACGAGGGCCTCCCTTCTCCATTTTCTGGTCCCAGGGTGGCAAGACAATGGCAATGTTGGCTTTGTTTTACACACATATGGGAAGGGGTATTTTCTGTGTAAGGGTAAAAACTCAGATCAAAGGGTAAAAACCTACTCTGTCACTTCTAGAAAATTAGTCTTTAACCAGACACCTAATTGTAACTAAAAAGGCATGGAAAATTCAACATACCTAAAAACTCAACTCCTGACCTTCTCCCCATTCCTCTTCCTTCTCCAACATTCTTCCACCTAGTAAATGGCCACCTCATCCATCTGCTGCTCAATTGCAAACCTGCAGTCATTCTTACAGACATCTTTCTCCCTTTCTTCAAGCTGCACTCTATCTCCAAGACTGTCCAGCTGGAACTCTTAAATCCATCTGCATCTTTTGGTCCCAAGGTCTCCCCTCTGATCTAAATCACCACAGTACCTCCCCGAGGTCAGCAGTCCCCCACCCCGCCCATCTCACCCATCACTCACTCCCAGTCCACTCACCGCCAGCCCTGCCTGCTGCACCAAGACAGAAGTCTTGTATTCTTGCATGCAAACCAGCACAGCGTAGATGCCACCCTCCCTGGCAAAGAGGGGGCGCCATTCATGCTTGGTCATGAGCAAGTACAGGAGGCGCAGGGCCAGCACCACCACCATCTTCTCTCCCACCTGGTTGGTCAGCAGCTCCACCAGTGTCTTCACTAGCTTCTCTCTGGGAGGAGAGAAATTGGAGTTTCCCACCCCAAGAGTCATGCTTGACTCCCCGCCTAACCCTGTACACCGAGTTCCAGTCCCTCACCCCTTACCCTTTCCCACCTGCTCTTCTTGCCTCAGCCTCACTCCTGATGCCCCCTCCACGGCAGTCTAACTGCCTCTGGCTCCTCACTTCATGAAGGAGTCAGCAGAATAAACTGGTTACAAACTCTGACTCATCTTTTCAAATAAGTCTATAAATTCAATGAAATTCTAATCAAAATGCCTAAAAAGTTTAGTTTTTTAAACATGATAGGCAGATTCAGGCCCAGGAAGGGAAATATGCAGGAATAGTCAAAAAATGTTTGGAAAGAATAGACTTGCCTACTAGTTATCAAAGTATAAATATAAAGTTCTAATAATGAAAACTCTGGAGATAATACAGGGTAGTCAAACAGATCAACAGATGAGAAGAGAGACAAGGGCCGCATCCCAGTCAGAAAGGACAGGAAAGACCATGTGAAACATGACGTGGAGACACCTGGCTATCCATCTGGAAAAAATAAAGCTGGAACTCCGCTTCACTCCATTTGCAAAAATAAATAGCAAACATTTTAAAATAGATATAAAAGTCAAAATCGTGGATATTTTTAGAATATATATGGACATATATTTTTGTTAATTTTGGTTCATCCTTACCTGAGGACATTTTTTCCATTCATTTTTTTTAGCTTTTTAAAAAATTGATTTCAGAGAGGAAGGGAGAGGGAGAGAGAGGTAAAAACATCAATAATGAGAGAGAATCATTGATCAGCTGCCTCCTGCACGCCCCCCCCAGGCATGTGCCCTGATTGGTATCGAACCCTGACCTCCTGGTTGACAGGTCGACGCTCAACCAGCTCAACCACTGAGCCAAGTCAGCTGGCTCCACTGATTTTTAAAGAGAATGGAGGGAGGAAGGGAGAAGGGAGAGAGGAAGAGAGAGAGAGAGAGAGAGAGAGAGAGAGAGAGAGAGAGAGAGAGAAATATCAATGTGAGAGAGACACACAGATTGGATGCCTCCCGCCCGAGACCCTTCGGTGCGTGGGCCCATACTCTAACCACTGAGCACACTGGCCAGGGCGGGAAATATTTTTGTAATCCTGAAATAGGATAGCCCCTCTTAAGTAGGACTTAAAATCTAGAAGCGCCGAAACCGGTTTGGTTCAGTGGATAGAGCATCGGCCTGGGGACTGAAAGGTTCCGGGTTCGATTCCGGTGAAGGGCATGTACCTGGGTGGTGGGCACATCCCCAGTAGGAGATGTGCAGGAGGCAGCTGATTGATGTTTCTCTCTCATTGATGTTTCTAACTCTCTATCTCTCTCCCTTCTTCTCTGTAAAAAATCAATAAAATATATTAAAAAAAAAAATCTAGAAGCCAAAAAAAAAGTTGAAAAATATAGCAACACTACAATCTAAAACTTGAGCACAATGAAAGGCACTATCCACAAAGTTAAGAGATAAGCAACAGGAGTCAGAGAGAGGGTCCAGTGGAAATGCTATCGGAAGGGAAGGAAGAAGTACCCCCCGAGTCCCTAGATCACAGTGACCATCACAAGAGGGGAAAAACCAGGAATGACATCTTTCTCCACAGGGACAGAGATGCATATTGAGGAGGTAGTCTATGAACTATGGAGTTAAGAAACACAAAAGAAGAAATTCTGGAAAAAGAAGGCAAATACAGGTACTGGGGAAGTCCTGTTTTTATCTGTCTTTTCTCGTGCTTTATGATCTTAAAGTGAGTCAAATACGCTTTAAATATATATGCCCTCTGCAGACATGGTTCTGACAAATGGGTTAACACACATAGGTACTATATCTGAATAGGTATAGAAATATAAATAAGGGTGTTTACGGAAATGTTAACAGTGACTATCTCTGCATAAAGGTTTTCAGCTGATTTTTACCTTCATAATTTTCCCATTTTCTTACAGTGAGCATGAATCATTTTATATTGAGGAAATAGTTATGATTTTGAAAAAAAGGCAAGCAAGATATTTGAAACATAAGTAACAGATTAATATCCAGAATGTCTATAAGTCAATAAGAAAAAGACCCAGTAAGAAAATGGGCAAAGGGTAAAAACAGAATATTTAGCCCGGCCAGCATGGCTCAGTGGGTGAGCATCAAACTGTGAATCAAGACGTAATGGTTTGATTCCCAGCCAGGGCACTGGGTTGCGGGCTCTATCCCCAGTGTGGGGTGTGCAGGAGGCAGCCAATCAATGATCCTCTCTTACTGATGTTTCTGTCTCTCTCTCTCCCTTCCTCTCTGAAATAAAAAATATATATATTAAAAACAAAGAAACAAACAAAAAACACAGTATTTATAGAAGAAACACAACAAATGAGTGCAAATATACCTAACTTCACTAGAACTAAGAAATTAAAACAAGGAGATACCAATCATTTTAAATTTTGCCAATCAGACAGATTCTTAAAATATGCTAATATCCAGTGTTGGCAGACGTGAGGGAAACTGATCCATTAGAACACTGTATTTGAACTTGGACATAATCGTACTGCAGAGTCCTATGCAGAGTGAAAATATTGAGGCAGCTCTATGCGCACTGACATGGAGAGCCCTGTTAGACATACTGAGTGTGGGAGAAAAGCTGCAGAAACACGTAGCGTGATTACATATATTAAGACACAAACTCGGGAAATGTTCTAGATCCAAACACACCAACAAATGTAAAACTAGAGAAGGTCAGAAGGTTACACATCCGAATGACAGTGGTGAAAAGAAAGTAGCTTTTCATTCTATGTTCTTTTATGGTCTTCAGATCTTTTAAAATGAGAATGTATTTGTATATTATTTACATAATTAAGGGGTATTAAAAACCCATTTCAAAATAGAAAGTAGGGAGGTAGGAAAAAAGAAGGGAAAAGAAAAGAAAAAAACTCAAGTTCTGGAGCCAAAAGTTCCTAGGTTTGAATCCGAGCTCTGCTTTCTGTCAAACTCTGGGCAAGTTGGTTAAACTCCCTAAGCCTCAGTCTCCTCACCCATACAATGGGATGAGAATAGGAGTGAATCTTCCTCAGATGATAGGAGGACTTAATGAGAGAATGCAAGCAAGACGTTAAAGCCCCAAAAATAAATGCTCTGACAATATTAGCCTCAGTGATATTCCATCCTCCTGCGCTGCTGCTCCTCAGACTGACCCTCCTTTCACCCTCCGCCTAATTCTTAATCTCACAGATCCTTCCCACCCGACTACTCCCCTCCCCTCACCCCACTAGCTTAAACCAAACCGCTTCCCTCTCCACCATTCCAACCTCAGGGATCTGTCAGGACGGACCAGAGGGTGGTCCCGCTCGGTGACCTCCTCCACAGCCTGAGAGAGGGCATCGAGGCTCGACAGCTGCAGGTTTGTGTCCAAGCTGGATATCTGCACAGTAGCCACAACAGCCGCCACTTGCTGATCCAGGGAGCTGCGTGGACCTGGACCCCGCAAGGCTCTAGCCATTTCTGAAATTGATGAGGGAAAGGCAGTGGCTTAAAAAAATATGGCACCTCCACGTTAGAAATCCTTAAAGGTCAAGCCCAGTTTTCCTACTGACATCCTTTATAATCCTCTATAATAAAGAGCTAATATGCTAATTAGACCAAACAGCAGAACAATGAAGCAGTGGCTGTGAGAGCCGAGCCCCTTGCACAAATTTTGTGCATCAGGCCTCTAGTTTTAATATATTATTCATCATTGTAGCTTGCATTCAGAACATATCCAATGCTGTGAAAAGCATTTAATAGTCAAACATTGCCCTAGCTCAGTGGTCGGCAAACTCATTAGACAACAGAGCCAAATATCAACAGTACAATGATTGAAATTTCTTTTGAGAGCCAAATTTTTTAAACTTAAACTATATAGGTAGGTACAGTGTTAACTTAATCAGGGTACTCCTAAGGCTCAGGAAGAGCCACACTCAAGGGGCCAAAGAGCCGCATGTGGCTCTCGAGCTGCAGTTTTCAGACCACTGCTCTAGCTGGTTTGGCTCAGTGGATAGAGCGTCAGCCTGCGGACTGAAGGGACCCAGGTTCAATTCTGGTCAAGGGCACATGCCTGGTTTACGGGCTCGATCCCCAGTAGGGGGCATGCAGGAGGCAGCCAGTCAATGATTCTCTCATCATTGCTGTTTCTATCTATCCCTCTCCCTTCCTCTCTGAAATCAATAAAAAAAAAATTTTTTTAAAGAAAAATAGTCAAACATTGAAGACAAAGATTCCCTGGAAAAAAGGCCCTCCTTTTCCAGGGATACTAAAGAAAGGGAGCTGTGATTGATTAGATACAATCGAGGCCAAAGGAAGGAAAATTGACATATGCTTCCAAATCACTTTCCTGTGCAAACGTTGCCTTTTTCTTTAAATCCTCACCCAAGGATATTTTTCCATTGATTTTTAGAGAGAGTGGAAGAGAGAGGGAAAGACAGAAACATTGATGTGAGAGAAACCCATCGATTGGTTGCCTCCTGCATGTGCCCGACCAGGGCCCTGACCAGGGAGGAGCCTGCAACTGAGGTACATACCCTTGACTGGAATCAAACCCGGGACCTTTCAGTACGCAGGCTGACACTCTATCCACTGAGCCAAACCAGCTAACATGACCTTTTTTTTCATGTCTTTCCCTCTGACTACCCATTTCTCTGGGGACCACCCGACTTTTTCCAACTTTAATGCCCTCCCCTCCCGGCACATAACTCACCACTGGCTGCCTCCTTTATTTCGGGGGACAGAGCCATTCCCTCAGTCAGCAGAAGCTGGTTAAACAGCTGTGAATCGCTCTGTGCCATGGGGGGCTCAGTTTTTCCCTTGGCAGCCTCTGCCTGTGCTTTGCGGGGCTCAGCCTTTGCTTTGGGGGACTCGGTCTCTTCCTCTGAGAACCTGGCCTCCTCTGGATCTGGGGTACAGGAGCGACTTCGGGAAGAAGATGAGCTGCTTAGTTTATCAGGTCGAAGCCCGTACTTGGTGTAGATTTTGGAGTTGAGCAGGTCACTGAGGGTGCTCCCCTCAAACCGATTCCAGAGAACCTGCAGCAGACCTTCAGCCACCTCTTTGGGCACGGAGATCTCACCGAGGGCCTTTTCATCCAGGGTCTGTCAGCAGATGGGGGTATGCGTATCAGGGACAAGAGACACCAAGGTCCCGGGGAAGAGTGGCCACCTCTCCCATGCCCCGCACACCTACATACCGCACCCTCACAGCATCTGTCTCCTCCCACAGCAGCACCCCTCATCATCTCTAACCTACAGCACCAGCCTCCTCCCAAGCACTCCTGTATCTAGAATTCCCTTGGACAACCCCACTTCTAACCCCACTACAAACCCCCTAGGTGTCTCAGGCCCGTAATACCTCATCCAGGTTCTCCCGAAGATTCTGAAAAATTGGCTGCTGCTCACATATGTCCAACTTCTTGATGAAGAAGAGCAGTTCCCACCACTCAGCCTGGGTCAGGTATCCCAACTTCTCATTCTTCTGAGGCTCAGGCTGGAGATATGGCAAAGAGTAGAGCCCATCCACAGGCTTCCAGTCCCAGGAGGGAAGTGCTGAGGACACAGGCGAAGGGTCTCAGCACCCGCCAGGAACAGAGTGGATTTCTGAATCTCTGGGGCAGCTGCGGATCAGGAGTGGCTTCATCCCAGCCACTCCTCCTCTGTTCAGGGACACAAGGTCCATGTCCCCTCTAAGACTCACCTGTGCCCAACACAGTGGGCCCTGCCCCCTTCTCCACAGCTGCTGAAGCTGTACCCACAGCAGCTTCCTCAGGGCCCAGGATCTCTAGCATGTGCCAGTGCACCCAGTAGGTGCGACCCATCGCTTGCCAGAAGACCTGGTATGGAGCAAGACAGAGGGAAGGAGAATAGAGAGGGCTCACCATCTGAGTCCTGGGTTGTGCAGGCTTGAGGGGGCACACAGCCCTCAGATGCACACCTGGCTAGGCTTGGGAAATCCTCCGGATAGCCAAAGGCTCCCTTTCCCTGTCAGAGGAGGCCCTGCCTCTCATCTCTCCCTAACCTTGATGGCCTCTGCTTCTACACGCCCTCCCAGCCAACTACACCGGCAGGGGGCAGGGGTGTCTCGATATATGGGGTTCTGCTTGCTGGGTGTGAGTCTCTCCTTGACCCCATAGCCCACCTACTCCCGCCGGATTTTCTCAGGCCCCCGAAAGCCCGCCTTCAATTGCTGATCCCCTTTAACCACTCTAGTTCCCTTGGGAGTTTTCTCCTTGGGTGGCCTGCCAGTCTCCTGCACGGAAGCCCCAGCTATGCGCCACCCAAAAAGTTCCCCATCAGGGTCCCACCGCCATGCGCTCGCTCACCTGCACAGGGGGCACGCCATTGTTGCTCTGCCGAAACTCGCCCTCTTCCCCAGCACTGACCTCCTCGTAATCATCCAGCATCCTCACGCGCATCCCCGGCACCAGTGTCTGCTGCACGTATTCGCCATAGCCACTCCGGCTAGAGAACTCATAACGCTGGCGGAAGGCCCGTTCTTGCTTTCTGGGGGTGGTAACCATGGTGGGGAGTAAACCGCTGGGGCCTGAAACGCAGGGCTGAAAGATGGACCGGGCCGGCCGGGGAGGCGACATGCCCCTTTCGCCGAGGTTCTGGGCCCAGCCCATGCTCCGCACCAGCTCTGAGATGAGGCTGCCCACAGCCATACTGAACTCCAGCTCCCGCTGCCCCCGGCTTTTCTCCTCCCCTGGGGGCAGGGAGCCTCGGTCTCCAGCCCCGGGCTCTGGGCTGTTATTCAGCTGGTCCAGCAAGGAAGTGACACACAGGTAGCGTTTCACCAGGGAGAAGAGCAGCTTTCCTGGGATCTGTAGGGAACAGTCTGTGGTGTGGGTTCATCTCCCAGCTTTAGCCCCTCTCCTTGCCCCTCAATAGCACCCTCTACAGAAAAACATAAAGGCCTCATCCTCATACCTATAGTTCTCAAACTGTGATTTATATGAGAAACACCCAAGAGGTGTCTTAAAACAGATTCCTGAGTTCTAATCTCAGGAGTTCTGAGTGGGGAGGGGGCATGAACCTTCGTTTTAACAATCTCCCAGGTGGCTCTGCTGCTGAGGCAGTCCTGACCCACACTGTCAGAAACGATGCCCAAGGCCTACAACAGCATGTGCCCCACAGCCTGGGGCCGGCTGAGTACCTGAGGCAGATGAATGCCCTCAAAGGCCATGCAGTGCTCCTCAGAGGATGTGGTCTCTGCAAACAGCTCCAGCAAAGTATAGCGGCTGTCAAAGTCCATGTGCTGCTCGATGCCATCTTGCTGGCTCAGTGACAGAAGGACGTGAGCCCGACTCCCTGTAATCCACACCCAATCCGTATCCTCTCCTCAATCCCCGATACTTCCCCTCTGTCTCTCCTAGACTCTCCATCCCCTACCCAAGGTCGTCACTTCTTTGTGGCTGAGGCTCACAGTAAGATATACATTTTACGTGGCAGCCTGATGTAGGTGTATATGTCTATCACTGAAACATACACTGAACTCCAAAACGTACACTGAACTGCTACAAAACTTACCTTAAATGCTAATACTAATATTTTAACATTTTTTTTAAATGTTGGTTATAACTCACCAAACTGGTTTTACAACTAGGCGCCACCCAAGACAGAGGGAAGAAGAATAGAGAGGATTCACCAACTAATGAATCTCAACCCACAGTTTAAAAATATAAACCTACCCTATTCTCCTCTTTGTCACTGCACTGAGAATGAACAAACAAACCAGTTCCTATCATTGTATCCTATATAGATTAATAAGTAGTAGCCTATTCAGCTATAGTTTTCCTTTGCATTGAGTTGGTGTTAGAGTTGGGAAATCCTTCCTCTTCCTGTTCTTACTCCTTATGGCCCCATTCTCTTGCCTTCCTCCCCTGGCTATCTCTTACCGGCATCGTGGGCTGCCAGAGCCTGCAGCAACTTGCCCGCACTCCGCCGGATCTGAGGCTCGGGGTTGCACAGCATGTGCATGAGCAGGTCCAGGGCTCCCGTCTCCCTGAAGACCCCAGTGAGGGGCCCGATGCTGGCGTAGGCACTGAGCACGTGGATGGTGTGGAGCACAGCGGCCGTGAGGCTCGAGGTCCCACCTTCCGCCAGCTGCCTGGCAGCCCTCTGCACCAGCGCCCGGACATCAGCTTCCATCTCTCCCATTGCCACGTCATCCAGGCCTCCTGGGTCTCGGGGAAAGCTTCCTGAACCCCCCGCTGGCTCACGCTGAGGTCCTTTAGATAGTGCCCACTCACCCAGCAGCATGGGGCAGTTGGCATAGACCTCGGGGGCTGACAGCCACATGAGGATGTGCTCTGCCTTGCCCTCTTCCACATCCACTCTACCCACTTCCCCACACTTCAGGACACTCCATCGGATCAGGTATTCAGGACGTCCATCGTGCCCAGGACGCTGTCGAATAAGTTCTTCGGGATATGCCTGCAGCCGAGGCCCCAAGGGCACCATGAGGTCCCCAGTGCGCCGTTCCCCCACCATCCTGACCTCCTGGGACACACAAGCAGAAAAGATAAAGGTGATATGGAATAAGGGGAAAGACTACACGGAGGGGGTAGAATCTTGAGACACAGATAGGGTGGGTGGTGACTGGTAGGTTGCATGATGGAATTTAGGGGCCAAGCAGAAAGGCCAAGAATAGCATGAAATAAATAACTTGAACATACTCTGGGATATATACAAGAAGGAAGAATGGAGTGAAAACAGCTAAGGGTAAAACAAAGAGGTTTAAGAAATGGAAGAGGTTATGAGATGAGAACAGGCAAGGTAACAAAAAGAGGTGACAGTTAAGCAGGACAATCTGGGCAGAACAGCAGGGTGTCTGAGGGATCCAGATCAGGACTCAGAAGAATGACAAGGATGAGCAAGAAGGACAGCAGCATGGGAGGCTGTGGGGCCAGAACAAGTGAGGAAAGTCAGGTGGGGAGGGGTGAGCCGGGGGGGGGGTATAAATGACAGGGTAGCGCTGGAAGGTGGATATAAAGGAGTGGGCCATGGCAGCTATAGAGAATATCGATGAAAGGAGGTGGGCTGCAGACACCACATCCAGATGGCTGGATGGGAAAAGCACATGAGAGTACTGTGCAAGGAGGAGGGGTCCAGGGAACCAGATAAAATCATGGGAGGTAAAGACCAGACCCTGTCCTCCATTTATTCTACATGTGTGGTGACGGTCTAAATCAGGCAGCTATGGAGGGAGGTGGTAATCGTGGAGTTGAAGGGCTGGGAATGAGGTCAGGAATGGTGGAGGTATTAGAGAGGCAATATAGTGCAGATTTCAGCGTCAGATAAATGTGACTGGCTCACTGAGTTACTATGTGTGTAGTTTTTGGCAAGTTACTTAACCTCTGAGCCTCAGTTTCCTCCTCCGCAAGATGGGAATGATATTCATACTGAGCTCATCAAGTAAACAGACGATCACCCATGGAAAGCACTGCGAACAGCCGCCCTGCGCATGGTGAATGCTCTGTAAACATGATCTAACGTCATTACTCTTAGCTGGAGCAGGCAGGCCAGTTCTCCACGGGACACTACGAAGTCAGATTATGAAGGGGAGCAGGGTGATGGCTATGCCAGGAACCCGGAACAGACAGGTGTGCGATAAAGAAGTGTGGGGCGGCAGGGAATGGCGAGAATAAGAATGGAAGGTAAACCCAGATGAAGAGATGGTAATCAGGACAGGGGTCATATTGGGGTACGAGGATGAGAGTAAAAAAAAAAGGTGTGAAGAGGGGGAAACACAGGATGTGGACCCCCATGGAAGCAGGGGGTCTAGTTACCATGGGGCAGGACAAGCCTGGAAGGAGACCGGTGACGTGGTGGTCAACAACTGCTGAGCAGGGTGGAGAAGTGGAGCAACTGGCCAGGCCTAAACTTGGGGGGATGGGGTCACTATAAGGAGCAGTGAACTGAGGCATGAAGGTGAGGGCTAGACGCGGGAAGAGACAGCCGGTAGGTGCAGGCAGCAAGGTCAGGCCCGAGCTTGCAGAAAGCAGGGGCGGTGCGGCCAGAAGGCGGTGGGAACAGGTTTGGGGGTGGGGTGAGCGGGGCGGGGGAACACGCGGTCCGAGGAGGCTGACCAGACCGGGCGAATCTCAGGGAGCAAGACCTGGCTCCCGGCGTCGCCCCACTACGACTGGGTCAGGGGCCGGGGAGGGAGAGGGCAAGGATCGGGCCCACGCGGAACTCTCCTCTCACCTCCCACCGCCCGGCTCGGCTCCCGCTGCCACCCCGAG
>NW_005355115.1:4235171-4242881 GCF_000412655.1 Myotis brandtii
GCTGCACGTGGGGCCGCGGCAGGCGGAGCCCGCGGTCGCAGTCACGTGGATCCGTGCCTTTGCAGCAGCAGGCAGCCCTTCCCGTCCACAATCAGCTTGGAAGAAACCCCCTTCCCTTTCTCTGGGTCTGCCTCCCTCCTCCCCCTGACACCTAGCAACCCACGCTCCCACCTAGGGCTGTCCTTTGAGGTTTAATTAGGTCACGTGGCCACGAGTTTCCCAAACCCCTCAGTAATGCTTTAGATTGGTAGTCAGTTTCTATTAATTAAAATTGCTTATCTCTGTGTTGACCTAAGCACCTAGCTAAGCCATGCACGTCGATAAGGTTCCCAGCCCAGCGAAATGTTTCTTAAATTAAATCGTTCAGAGTTTAACAGGGCAAAGCACTCCTTAGTGTTGCTGTTGTTTTCATCAAGCAACTAGGCTTCCTTCTCAGAGCAGCAGCTTTTGGGCTTTAATTCCTGTTCATACCTCCGTCCCGCCCTAGACGGAAAAACAGAGGCAAAGATCCCACAGTCTGTGCACAAAAATGATACATTTATTGAAAGAGTATTTTTTTTTTAATACAAAAGAAAGCTCTGTACATAGGACTGTGACCATGTCCACTATTCCTGGGTCAGCATCCCAGGAAGTAGAAATCACTGACATACACACCCCACATTCACACACACATTCACTCAAGCGTGCGCACGCGTGTGCATGCACACACACACACACACACACACACCCCAGAGCCACCAAGGAAGGGAAACACCAAGGGTTGCTGCACATATAAATGCCACCTTATCCCTGATGCACGCATGTTCTCCCAAGGCCATGCTCACACAACACACATTATAAGCACTTTGCCTGATTCACTCACTGGGTCTGTCTTTTGTGGGAAGGAGAGGAGGAATTCATCAAGGTCTCCTCCCCTGGTGGGGGAGTTGGGAAGTGAGTGAGTGAGGGTGGAGTGAAACAAGAGCAGAGAAAAGGGCTGGGCAGTTACAGACCTGAGTCCCAAGCCCCCCACTCTCTGGCCCCTGATTTGCCATGCCCCAGCCTTGTAAGCCACCCATAAGCCCCAGCTCTCTCCAGGAGAAAGCCCAGAAAGGTGACTTCTATCTTGGCACCCGAAATTGGGGCAAGACAGCAATGGGGGTTAGAGGTTAGGGGGGACTCAAAAAATGTTGGCAAATCATCCCCTTGATAACTAGGCTGTGCGTAAAATCTCCCCCCACCCCTTCACCTAATCACAGAAGCAGGCTTGTTCCTACTGAAGGCAGTCACAGGGTTAATAAAACTCCACCCCAACTGCTGCCCTGTTCTGAAAAAGCTTCCTTTCTGGATACTGGGGGTGAAGATGGGCTCTGACACAGGGTAAAAGACCCTCCCCGTGTTGGCCCACCCTGAAGGTCTACCCCAAAGGGGGAAGAGGGGGGTGGGGCACGGCCCCTGTACAAATTACATAAATACTGAGGTTACACTTAGAAAAATAAAGTCATTTTCTTCAAGGCTTTTTGTCTTAATTTTAAAAAGTTACAGTAGCTGCTCACTCCCTGGGAGAGCTGCCCACTTCTGGTTCCCCTATCACTGCACTCAGCCCAAGAGCTGCTCCCATTTTTCTGAGCCCCTTTCCTGCCTCTCACCCCCTCCCAGATCCCACCCTGCTCACTGCAACTTGGGCCCCAAGCAGCTGCAGGCCTGGGGAGCACAAGGCTGCAATGCCCATGCATGTGGCACAAATGAAGTCAGTTTCCTCTACCTGACACCCCACCATTTGGTCTCCCTCTTCCCTCTCCCTAGCAACAGCCCTAGAGGGCAAAAAGAGGCCCAGAGCTGTGGGTCACCCCCCCCCCATCCCATTGTGGCATGGCCTGAGGGCCCCTCCCCCGGTTTTCTCCTGGAAATAACCCAGGACCGGGCAATCCCAGAATCTCCCCCACACACTGGTGGGCCCCAAGTTCAGGGGGTGGCTCTGTCCCCAGAGGCCCAGCCAGTTCTGGGGAGCCCCAGGGCTCCCCAGGGAAGGGGAGCTTGGGCAGGGAGGGGGACGAGAAAAACTCCATAAAAAAAAGTTAAATATTTTAAAAATATATATTTATAGATTTGTTTTCACTTCGTCTCCTCAAATAAAAAGTTCAAAATCAACTTTAAGTAAAGCAGCTGGGAGGAGAGGGGGGGAAGACGGGGAGAAAGAACAATGATGGTTCCCTCCAACCCAGGAGCCCCTGGAGTCCCCAAGGGAGCGGCAAGGCAGGGCAGATGGCCCGGGGGTACCTGCTCCCTGCACAGGCCCAGCTACTTGGAGCTGCAGGGGCTGCAGGCGGGCAGCATGAGGGAAGAAGCCCATCTCCCCAGATGGCTCCCTGGGGCGGGCTCTACTGACCCAGCCTGTGGCAGACACAGTACTGACATGGGGTCAGCATTGAGGCTGGACAGAGGACCCCATTGCTTCCTCGAGGTGGCAGGGAGGATGGTACCTAGTCCCACAAAGATCTGTTGTGGTAGGTGGGGCACGGTCCACTGGGAAAGCTAATACTCATGGCAAACATGGAGCCAAGCTGGCAAGGGAAGTCTGAGGAGGGAGGGCAGCCCCACCATCAACAGAATGGGAGGTGGAGCCAGAAGGAGGGGAGAGTGAGGGAGGCCGGGGTGGAGGGTAGGCTGGCCCATTTCTTTGGCTGGAGTGAGAGGGCTCAGTCCTGTGGCTGCCCACTGCTCCTCCCCGCCTCCCTCCTGCGGCCCGTCATGTGTGTGAAGAAAACGTGAAAAGGCAACAATAAATAAGTGGTGCCGTCTCCTGGGCCATCTGTCCAGGGCGGCAGGGCAGATCAGTCACTCTTGGTGCTGTGGGCGGCGTCCAGGTTCACCACCTGTAACTCGGTGAGGTTGCTGCTGCTCCCGGCCTGCTGCCCTATGACAGCCATCTGGAGGGAAGCGGATGTGTCAGGAAATGAGGGCAGGAACACATCAGCCAGCTCAGACCTCCTGCTTGCCTGCCTGCCCACCACAGGTCTGACCAGGAAAACAGGCCTTCTGGCTAGGAATCTTAGCTTTGACTAACAAGTAATAGAATCCCCAAGGTCAAGATAAAGAAGTAGCTGGCTGGCCCTAGCTAGTTGCTCAGTGGTTAGAGCATTGGCCCAAGGGCTGAAGGGTCCTGGGTTTGATTCTGATCAAGGGCATGTACCTCGGTTGTAGGCTTGATCACCAGCCCTGGTCAGGGCACATGCGGGAGGCAACCAATTGATGTGTCTCTCTCACTTCGATGTTTCTCTCTCTCTGTCTCTCCCCCTCCCTTCCACTCTCTCTAAAAATCAATGGAAAAGCCCTAGCCGGTTTGGTTCAGTGGACTGAAGGGTCTTGGGTTCAATGCCAATCAAGGGCACATGCCCAGGTTGTGATCCCCAGTAGGGGGCATGCAGGAGGCAGCCGATCCATGATTCCCATTATTGAAGTTTCTCTCTCTCCCTCTCCCTTCCTCTCTGAAATCAATAACAATATGTTTTTTAAAAATAAAAAATAAAAAGAGGACCTGGAAAAAGTTAAAAAATAAAATAAAATCAATGGAAAAAAATATCCTCGGGTGAGGATTAATAATAACAAACAAAGTAGCTGGCTGGCTGGGATGGGGTGAAAGGGGTTCCCACCTACCTGGTGAAGTTGAACTGCAGAAACAGGGATCTGCACTGTCCCAGATGGTGCTGTCAGGAACACCTGGGGGACGCCACCTGCATTGGAAAACGGGAGATACTCAAATTGCTTGCTCAAGAGAAACTTCCAGTTATTGGAGCTGATAAATGCACATATGACTGGGTGAGTCTCAGATGTAAATGCCCTAGGGTGAGTGTCCAATGTGTCCAAGTGCGTGTGCGAGTGTTCAAGTGTGCATGAGTGTCTAAGCCAGGGGTGGGCAAACTTTTTGACTCGAGGGCCACAATGGGTTCTTAAACTGGACCGGAGGGCCGGAACAAAAGCATGGATGGAATGTTTGTGTGAACTAATATAAATTCAAAGTAAACATCATTACATAAAAGGGTACGGTCTTTTTTTTTTTTTTAGTTTTATTCATTTCAAACCGGCCAGATCCGGCCCGCGGGCCGTAGTTTGCCCACGGCTGGTCTAAGCAGACAAGCATGGGCGCCAGAGTGTGTATGCAAGTATCCGTGTGTATATGTGTAGAAGCATGGATGAGCATCCTAGTTTGTGTATGTATGTGTGGACATATATATCGGGGGTGGGGGAGAAAGCGTGTGTGTGTATGTGTGTGTGTGTGTGTGTGTGTGTATAAGGGAGATAATGGTTTTCCTTTCCTCAGCCCTGCCCCCCAACTCACCTTGCTCCTGGACCTGGCTGTGGGACACCTGCATGGTGGATGGCGCCTGGGAGAAGGCATTGAGCACGGTGAGGCTGCCATCAGCCAGGCCCGAGGTGGGTGCATACATCACCGCATGGGGGCTGGGGTACATCATGTGGCCGCCCACAGTTGTGGGTACAGATGACGTCATGATGGTGGCGGGCAAGGTCACTGGCAAATACAGACACATGTCAGTGAGGCTGACACTTGTCCCCACTGATATCTCCCATCCCACCCCCAGGAATTCCAAGCCGCCAGAGCTCTCTAGCCATTTCCCAGGTCAGCAGCTAGACAAGACTCGTTCCTCTGCTACCTGTCATCAACTAAGAAAAGCCTTATTTTTTCTTGAACACAACAGCACCAGCCTTTAATTGTATCCTACCACATCGTGCTATTTAATTGTCTGTTTGCTGGATTCTCTACTCCAAGACCCTAAGGCCCTGGGAAAAACAAAGATTACAGTAACTGACCCAACCTAAGGAAACTAAGATACTACTCCCCCTTTAGGGAGCTTCAGTATTGTTATTTGTTTTCATTCCTCCTCCTTCTTCCTAAATGTGTGGCTAACAAATGCATCTTTTAAACTAGCACTTCTCAAATGTGAATGTGCATACAGTCATCTGGGGTTCTTGTTAAAAATGTACATTCTGATTTAGTGGGTTTGGGGTGAGGCTTAAAAGTCTGCATTCCTCTCAAGCTCCAGGGTGATGCTGGTCCTCCACAGATTACATTTAGTATAACAAGGTTGTAAATAACAAGAACTTAAAAGTAATTTTATTCTGAAAGTGTCTCATCATATCTGGAATGGCTAGAGACCCTGAGGGAAATTATGGCTACTCTAAACCTAGGACACCCTCCCACAAGGAGACAACTGCTCTATAAATCCTTCCTGGTAATTAAGCAAACGTGAATCTTTGGGCAAGTAACTTCTCCTTGCTGGGCCTCAGGCTTCTCATCTGAATAAGGAGGACGGTGGCTTCAGTGGTCCCTGATTTCTTCTTTGAATCCACAGCCCTACTGCAGGGCAGAATACAAATCCCAGCCACCCCCACCTGACTTTCTCTTAAGGATTAGGATAAG
The DNA here is from genome assembly GCF_000412655.1 of Myotis brandtii. NCBI lineage: Eukaryota > Metazoa > Chordata > Mammalia > Chiroptera > Vespertilionidae > Myotis > Myotis brandtii. Next base: position 4,240,591 of record NW_005355115.1, read on the forward strand.
GGTTAAGCCAAAAGCCTCAGTCTCCACATTAAGAAGTGACAGAGCTTCAAGCTATACCTGTCCCGCTGGAGGAGGTCTGCGTGAGGTCTGTGCTGCTGTCGCGAGAGGGAGACGCTTGTTGTGGGGCCTGGTGCACCTGAATGGCCTGCACTGGAACTTGCTGGGCCACTGCCCCACCTAGGAGACACAGAGACTTACTTGTGCTCTGTCCTACCCAGCCACCACCTGCACCAAGCACCCTCAAACACCCACATGCCCAGGGTCTGACACACTGCTCCCCAACTCCCATCGCTATCTTTTGTGGGAGCCAAAAAGGCCCTTCCTGTCCTGAATCTTGGTCTCCAGGGGCTTCTCTACTCTGCTTTTGCTCTTCCCTCCTCCTCCCTTCCTAGGCCTTGCCTCTTTCCTCTTCAGGAAGTTGGTATGACCCATCAGGGACATGATCTGCCCTCTAGTCGAGGTAGGGAAGTGACAGAATGTCTACTGTCCCTCTGGCAATGGGGGACACAGGGCTGGGCTGGCTAGACAAGGCCAGAGCATATGGCTGATACTTACTGACAAGGATAACAGAGGTTCCAATGGCGAGGGGCATGCTTGCCAACGGGACAGAATAGGCTTCTCTCGGGCCCTGGCCCCCTGTCCACCCTCCTTCTGAGCAGGGGAAGAGGTTCTCCTTGTGTCAACCCTAAACCCACTCTTCCCATGCTCAATTTGCCCCTTGTGACTCACCAGGCATGAGGGTAAAGCTGGTAGGCAGCTGCATGAGGCCCCCAGAGGAGACAGGGCCACTGCCCGTACTCTTCAGCACCGTCCCGTTGGCACTGCTGGCGGCACTGGGACTGACACTAGCAGACACTGGTGCCAGGTAGTTGGTGATGGGGAAGGAAGGGCCGCTGCTGACTTGCATGGTGGTAGAGGTGCTGGGTGCTGTTTGGATGGTGGAGGTGGTACCCGGCAGGTTGGTGACTGTGAACACCGGTTTCAGTGAGTCCTACACCCAGAGTAGAGATGGAGCAGTGAGCCTCTACCAGACCCTGCCCCTGCAGGAGCTTAATGTGGATTGACAGCCCAGACTGGAACCAGTGTGCTTGGGTACAAATCACAGCTCTGACCTTTATCTGCTGCCTGGTCCATGGGCAAGTTATTGAACTGCTATGCTCCAGTTTCCTGTCTATGAAAGGAGGATAATACCTACCCCATAGGTGTTGTGAAGAATAAATAGGTTAACATACTTAAAGAAGTTAGAACAATGCCTGGCACATACAAAGAGCAGTAAGTATTTGCTGCTCTTATTTATCATAAGATAATGATAAATATGATCATCATAATTCCCTGAGTTCTGCCCCAATGGACTATGGCCATCACATTGGCTGGGGAATCAGGACACCAGGCGTCTGTTCCCAGCTTTGGCAATGGCCATCTGTGTGACCCTGGGAAAATCACTTACTCTTTCTGAGCTTCAGTTTTCTTCTGTAAGTGTGAGAGGACTGGGCTACTGTGCCCTCTTTAAAGGGGTCCTTCCAGCTCATATTTGCCAGGCTTCTGGGATAGGGACCCAAAGTTCTATAGGGAACTTATGGCTTGAGAGAGATTTTAGGGGGTTGGCACTTTATGACAAATACTTAAGATTTTAATTACCAAAAGTATTGATTCGTCCAGCATAATTTTCTGTGAATAAGCCCTACTGCTAAGAGTTTAAAAATTATTACAGATGCCACCACATGAGGGGAAAGTCTAAAGCACTGACTTTCCCCTCAGGGAGCCTTTGTTTTTAGAAGGGGAAGGAGGAAACCGGGGGCTGAGAGCCAAGCCCAGAGGACTGAGGGGCTCAAATACTGGGGATTGGTCAGAGCGGGATGTTTGCTAATCAGACGCGCTCAAAGCCCCTGATTGGTGAAGGCGTTGCTAAGGCAAACAGTGCCGCTCCCTCCAATTGGCCAGTTGGTGAAGGACCCGGAAGGCGGAGTACCCAGAGGAACTAGGAAGGAAGCTCCGCCCCCTCTCCTTACCGGGAAGAGGAAGGGGGAGGCGTAACTAGGGCCGGCATCCCTAGCAGCCGGGAAAACCCTCCCTAAGGTGCCCCGGCCGGACATCCTGAGGAGGTAGGTGGCCGGCTAGGAAGGTAGTCTGCGCCCAGGCAGCCAGCCCACCTGCACACAGTGCCGGGTTCCCAGGCCCTGGAACCCACGAGGGCTACTTCCTACTCGCCAGTGCGCCGCCTGCGGGAGGCCGGGCTACGCTACGCCCCCACCCCGAGCGGGAGACAGCTGGCGGGAGGAATGCGAGGGCCC
>NW_005355115.1:4242933-4244910 GCF_000412655.1 Myotis brandtii
CTTATATGGGCACGGAGGCCGCCCGCTTATCGAGTGGGCCAGCCTCCTGTCGGGAGAGCGAGGATGGACACCTGTCCCCTAGGATGAGGGGTACTGACCCGGCTCCACTCCACACCAGTGGGCACCTACCACCTGTCCTTGGTGAGGAAGCGAGAGGGGCCCCCCTCCCCTCTCTGCCGGTCAAGTCCCTCCCCTTCCTTTCCCTCCGATGGGGGACCCAAACACACCTTGGTCTCCCCACTGCTGTCGGACTCAGACACCTGGTAGGTGAGGTCTGTCTCCTGAAAGCCCGTGGCACTCATCCTCTGGTCGGTGGTGGGGTCTGAGCGGGGCGGGGAGTCTGGCGAGTTGAGGCAGGTCTGAATCAGTGCCTTGCCAGTCTCACTGGTGATCATGGGCTGCAGCTTTCGAGTGGCAAAGGTATAGACATGGCCCGTCTCGCTGGCCACCAGCAACAGCACCTGTGTCCCTGTCAGCGTGGACAGCTCATAGGCCTGGGGAGAATGGGGAGGAGATGGGGAGGTCAGCAGACTTCTCTCTACCTGCCTGGGAAGCAGGAGAGAGGGCGGTATACGGGGATATCAAGCCCCACTCCATCATGACCTTCCTCTCCAGAGGTGGTCCTACCAGCATGTCTGAAGGTGAACCGGAGCAGGAAAATGCCATGCCCCTTCCCTGAGGGGCAGCCCTGCCCACCTGCACACAGTTCCAACCCCCTCTTGACAGAACATACAACCCCAGCGGACACACAGGGGCCCAAGGAGCTGCCCCTCACCACAGCTTGGTGCCCGGCCTCACAGAGAGACGGCTCCCACCCCCTCCTCACTGTCACAAGGACAAGGACGACCTCGCTGCTGTACTAGAAGTCACTACTGTCCAGACCCACATAAGACATCAGGGCTGATGTGTGGCGTTTGGGAGCCACCTAAACTCTAAAATGCCCCATGTTTCTTCCCAGAAACGGCACAGGCACTAACCTGTTGCCGTTTGTCTTGTGCCCTGTAATACTGTGTGCGCTACCCATTTTCTTCCTTTGTCTTCATACAGCAGTGTCCGAACTGATGGGAGGTGGGGGCTAGTTCAGCAGCTACAACCCCGCCATGAGCCCAGAACGGGATGGTCCCACGGATGGTCTCCTCACAGCCAACAAGGTCCACAAACCCACCTTGGAAGCAGCTCTGACTTTTGTAGGGGACAAACCGAAACCCCAGCCAGTTTTTCCAGAATTCTAGCTTCTTGTTTCCCTCCCAGTTCTCCTGCTTCCACCCTGTCCCCTATCTCCTACACCCCAAGACGACTCCTTTCCTCGCCCCTTTTCACGGGGTAATCTGACAGAAAAGGATTTGCTAGGTGCATCTGCAAACCTCCCCGCCATCCCACCAAACTCCATGCACAGGTTCTCCCCAGGGCTGGGCATCCCACTTGTCTGAGAGGCAGAGGACTCTGAAGCCTGTCTCCGGGGGTGTGCAGGCCTCCGGGGGTGTGCAGGCCTCCGGGGAGGCATTCAGGACACACGGCCATGCAGGACCTGGCTCGGCCCCTGCGGGTCAGGGCGGCATCCGTCCTCCTGCCCTGCTCCCTCACCTGGAGCCCGGAGCCCATTCCGTCATCAGCATCGCCTGTCCTTCCGGCTAGCGCTACCTCGGAGGTGCCCACCCTCCTCCCACATCTGCTCCCTCATTGTGACACCGCTTCCAGCCTCCTCACCTCCATACCTGCTCCTCTGCTCCCTGATTTGGGGGAGCCCTTCCCCAACACCAGTGCAACGGACCTACTATGGATCCCTGGGTTTCCCAATCCCACGCCTCGCCCCTTAGCTCGGCAAGGGCCCGTCACTCCCACCTCGGCGCCTCTCCCCGCTCCTCCGGACGTTCGCAGCGACTCCCCTCTCCCCACATTTCCCTGGCGGCCCCTCCCCTTGCACTGTCCCGGGGTGAGAGCCATCTCCTCCCACACGCCTCCCGCGGACTCGCCGCC
>NW_005355115.1:4245749-4284587 GCF_000412655.1 Myotis brandtii
GGCGGGTGGAGGGGGCCGGGACCACGCGCAGGCGGCGAGGGATCCCCCGACCCTTCCCCCCCATATAAAGAGATACAATGTTTCCTTTTATGGCGAGGCCGCTCCTTATATGGTGAGCCCCTAAGCCCCCGCCCCATTGGTCCATCGTTCCGGCACCTCCGCTCTCCATTGGCCCACAGGGGGCGCCTATTTGCATAAACATCCCGAACTCGCTGCAGTCCTCGGGCGTCAGACCGCGACTCCGAAAGGGGCGGAGCCGACGCCTCTTAAAGGAAAGGGAGAGGCGGTGCGACCCCACCCCCAGGACAGAGTGGTAGGAGGACTGGGCGGGACCTGCGGAGAGGAGCCCTAGGAGGGACTGGAGCGCGGTCCTGCGGAGGAGAGGGAGCGCGCTGGGAGCCGGCCCTGGAAGGGCTGGGGACAAGCACTGGGCAGTTCCTGAGTGCATTGTGCGGGCCGCAGTAAAGGCTATAACAGCCCCAATTCCGCCGGGGTGCGGGACTGGAGCATTTACCCACGCCTTCCTCAGGGAGGCAAAGGAACTGGCCGGGTAGCGGGGGCTTGGGTCCCTAGTGTCCAGACTGGTTGCCCCCTGGCCACTCCGTTCCAACTCTTCCCCTCCCCGACCCCCGACTTCCTTTCTCTTTCTCTTTTCAAGGCGACGACACTTTCCCACCAGGCCGGCTCTCCAGTCCTCATTCATCATCTTCTGTACTGGGGGAGGTCTTTGGCAGACGTACATCTGGAAAAGACCGGGGAGATAGTCTGCCTCCCCGATGGGGGCAGGGAGGAGAGATGGAGATCAGTGAAGACTTCCAGCTGCGGGATGGGATGGGGAGGGGGTGGTCCCAGGGATAAAGCCCACCCCTCAGCCAGTGCAGAGGCCTGGGAAAAAGTGTAGCCGAGCAGAAAGTTTAAGCCAGAGACACACACACACACACACACACACACACGCCCTTCTCTGCAAAGCCCACAGGCGAAGAAGAAAAGTTAGAACTAGGGTGCTGCAAGGCCAGGTCCAGGGTCTCGTTCTGGGCCTTAGCTCCAAAGCCGTGAAAATAGCTTCGGCTTCGCTGTTACATAAATTTTTCAAATCTGGAATCTTTCTCTTCTTAGCCGTGTGCCAGAAACAAGTGTCTGGCCTCTCCAAACTTCCTATTCCTCATTGTTGGTCCCCATCCCATGAGGTTCTTACTGCAGATTAAATGAGATAAAGACTAAAGCACAAAGGAAGGGGTAGTTAATAGGAGCTACCTGGGACAACCACTGCATCCCTGAGATGAACGTCCTCTGTGTGCAATAGGGTGGGAGGGTTCCTACCTTAAGAAGCTGTGAAGACTAAGAGGTAGTGAATGAAATCAGTTTAGTGTGCTGCAACCAGCATTTAAAGTAAATGAGTATCACAAGAAGCAAGGGTAAAATATTGCTGCATGAAACTTTTGTTCCCATTATTTTGGGGTTGAACCATATAAAATTTCCCTTTTATAGGTCTAGATAGAAGGTGGGATAGCGTCATTCATATGGTTCAACACATGTGTACTGGATGACGTCAACAGCTTATCTTACTGTGTCCCAGTCCCAAAACTGAGAAATACTGAGATAAAGTATGTTCAAGTGTTTTTGTGAGCTGTGTGTGTATATACATATACATACACACCTATTTTAAAAACATGGACTCGTTCATTAAACCTCTAAATAAAGGAATTAAGAGCCCTCCTGTTTCCCTTTTCCCAGTAGTTTTAAAGAGCTCTTTTTCTTTTCCTAATTTAGTCTACACAACAGGCAGTTAAACATATGGAATGTGTTAGTTCAAGAGGAAGAACAGGTCAAATAGATAAATAGGTTACAGAAGGGCTTCAGGGCCACAGATGGTGCTTGGGACTCTGATGTGAGCAACAGTTCTACAATCACAGCCCTGTGGTCCATTCCTGCCTGACTTCTAGACTGTTCTGTGTGAGACCCCTAGTTTAGACACAGCAGTGGCAGTGGCACCCCAGAAGACAACCGCTGCCGGCCATCTCCACTGGGTAGCCCACACCCACACTATGTTGGCTTACTGCGGGTTCAGAAGCTAAAACTGTTGATGTAGATAAAGTCAGTAAAAAGACTGGTTCAGCCCTAACAGGTTTGGCTCAGTGGATGGAGCGTCAGCCTGTGGACCAGGCCAAAGGGTCCTAGGTTTAATTCTGGTCAAGGGCACATGCCCAGGTTGCAGGCTCCTCCTCAGCCCGGGCCCTGGTCAGTGCTCGTGCAGGAGGCAACCAATCTATGTGTTTCTCTCATATCAATTTTTCTCTGTCTTTCCCTCTCTCTTCCACTCTCCCTAAAAATCAACGGAAAAATATCCTTGGGTGAGGATTAAACACACACACACACACACACACACACACACACACACACACACTGGTTCATAAACGTATTTTACTTTATTTTTTAAACTAGAGGCCTGGTGCATGAAATTCATGCATGGGTAGGGTTCCTAGGCCTGGCTGGCATCAGGGCCGATCAGGTTCCTCGCCTTCCCTTGCCACCCACAAGTGGCATGGTCCCCCCCCACCTCCCCTTCTCCCCCTTCCCTGGCTCCCTCAATGCCCCAACACCTCCACTGCTGCTGCTGCTGCCGCCACCACCGCCGCTGCCAGTCACCCGCCATGTTCCACATCACCCCCTGGTGGTCAGCGCACATCATAGTGTGCAATCAAACTCCCTATCTCCCGGTCAAACTCCCAAGGGGACACTTTGCATATTAGCTTTTTATATATACTAGTATAGATTACAGTTTATTTTCAGTATTACTTTGTGTTAGTTTCAGGTGTATAACATAGTAGTTAGACAATCACATACTTTACATAGTGGTCCTCCCGAATCAATGTGTTTTGTTTGGGTTACATAATATTTTAAAATCAGATTTTATATAAAAATCTGAATATCCAACCTCACACAAAGACTGGAATTTTTAGCAACTCCAGGCTGACATGCCCACAGGAGCACTACAGCCTAGAGCTGAGTTGAATGGTGGCCATGGAAGAGGCATCTGCTCTCAGGCTCACTATAGACTCCATACAGCCCCCTGAGCTCAGATAAGTCCCGTCTGGCCTCTCTGGAATGTGAGTTTGGTGCTTCTCTGATAAGGTCGGAATCACAGCAGTCCCCTGGAAGGTGGGAGCTTACATCCACCCCAGACCTTGAAGTACCCCCAGAAGGGCATCGGAATTCCAGCCAGATCCCCTCATACCACACCATTCCCACCCTGCTCTTTCCTTCTCCTGATTTTTATCATTCAGATCAAAAACGAAAGAGTATTTTTAAAAATTAGTCACACAAAAAATTACTAACACTCTAAAACTTTCCATTGGAGTTAACCTTTACGCGTGGATTCTTCACACAGAAGAAAAGAGGTCTCAATTGTAATGGCAGCATTAGAGGGAATGGGAACAAAAGGAGGTCATGGACAGTGTGCCTAGGCAAAGTCTGGAAAGCCATGCTCCAAACACGAATGTTTACCACTGGAGAGGGCGAGGGGGACTAGCAGAGCGGGCCCCTTGCTTTATACACGTCTGCACCGCTTGACTTCTTCCATGACCAGTATTACTTTTATACAAATTTTTTTTCTCTTAAAATGAAGCAACGATAGAAACAGGAAAAAGGTAGAATAAGTGGATCTTGGGGACAGGCTGTACGGGGAGGGGGGTACACAGAGAGGACACTCATGATAGATTGAGATTGTGAATAAAATCCTCACACAGTGGTACCATTAATGGAAAGAGAGAACTTGGCTAGAGGACCAGGTTTGGGAGAGAGAAATTCAGTTTGGGCCCAGGGAAACAAGCAGAGGAAAATGTCCTATAAGAAATGGGGCATGAACCCTAGCTAGTTTCGCTCAGTGTCGGCCTGTTTGACTGAAGGGTCCTGGGTTTGATTCCTGTCAAGGGCACATACCCGGGTTTTGGGCTCGATCCCCAGTAGGGGGCGGGCAGGAGGCAGCCAGTCAATAATTCTCTCTTATTGAAGTTTCTATCTCCCTCTCCCTTCCTCTCTGAAATCAATACAAATATATACATTTTTTAAATGTTAAAAAGAAAGGAAATGGGTAGGTGTGTCTGAAGCTTGAGGAAGAGGCTGGAATTGCAGCTAATGCTTTGAGAACTGTCCATACTAAAGGGCCAATTAAAGCCACTTGATGTGAGACCCTGCAGGAGAAAACAGAGAGAGAGGACGGCCAGGAACAGAATTCAGAAAAACAGTAACCTCCCGGGCAGGCAGAAGAAGGAAGCCTCAGCCAGAGCTGGAGAAGGCCTAGTCAGAAAAAGATGGCGATGGCAGGCCATCACCACAGTCCAGACAGGGAAGTTTGGAAAGGCCAATGCGGCCGACAATGTTAGCCGCCGCTGAATGGTCAAGAAAGACCAGGAGGGAGGAACGGATTAGTGGTGAATGACCTTCAAGAGTCCTTCTGAGTGCAACCCATGTTAAGAAATCATTTTCACATCACCATCAGCGGGGAATTAGGTTCTTGCTCCCAATTTTCCACACCCTGTGTGGGAGTTAGATATCCCCATCCTTTGCCATGCGACTTTGCAGTTCCTATTACTGCTGTTGGGTTTTGACATGTGACATGCTTTGGCCAATAACATGTTAATAGCCAAAACCGGTTTGGCTCAGTGGATAGAGCATCGGCCTGCGGACTGAAAGGTCCCAGGTTCGATTCCGGTCAAGGGCATGTACCTGGGTTGCGGGCACATCCTCAGTGGGGGGTGTGCAGGAGGCAGCTGATTGATGTTTCTCTCTCATCGATGTTTCTAACTCTCTATCTCTCTCCCTTCCTCTCTGTAAAAAATCAATAAAATATATTTTTAAAAAAACATGTTAACAGACCTGTGGTTTCACATGTATGTGCTTGCATGATCTGGCTTGATCTCGTGTGCTCCTGCTACTACACGAGAGCATGCTCTAGGGCCAGCAGATTAGACCCAAAACCGTCCTACAGCCTACAACCAAGCCCAGCTGAACTTAGCTAGATCCAACCAAGATGAGCTGAACCTTACCGACCTTCAGATCTATGAGGGAGAAAAACAAATTGTTGTTGTGACTCAGACTTGTGACTGTTATTATGCAGGATCACCACCCAGTAGCTGACTAATAACATAACCCAGTATACAAAAACGTCTATCAAATACTACAAACAAGATCTTGTAAAAGATGGTTTCTATCACGTTCTGTATTTTTAAAAAGCTAATTGTAGCCCGCAGCTTGGAAACACTGCTCCGGAGCCCAGCCGTGTTGCTCAGTTGCTTGAGTGTCATCGTCCCAGGCACCAAGAAGTCACTGGTTTGATTCCGGATCAGGGGACATGCCTGGTTTCCAGTCTGCAAGCTCGATTCCCAGTCAGGGGTGTGCAGGAGCCAAGTGATCGATGTTTCTATCTCTCTCCCTCTCCCTCCCTCTCTAAAAACATAGTTTTTTTAAAAAAAGGAACATGGATCAGAGTTCATGTTTTACCAAAAAAAAGAAACAAACAAACAAAACACTTCTTTAGAGAAATTGTTCTTGGGGTTTTTTTTTTCCATTCCAACACATCTGTGGGATGCAACGCACTGTGTATCAATAAGTGGCTCAATTACCAGCTGTGTGACCTGGGGCAACTATCTGGCCTCCCTGAGCATTTTCTAATCTGTGAAATGGGGACAGGGGACAGTAACATCAGGCTAACAAAGTAGTCACAGAGATTACATGAGATAATGCATATTAAGTGCTTAGCAAAGTGACTGGTACAGAGCAAGTATTCAATAAATATTAGCTGTTATTCTCATTACTGAGAAGTATGGTGAGGAACAGAATGAACTAGAGCAATTTCAGAGTTAAGGACTCATTTCTTTAGGATAGGGCACAGGCTGAAGTCACTGGAATAAGGAAGGAAGTAACTGATGACATGGGTCTATGTAAAGAAGAGGCAGGATCGAATCAGCTGAGGGCTCTGGAGCTTCGGGCATCGAGCATCATCTTTGCTCAATACTATCCACTCCATCTCCCTCCTAAAGTCTTAAAGGCACTCAGAGACTTGGATCTGTCATTAACTCCTCCTCCAAACCCACTCTAACTGTCCGCCCTCCCTGTTCCACCCTCCCCACCTAAGCATGAGTGCTAGGCCAGCCGGCAGAGAACAGGCGGTTGGCAGTCGGAGGATCCCATGGACAAGAGGTGGTCTTGCCTCCTAAGTCCACATTCTTTTTTTTTTAAATATATTTTATTGATTTTTTACAGAGAGGAAGGGAGAGGGATAGAGAGTTAGAAACATCGATGAGAGAGAAACATCGACCAGCTGCCTTCTGCACACCCCCCACTGGGGATGTGCCCGCAACCAAGGTACATACCCTTGACCGGAATCGAATCCGGGACCCTTCAGTCCGCAGGCCGACACTCTATCCACTGAGCCAAACCGGTCAGGGCCTAAGCCCACATTCTTAACTGCTCCACAAAGATCAGAAAGAAGGACCAGTGTCTGCCAGTTATTCCCGTCCGAGCCTCACTAGACTCCATGAAGGCACATGGCCCCTTCTGACAAGCAAGGGAAGATGGGACACGATTCATGGGCAACAGCAGAGAACGAGCATCAGAAACAGGCTGTAAAAAAGGCTTCTTTATTGAGAACAGTGAGTGTAAAAAAACAACAACAAACACACAACAACAATAAAAGTGTGAGGCAGGGGTGGTCCCCGTCCCCATCTCCTCCAAGGCGCACCCCTCCCTCCCATGCCCACCCACCCTACGCTGCGAGTACGGTACATACAAAAGCCGCCCGTGGTGCATACAAAAAGGGCGGTTATATAATGTCAAAAGCTCCTGAAACTCCTTCATCTGCCAGGCACTTAGGATGAGGAAAGGAGAGAAGGGTGGGGAGGAGACAGAGGTCAGGGTCAGCGTGCACAAGTCCATGTGGGGAGGACGCACTGGCTGTGTCCTCCCCGGTTCTGGCGCAGACCCCGAGGTGATAAAATATTCTGCCCCGTGGGCCAGCACTACCCAGGGATTTGAGTATATTAAGGAACGGCCCTCCAACCCGCTCATCTGCAGCCTCGCCTGCCCTGGGCAAAGTTAGCAGGTGAGTGGCGGAGCTGCACCTGGCCAAGGGGCGGAGACCCAGGCCAGAAATTGGTGTTACCTGAGGCACCCACACTGCCCCTGATGGGGGGAGGGGTGGCAGAAAAAGCTGCCCAGCCCAAGGTCCTAGTCACCAGTCTGGGCCCGAGTCAACCCCCGCAAGGGCTGAGGGTAAGAGAGAGGAGGGAATCGCAGGCCCAGCCCAAACCTCAGCAGTGCCTGTGGGGCCAGGGTGGGGCCCGGAGGGCCGAGGAGGACAGGGATCTTGCCCATCATGCTGCAGGCACCTGTCAGGAGGTCCTCCCGTGCCCACGCCAGCCTGAGGCACAGCCTGCCTGGGCTCCCTCCTCATGGCTTGCTGTCTGCGGGGCTGTCTCCCAGGGTGTTGGCAATCTCGCTGAAGGAGGGCCTGTCCTTGGGGCTGAGGGCCCAGCAGCGCTGCATCAGCCGGTAGAGCTTGGAAGGGCAGCCCTCAGGCTGTGGGAGTCTGGTCTTCCCAGCTTGCAAGTCTGCAGGGAAATGAGAGTTAGGCAAACTTTTAACCTCCTGTCCAACACTCTGTGGAGCCGGCAGTACCCACAAGCAGCCACTGGAGGGCGACCTGCGGTGGGGGCCACTGGCCAGTGGCTGGTGGGCACTGATTTAAGGAGTACAGGGGAAGTATCTCGCAACCAAAGGGGTAACTCCCCTGGCCCCAGCTCTGCCGGGCTGGTGGGTCAGGGTCCACACAGCGCAGGAGGCAACCAATGCATGGGGGCAGGTGTCAGTGGCTGGAGTGGTCACGGTGGGCGAGGGCTGTTACCAACCAACATGAAGGTATTTCAACACCAGGAGTGGCCCTATCTGTGTTCCTGCTATGACCAGCCCTGAGGGGAGGCAGGCTGAGCTTCCCCCAGGATCCTGAGCAAACTCTCCACCTGGAAAAACCTGTGGAATGGTCCCTTGGAAACACAGCTGCCTACCTGCTAGCACCTCGTCGTCGGCCTGCCCGCCATGGGGCATCTCTCCATGGGTGAACACTTCCCACATCAGTACACCAAAGGCCCAGACATCAGACTTGGTGGAGAAGTCACCCTCCAGGATGGCCTCGGGGGACATCCAGCGCAGAGGCACCCAAGCCTGGCGGAAGTGGTAGTACTCACTGCAGAAGAAAACCACACGTGGGGGTGGGGGCGGGGCCTCCGTGGCTCACAGAGGCGGGTGGGTTGTGGTGAGGGACCACAGATCCCTCATCCCAGGTCTGAGTCTCATACGAGCGCTAGAACCCAACTTTCCTACCTCAAGGAACTCAAGAGAAACTGGTAACATAGGGGTACACGGAATGAAATCTGGGGGCATCCACATGGGGTTGATGGTTAAAAATTCCTTTAAGAACCAAATTTTGCCTACATTTTAATATAAAAATAAAAAGCTAATAATCATACATACTTTTGGCACTGGTTTTAAAACCGTGAAAAAGGAGAACATGTTAAAAGTGGAAAGAACATTTAAAAAGCTTTAGTAATACATCAATCATGACTAAAGCATGACTGATGTATGACTGAGCGCTGGGGTGACTGGAGGGGGAGTTCCCAGGCGCCCCCAAGCGCTCTGCAGTGTGGATGGGCGTCCCAGAGCATCTCTGGCCCTGGCGCTGAGCTTCAAGTCTTAGGATTCAAAATAATAATTAGTGAATTCAGGAAGGTACAGAGGGAACCATACAAATAGTTAAGTTATATACAAACTGTTATAAAACCTACTAGTTATTTTTTAAAGGTTTGTAATATTTTATCACTAGAGAAAAATCTATGAGCGACAGGGACCTGTGTCCCAATGGCTAGGACGCCTGCTGCACCCTTGGAGAGAGGATAGGAAGCCCCTGTCCCTTCCTGGGCTCTCCGCTTTAGACTAAGCAGCCCTTCCCCACACCTCCCACACCTTCCCTCTACCCCTCACCCCACCCACCCACGTCCTACCTGTTGTACACGTCCTTGCTGAGCCCCAGGGCCGACACCTTCACCTGTCTCTGGGCGCTGACCAGGCAGTTCCGAGCGGCCAGGTCCTTGTGCACAAAGCGGTTGTTGGACAGGTGCTCCATGCCCAGGGCCACCTGGGTGCACAGGGCCACCTGGAGCAAGAAAGGGACTCACTCATCAAAGCACCCATGTCTCGGGGATCCAAGTGACCACCCCCCACACAACCCTTGGTGGGTCTCCATGCCATCGGTGTGCTCAGGAAGCCCAAGGCAAAGCCACAACAGCTTAGCTTCCTTCTCTGTTAAGCGGGGATAACAGAGCCTGCCTCACTGGGCTGCTGGAAGAACAGAACCAAATGAAATTAAGCTCTGGGACCACCTGGACACACAGCAGGTGCTGGACAGGCGAGTGGCACGTGGGTGGGGAGAGCACATAGTAGCCACGTGAGAAAAATAACCGGCAGTGATCATAGCTCACATCCTAACGGGTTGTTTCTTTTCCTTTTTACTTCAAAATTACGTAATTTCTACTAGTTGTATATAAAAAACAAAAACAAAAGGGGTGTGTGTGTGCGTGTGTGTGTGTATGTATGTATATGTATGTGTGTGTGTAATATATATACATATATATATGTATATGTATATATATATATGTATATATATATATACATACATATATATATATATATATTACACACACACACACACACACACACACACAAAACATACGCAAAACACATATGCCTCCAAGGCGGGGAGCTGGGGACTAGAGAGAAGGTAGAAAAACTTTTTGATTTGTATCTTTTAAGTGGTAAACTATATCTAGAAAAGCTCATCAAATATATGTGCACTTCCACGAATAATTATAAAGCTCAGACCCAGGTAACAATCACTAAGTGAAAAACACAAACCAACAATGCTAGCACCCCAGAGCATATACACTTTGTATGCTTCCAGCCTTATCTGGTTCCAAAACGGGGAGACTGAATTATATTGTTTAAGAACGTTGTGTGTAAAGATAAAACCAGAAAGAACAGCCAAGAAATTAGGACCATAAAGGCAGGACAGTGGTTACCTCTGGAGGGGAGGGAGAGAGCATGATGAGGAAGGAGCCCTTAGGTCTTACCATTACACACACGTTCCTAAGCAATATCATTCAGTTTTCCCGTTTTGGAACCAGATAAGGCTGGAAGCATACAAAGTGTGTATGTTTTTTTGCCTGATTTGTTCACTCAGCATTGTGAGATTCATCCTTTGGGATGGGGTACAGGGACTATTTTACTGCGTTTTCATCCTTGAATATACTATATTTAATCATTTTAATGCCAATGGATATTTGGATTTTTTCCCCAGCTTTGTGCTATTAAGAACAGTGCTCCTATGACCGTTCTTATGGGTGCACACATGCATGAATTTCTTTAAGATATCTAGGTATGAGTCAAGGACTATGAGAAACTCTACAAAATAAGAAAAAACTCTTTCCAAAGGGTAGGAGTTAAAAATATATTTCACTAATTCCCTTTTAAAATTGTTGAGCCATGTGACTGTATTATATAGAACTAGTGCCCTGGTGCACAGATTCATGCACATTGAAACGAAATTAATTAGAAGGTGGCTGGTGGGGCAGGACTGGGCGAGACGGGCCAGACACGCCCTGGAGCCAACCTCTGGCTGACCACACCTGGGGTGGCACCACAGCTTGAAGGTGGTCTGCGGAGTGAGCAGGGTCCCTCCACAGGTGGGGTCCCTTGGCCTGGCCTGTGGGGATCGGGCTGAAACTGGCTCTCCAACATCCTCTGAGGGGTCCCGGATTGCAAGACAGTGGTTCTCAGGTGTTGCACCCCGAAATCGAGCTCCCTCCTCTCCAGTTCCGGGTACGTAACCCGAGAACCTCTGCTGCCAAGTCACCGCAGCTCGGCAGCTCCTGTGTTGAGCGTCTGCCCCCTGGGGGTCAGTGTGCATCATACCTACCAGCTGGTCAGATGGTCGCTTAGCCTTTTATACTAGTGGCCCGGTGCATGAAATTTGTGCACGGGAGCGGGGGGAGGGGCAAGAGGAGAACTGTCCCTCAGCCCAGCCTGCACCCTCTCCAATCTGGGATCCCTCTCACACCTGCCTGCCTAATCGCCCCTAACCACTCTGCCTGCCGGCCTGATTGCCCCCAACTGCTCTCCCTTCTGGCCTGATCACCCTTAACTGCCCTCCCCCCTGCCGGCCTGATTGCTCTTAACTGCCTCTGCCTCAGCCCCGCCACCATGGCTTTGTCCAGAAGGACGTCCAGAAGGTCTCCTGGTCTAATTAATGTATTACCCTTTTATTAGTATAGATAAATACCTTATAGAACATTCTAAATAGAACTATATTGTTATATTAACATTTTAAAAGTATATACCAATAGACTGAACACATATTAATTGAGCATCTACTGTACACCATACACAGCTGGGTGCTGGTGGAATAGAACAGAAATGGCAAGACAGGGCTCCTAGTGAGAGGACAGTCTAGAAGGGAGACAAAAACTATCCCCGCAGAAGGCTGCCACCACTGGGAGAAGGTGCTCCACACTGAACAGAGCGCCAGGTCAGCGTCTGTAAAGACCCATGGCGCCTAGGCCTCTGTCACCTTATCCAAACCTTGGGAGCACCACTGAGGGACACATGGCCCCTGTAGTGTTTCTCTGCATACAAAAACAAGGCAAACAGAAATGCACAGAGATCCCTGTGGCCTGTGGCATATTACTTAACAAGGTACAGCCAGCCGTGTGGTTCTGCCATACAGACTCATTCTCAGGATCCACAAGGGGGGAGTCACCCATCACAGAAATGCAGTCATGGAGGGATGAAGGTAAGAATGGGGCCAAAAGCCACTATCATTGGTGATCAAGGAAATATAAGCCACATCCCAATGAGATACCATTTTATACACGTCTGATGGCAAAAAGTCAAAAGTCTGTCTCCACCTTATCTCTAATGGTTAAAATAATACATAACAATACACATACATATTAAGAGAATGAGAAAGCAAATACGAACAAATGAGTCTGGATAAAGGGTTTGTAGGAGTTCCTTGAACTTTTCTTAAAACTCTTTTTTAAAAATATATTTTATTGATTTTTTACAGAGAGGAAGGGAGAGGGATAGAGAGTTAGAAACATCGATGAGAGAGAAACATTGATCAGCTGCCTCCTGCACACCTTCTACTGGGGATGTGCCTGCAACCAAGGTACATGCCCTTGACCGGAATCGAACCTGGGACCCTTCAGTCCACAGGCCAACACTCTATCCACTGAGCCAAACCGGTTAGGGCTTAAAACTCTTTTTTTAAAAAAATATTTTAATCGATTTCAGAAAGAGGGGGAGAGAGAGAGAAACATCAATGATGAGAATCACTGATCAGCTGCCTCCTGCACATCCTCTACTGGGGATCAAGCCCGTAACCCACGCTTGTGCCCTTGACTGGAATTGAACCTGGGACCCTTTAGTCTGCAGACGCTCTATCCACTGAGCCAAACCAGCGAGGGCCTTAACACTCTTTTAAGTTTGAAATAGCAAAATAAAAATTTACCAAACACACACACACACACACACACACACACACACACACACACGCTCATGCACGTTAAAAAATAACTAACTCAATAAAAGCAGCCCATGTGTGGACCAGTAATGAGTATGTCATAAATTATCCAAAGATTACGGTTCATGTAATTCTATGTTCCTGAAATTCAAAGAGGAATGAAATGAATGGGAGTGACAGAGGGGCTGTTGCCAATTTACCTAGTGCGAGAAGACCACCCAATCTGAGAGGAGACAGGAACACTTGTACCTACTGTGCGCTGGCCCCTGAGCGAGGTGGCTGCCCCTCTTATTTGACTGTGAGGCGGGGTTCATCCTCAGCCCTGCCCAGGATCCCATCTGAGGCTTTCCCCCAGCCTGATACCGAAGCCTGGCTCTCTCCTCAGTACCACAGCTGCCTCTCCTGGTCACATCAGGGGTGTTGGGGGCACAGGAGGGGTCATCTGCTCAGCAGTGAGCCCAGAGGTGGAGTGCTGGCTTCAGCCTGGCCCTTCAGCATTTCCCCAGCTTGGCTTCCAGAGGAGCTGAGCCAGACGCTGGCAGAGGGGTCACTCCAAAGACACAGCCTGGCCGGTGTGCACTGGCCAGTGACATCCTGAGGGCCAACTGCCTCCAGTGGTGGTTTGCTAACTGTGGGTACAACCTATTAGTATGTCCTGAAACCAACTTAGTTCATCTTAACCAGCATTAAAAAACTGAACATCGCCCTGGCATGTGGCTCAGCTGGTTGAGCGTCGTCCCGTGCACCGAAAGGTTGCCGGTTTGATTCCTGATCAGGGCAAATGCCCAGGTTGCGGGTTCAGTCCCCGTTGGGGCACAGGAGGCAACCGATCGATGTTTCTCACATCTGGGCAATGTTTCTCTCGCTCTCTCTTCCCCTCCCTTCCTCTCTCTCTCTCTCAAAACCAATAAAAACATATTTTTAAAAATCGGAACAGAAAATATCAGAGTACATTACTTCGTAAGGGTATCGTTCATAACATTTTTAAAATATATAACCATGCCAATGTCGTTGGGTTGTGATGCAAAATGTACTCTTTTTTGCTACTGTGGGTTTCAGTCAAAACAGTTTAAGAAACAATGGTCTAGCCCTAACCGGTTTGGCTCAGTGGATAGAGCGTCGGCCTGTGGACTGAAGGGTCCCAGGTTCGATTCCGGTCAAGGGCATGTACCTTGGTTGCGGGCACCTCCCCGGTAGGTGGTATGCAGGAGGCAGCTGATCAATGTTTCTCTCTCATCGATGTTTCTGGCTCTCTATCCCTCTCCCTTCCTCTCTGTAAAAAATCAATAAAATATATTTAAAAAAAAAAAAAAGAAACAATGGTCTAAATCTGTGCTGTCCGAAACAGTCGTCCCGAGCCCCGCGTGACTATAACTAAAACCTAATAAACATTAAAAACTCCGCTTCTCTGTGGCCTTAGCCACATTCTCTGTGCTCAGGAGCCACCTGGGGCGAGTGACCACCGCACTGCACAGCAGCAGATACGGGACGTTTCCACCACTGCAGGGAGTTCTGTGAGCACCGATCCAAACCACCACCAAGCAGACCCCTCGACACAGCCAACATACTGACAGACACCGCATACGCAGAGGCGCTCGCTGAACAAGCACCATCAAGCGCTGGGCAAAGTCTCATCTTCTTGGTGCATTTTCTTTATCCAAAGTGAAGACACAGCCCTGGCCGGTGTCTCTCAGCTGTTAGAGTGCCGGCCCGTGCCCCAGAGGGTCACAAGTTTGCTCCCTGCCCCAAGTCTGGGCATGTGCGGAGGCAACCAGTCAACAGTCAATGTGTGTCTCTCTCTCACGTTAATGTTTTCTCCCTCCTCCCTCCCTCTCTCTCCGAAAAGCAATGGAAAAAATATCCTCGGGTGAGGATGAAAGAAAAAAAAAAGTAATGACACAAAATCTCTGGATAGCTTCCAACCAAACGTGTGTGCCAGTGAGGAGGGTTGAGAAGAGATCCACAGGATCACTGAGCTCTCCCTGGGTACAGAACCTGCACTGCGTCTCCAAGGAAAAGCAGAGGCCACACGCCCCAAACAGTCCCCAGACTGCCATCCTCAGAACACCCCAAGTGCCACTGGTGGTAGAAGGGCCAGATGACCACTGAAGTGGGCATCGTAAGTGAACGGACTCTACTTCAGGCTTCAAAACCCCAGGGCATTGCTCAGCCTTGCCTGGCTATCTGTAAGGGGCAGACAAAGGCTTTTGTGATGTGCCCTCATCACACCTGCCCTTCCCCTCAGTCTGCTCTCAATCTGCTGCTCGTCAAGGGAAACAAGAGAGTGGACTTAGCATGATGACTAACTTGCTATCTTCCCAGAGAGGCAGTGCTTCGGGAAACGCTGGCTACGCGAGGACGGCAAAAGGGAATTCTGTTAGACCCAAGCCAATGAAGTGTTTCCTTACTGCTGGGCAAGCCGCCACCAGAGGGCCACAGGTTAATGTTCAAATGCTGTTATAAAGACCAGACCCACCCCTTCCTTTCCAACGTTCAACAGGTCCCAGCTAACCCACTGTGACTCCACTGTGCTCGCCTCACAACAGGCTTTCTGTGTACAGGTCCTGGCAGCTGACTGCATAAGGCTCTGTCCATCAGTGCTAAGTGACCCTACTTCTCGTCCTGTCATTGGCTTGAAGGTGATCCATAGAGAAACCACAGGTTACAGTTCTTCAACTTTAAAATCCCCATCATCTTATCAGCTACTTAACAAGCATTATCTACAATTACGCCACCACCCAGGGCCAGGGTCTTTGACCTTTTTTCATTTAATCTTTATTGTTGGAAGTATTACATATGCCCCCCTTCCCCCACCCCCCCATTGGCCTCCTGCCTCCTTGACTGCTATCACTATCCCACTGCTATCCTGAAATCCTTCTGGGGACCCCCCCCCACCACCACCACCCATACCACGCATGGCACCCTGGTTCCAGCTCTGGCTGGCCAGGGAGCAGCCTGCCTACCACTCCAGCTCCCCTTGAAAACATAACTCTTGCCCAGCCAGTGTTGCTCAGTGGTTGAGCGTCGACCTATGAACCTGGTCACGGTTCGATTTCCGGTCAGGGCACATGCCCCGGTTGCAGTCTCGATCCCAAGTGGGAGGCGTGCAGGAGGCAGCCGATCAATGACTCTCTCATCGTTGATGTTTCTATCTCTCTATTCCTCTCCCTTCCTCTCTGAAATTAATAAAAATCATTTTTAAAAAAACTTAACTCTTTCTCCTTCCATTCCCCAGGACTCCTAGGCATATGAAGTTAACAGAGTAGCTCACTAAATTACTAGCACAAGGAAGTATCTACAGGTTTTAATACATATTTTCTAAGAATTATCATTTTCATGGAATCCCTCCAAAGCAGTATTTTTAAAACTACTGATTGAGACCCACATAGGTCTCAGAACCACTGGCAAGAACTCCTCAAACTTCGATGGGCTTACGAATCGGCTGAAAAGGTTGCTGGAAAATTGCAGTTCCTCAGACCCTACCCTCAGATTTTCTGATTCCCTCAGTCTGAGTGAGGTATGGTCCAGAAATCTTTTTTTTTTTTTTTTAAGCAATCTCACCCCCACCAGATGCTGAGTACTGTCCTTAGAGAGTGTGGAACCCAACTCATTGAAGCTCCGCCATCAAATTTAAGATGCTCTTTCAAAAAAGCGTGGGAGAGATCTTCAGCGAAGGCGGTGATGACTTTCGGTAAAATACCGTCCCTCAGGCCACGTGACAGAGGTAACCAACGTCCTGCCAGCCTGTGTCCCTGTCCCCACGTCCCAGCCACAGAGACCTACCTGGAGTCCCCTCTCTCCTGAATCCATCCCCTTCCCGCCATTCAACTACTTCCTGTCCTTGAGAACTGAACTCAAATGGCTTCCTCACCAGGAAGCCTTCTTTGTTAACCACAACTGTCTGTCCACCTGAGGGAAGTGGAGTCTCCACCATCTCAGTCAACGCCTCTCCCTTGCTTTCTGTGTGGTATCTGAAGTCTGTGTGGCACATGCATCCTCTTTTACCTAAGCTCCCCCGCTTGATCCTAAGTGCCCCAGCGATGCCCGGCAGTTTCCATTTTACATCCCCAAGGGCCCTCAGGCTCCATGCATGTCCTGATTTGTGAGCTCTGGGGTCCCGACGTCCCACCAGCTGGAGCAGCGTGCCCTGTCCTATGGCTTCTCAGAGTTATGTTTTTAAGGGGAGCTGGAGTGGTAGGCAGGCTGCTCCCTGGCCAACCAGAGCTGGAACCAGGGTGCCACACGTGGTATGGGTGGTGGTGGGGGGTCCCCAGAAGGATTTCAGGAAAGCAGTGGGATAGTGATAGCAGTCAAGGAGGCAGGCGCGAGGTGTCAAAAGGCCCGCTCTAGCTGACCTGGGGCCAGGTCGCCTACCCTATCTGGGCCTAGTAAACTCACCTGTAATGGGAGGCCAGCCTGAAGGGCACAGGACCACTTCCCCAGAGAGATCAGGGGCAGCCAAGGGCCCCACGCACCTGACTAATCAGCCAGCACACCTTTCTGCCCTGCCCGAGTCTGTGACCTGAGTCAGCCTACCAGGCAGGGGTGGTCACCTGGAGGGGCCCGGCGGTCAGTGTCTGCCCACCTGCCCTGAGCTTTGATTGGTTTATGAGGTGACTTTGCTGTCAGCTTAGAAACAGAGTGTCAGGCACATGAGGGAGGTGGATCAGCTCAGAGGAGAGGGAGCAGGCTGTGGACAGGGAGAGCCGGGCTGCAGAAGCCATCATCTGCTGTGGGC
Source organism: Myotis brandtii (assembly GCF_000412655.1). Taxonomy (NCBI): domain Eukaryota; kingdom Metazoa; phylum Chordata; class Mammalia; order Chiroptera; family Vespertilionidae; genus Myotis; species Myotis brandtii. Next base: position 4,263,116 of record NW_005355115.1, read on the forward strand.
AGGGGAGCAGGCGAGCTTCCCTTCTTCACTGCTTCAGCCCAGGCCTGCTCCACCACGGGCTCCAGCCAGGGCTCTGAGCCCACAACAGCCCTCTGCCCTGAAGGCAGGAGGAGGACAGGAAGGAAAGGCTGCACAGCTACAGCTAAAGTGAGAGTTAAAGTGTAAAAACCACAGTAGGTGAAACATGGGCAGCCCACTCACAGAAGTTTCCACACTCGGAGCCTAAAGAAACATACTCAGGGACACACCCAGGCCAGCAGGCCCCTAAAACTCAGGCAGCTCACTGTTCCTCATCTCAGGGCTCCCCACTGCTCCTCCATCTCACTGCTCCCCGCTGCTCCTCACCTCACTTCCCCCCGCTGCTCCTCCACCTCACTGCTCCCCGCTGCTCCTCACCTCACTTCCCCCCGCTGCTCCTCCACCTCAGGGCTCTTTGCTGCTCCTCACCTCACTGGTCCCTGCTGCTCCTCACCTTAGTGCTCCCCACTGCTCCTCCACCTCACTACTCCCTGTTCTTCCACCTCAATGCTCCCTGCTGCTCCAGCCCAGTGCTCCCTGCTGCTCCAGCCCAGTGCTCCCAGCTGCTCCTCCAGTTAAATGCCCCCTGAGGGAGCTAATGTCTTGCTCCAGTGGCAAAGGCAAACAGCAACTCTTCTATATGAAAACAACAGGGCAATACCAAGCCACTTTCAGGTTATGTGATTTGGACAAGTCACTTAACCTCTTAAACCACAGTTTCTTCACCCACAAAATGTGGATGGCAACACATTAAGATGATGATTATAATCACTGAGAAACACATGCACAGTCCTTACCATAGGGCCTGGCCCACAGGGAGCACTGTTAGCAGAACCTGTTATATGAGGACTGCTCTTGCTCCTGGCCCAGCCCCGGGGACCGCTCTCTTCTCCCTCCCAGTCCTCACCTTCTGCTTAGTGCTGAGGGGCTGTGACTTCAATTTTTCATCCTTGCTCTTGGAAATCCTCAGAAACTGTTTGAGGTCTCCCTGAGGGAAAAGCAAAAGTCTGTCATGTCAGAAGCCAGCCATTATATCCCTGGCATCAAAGCAAGCAGGTGCTCACAGGTGCCTGCCCGGCAGATGGCGAGCAGTCCTGACCTGAACGCCCACCCGACTGGACCCCCCTCCTGTGAGGGAAGTCCAGTGGGAATGAAAGAATACATAGCAGGCGCCTCCCAGAAGCTGTCAGTCCGAAGGAGAGGACTGTCCTATCTACCCTCAGAGGAGCCTCAGACAGGCGGTGTCGAAGCCCCTGCCTTCAAGGTGCCAAGAAGAAAACAGCAGCCCACTGACCCCCGCCCTCCAGGGGTTGATCATCTTGGACATAAACAGGGGGTGACCCCAGCAGCAGAAACGTACACAAGCAAACACTTCTGATGGGAACAGGACGGGTTACTCCTCCCCTTCCTGCCCCAGAGCTGGGGGAGGGAGGGGAGCTGATAAGCAGCCTTTTGAGGACGGGAGGAGTTAGGTCTAGGTCAGTCAGCGAATGAAGAGCAAGGGGCAGATCTGGGCATGCAACCAGGGTGGAAAGAAAAGGCTGGTGACTGGGCTAACACTGGTGCCTCACACGGGAATGGCGGGAAGGAGGGAAAGCCGGGTTCTGTTAAGTTTATTCTCAAGGGGTGACAAGCCCTAGGAAAACCGGAGTCAGAGAAGAAGGCCTGGAAGGTACCCATGCGGGGTGCAGTGAAGCCGGAAGAAACTTGGTACCCAACACAGGGCTGGCAGAGGAGGTGCTGGTCAGGGGAAGGCAGGTGTCAGAGCTGGGGGCAGAGGGGAGGGGCAGGAGGCAAGCATCTCAATGGTGTAACAGCAGGCAAACCCGAGGTCTCAGCTGAGACCACAAGAGGGGAGGTTCCCATGGTGCACCCCCCAACCCCCGTGAGGACAATGCCGTGCCCGAGACCCGAGGTAGGTCCCCTCCAGCAGCATACCAGGTCCACATACTCCAGCACCATGTAGTGGGGCTCGGCCTCCCGACACAGCCCCAGGAGCCGCACGACGTTGGCGTGGCTCAGCTTCCCAAACATCTCGAACTCCCTCCGGAAGTCCAGCTGCTGCTGCTCGTCCCGGCTCTGCAGGCTCTTCACCAGCACCAGGGTCTCTGCCACCCCCTCCTCCAAGCCCTGTGCCTTCGCCAGGAACACCTCTCCAAACTCGCTTTTCCCTGTGGGGACAGATCTGAGTCCGCCAGCTGCCTGCACCTGGGAAGGGGCCAGGCCTCTCCGGCATGCGGTCAGGAGTCTCTGCTGTTCCCACCCACCCGCACTGGGCAGTGGCCAAGTTCAGCGTGTGACCCTGAGCAAACCTTTCCTCTCCCACCTGGGCTTCAAGTCCCCGGTAGTAAAATAAAGGGGTGGGATTAATATTCAGGGTTTTCCAAAGGGTGGCTTGTATGAGAATGGCAGGTGGCTCATGATAAACATGTCTTAATAGTTGTATGTTTAATGTACACTCAAAAATTTAACTGGCACAGATCCCTAATTTCTCACATATTTCCCTAGAACAGAGCTAACTTTAGTTACTTTTTTTTTTTAAAGGAATCAATCTAAAGAAAACATCAAGTCAGTAACACACAGGAATGACACAAGTTGTGAGGTGGGGTGTGAACAGCAATGGGGACACACTGGACGAGATCTCCCCTGTGCTCCTGTGGCCCCCCTGCCCCCCCATCTCTAGGTTCTGGGTGTCAGAGACTTCAGAGCCACAGCCATGACTTAGCCTCGGACAGAACCGGTGACCTGTAGCCAGGCAGGGGAGCTGTGGCTAAGGCAGCCTACCCAGTGTGGTGATGGGCTGCAGGCTGGCCCTCGGAAAGTGCATCTTGTCGCTCGTACTGTGGCGTTTGTTGGTGGCTGCGGGGCCAGAGCCCAAGCTGGTCAAAGCCACTTCCTCTTGGATCTCCGCTGAGGGCTGCCCGTTCTGCAAGGGCCCGCCTGGGAAGGAGCACAGGGAATGCCAAGATGAGACCGGTCACTCAGGTCACTATGGGGCCTGTTTCCGCCCCCCCCCCAAGGAGCACAGGGAAGTGCCAAGATGAGACCGGTCACTCAGGTCACTATGGGGGCCTCAGTCCCCCCCCCCGCAACCCTCTACTTCTACCAAATGGGTCCAATCTCAACTGATGAATGAAGGGGATGAGGAAAGGATGACAGCCTCTGACATGGACCAAGCTGCGCAAGTCTCATCCGAATCATGGTCCCTGCACACCATACAGACATACGGGTTTTGGCTTCCGCGGGGCCATCTATAGGCAAAGCCCAAAACAGGCCCAAAGGGGAAATCACAAGGGAGACCCAGGCCCTGCGCCTGAACACCTCAGCTTATAGGGAGACGCAAAAATGCCCCTAGGGAGGTCCCAGTTGGAGGAAACAGATTGCCTTTGGGGCACTCAAAGACTAATAACGGGATGGGGGGGGGCAGGAGAGACAGACAAGATGTGGACCAGCAACGTGAGTATATATAGCAGTTATATCTGGCTTAGTGCCACAGGAAACATAGGACGCTGGCACAGAGGCTCCAATGAGGAAGTCTTAAGCCAGGTTCCTCAGAAGCCCAGGCCCTGGGAATGGACCAACTCCAGGCTTCCAGCTGGGGTGGGAAGCTCTGTTCTGGCTGCAGGGACAAGGGCAAGCCCCAGACAGACATCCTCCAATGCTGCAGCTCCGCCCACCATGGCCACCAGAGGGCGCTCAGCACCTGCACACGGCACCGCCTCCCGCCTCCAGGGGACCCCTCACCATTGAGGCACTCCATCTCTGGCTCCTCGCCCTCTGGCTGCTTCTGAAGCCGCTTTGCCTTGCAGCGCTTCTTGCAGTAGAACATGAGGCCCAGGACGGCAATGATGTAGGCCACGGCGGCGCCCACCGACAGCCCGATGGTCTGGATCATCTTGTAGGGGGGAGGGCTGCCCGGGCCCTCGGACTCCTCCTGCGGGGGCTTGTCTTGAGAGACACACAGAGAGGTCTGTGCAGGGTGCTGAAGCAAACCCAGCCTGCTTCTCTACCAGCCCCTCCATGCCCCACACGTATGACAACCTCCCAGACACTCCAGAGAGACCGGGAGGGTCGCCACCGCCACCGGCTTTAACCAGGGCTGTCTTCCGGCCCTGCCGAGGCCCCAAGGAGTGATCCCCCGGCTGGCTCTGCATCTGAACACCAGGCCAGGGGCACGAATGACAACCAGGCCTGTCGGGCACCACAAGCCCACACCGTGTGTTAACACGTTTCTTCAGTGCCAGGACACTGGGCCAGGCCCTGAGGAGCAGCATCTGAGAACTTCTGGTTTAGAACCCCAGGCAACGCCCAGCACAGAGCAGGTTCCTGGGGAAACGTACGTGTAGAAGGGCTCTCCTGGTCTAGGGGCTTTCAACGGCCTAGGGCCGTGGTCGGCAAACTGCGGCTCGAGAGCCACATGCGGCTCTTTGGCCCCTTGAGTGTGGCGCTTCCACAAAATACCGACTTCTGCGCATGGGCCACGAAGTTTCAATCGCACTGTATGTGCGCGCCCACACGTGGTATTTTGTGGAAGAGCCACACTCAAGGGGCCAAAGAGTCACGTGCGGCTCTCGAGCCGAAGTTTGCCGACCACGGGCCTAGGGTCTCGTGGAGAAACTGACAGAGACCCACGATGCAGAAGCCCCCAACTCCCACACATACCCACGGGCTCCAACCAAGGGGCCTGTCACTTCGCTGTGTTCCAGTTCAAGCCCCACTTCCTACTTTGTCTAGAAAAATAATTCTGCTGCTAAACCAAAAAAGTTTGAGACCTTCTCATTTAAGCCACTCCCATTCTACAGATGCAGAAACAAGCCGTGAAGAGGAAACGACACCTGCCTCTAAGGCAGTGGTTCTCAACCTTCTGGCCCTTTAAATACAGTTCCTCATGTTATGACCCAACCATAAAATTATTTTCGTTGCTACTTCATAACTGTAATGTTGCTACTGTTATGAATCGTCATGTAAATATCTGATATGCAGGATGGTCTTAGGCGACCCCTGTGAAAGGGTCGTTCGACCGCCAAAGGGGTCGCGGCCCACAGGTGGAGAACCGCTGCTCTAAGGGCATACAGATGGTTATTAGCAGCAGGAGAGGCCAGACCCAAACCCCACGTCCCTGAGCCTAGTCAGGGCCTTCTACCTGACGCATCATCCTCTCTGGGCCTCCAGGACAGACAAAGGAGCCTTGCCTTGATGCATCCTGACCTGATCCCCTCCCCGCCCACCCCGGGAGACATGTGGCTACTGCAGGAGACCCTGAGAAAAAGCTCTACAGGACAAGCACACCCCCACCACACACACACACACACACACACACACACACACACCAGCTGTGGGCTATTAAGAAAAGGACACCCAGCTCTAAGCAAGGACACAGACTGTGACATGGCCCAGCAGACTCCCCCCCATCACAAAAGTGGTTGAAGTGCCTTCCGTGTACAAGGGTCCGATTAGTAAAGATGAGAAAGTCGTATACAGATGAGAAAGACGTCTGGCCCCGTGGCTTCTCCCCCCAGCCCGTACCCACGACCAAGAGGGGGGCCTCCGTGTGCTTGATGTTGCAGCTGTTGCCCGCAATGCAGGTGTAGCGGCCCGAGTCCTCGGGGGCCACGTCATGGATCACCAGGGAGCCGTTCTGGAAGATGTGCATCCTGCCAGGAGAGAAGCCACAGCACTGCCCGCCTCGCCGGCCGCCGGGAGACCGGGCGGTGGAGAGGAGGGGTGAGTGTGGGAGGGGGACGGCCCTACCGAGGTCCCAGCTTCGTCGGGTCCAGGATGCGGTCTTTGCCCTTCCACTGGATGAGCGGCTTGGGGTCCCCCTGGGCCTCGCACCGCAGCAGAGCCGTGTGGCCCTGGTACACGGTTGTGCGCTCCGGCTCTACCTTGAAGGTGATGAAAACTGGATGGGAAGAGCCCCGCGAGGGGCAGGGAGCCGTGAGCACTGGGGCTGGCAGGATGCAGGCTGCTGCCACACGGGGCCTGCCAGCCCCAGCCCCAAGGCCCTGCCACTGTCGCACCTGCCACAGTAAGCTGCACGTGGGCACGGATCTGGCCCTGCAGCCCGTTGGAGGCGATACAAGTGTAGTTGCCGGCGTCATCGCGGGTCACCCTGGAGAAGTGCAGCGTCCCGGCGTTGTCTGTCACCCACTCTGGGAGGCTGCTCCCATCTGCAGGGGCAACAAAGGGAGGTTATGGGACTGACCAGAGTTACATGGTGGCAATGCCCTCAGTCACTCGCGTCTACTCAAAAACATGTCATCACTCCCGAGGACCTACAAAGCCCAAACTCGAGCTAGGCATCGAGAATCCCCCATTATTTATTCCTTCTTCAATTTTTCATCCTCACCTCCATCTGTTGCCTGTTTAACATTCCACTTCTGCCAAACTGCACTTCTGATTGGGCATCGAATTTGCCTTGTTGTCACCTCACCGCGTGCCACTCCTCCCTCCTGGAGCCCACCCCTGCTCTCTGCCGCCACCCCAGGCTTCAGATCCACTGTGAGCCACACGACAGGAAAGGCCCCAGACCACCTGAACAGAGACCCACTTCCTCCTCAAAACCGACACCCTCCTCTCTAACTCTCACTGTTCACGGGAATGTGAGAACTGGTCCAGCCCTTTAAAAAACAATTTGGCTACATGCACCAAGGGTTGTAAAAATGTGCATACCCTTTTATACATAATTATTCCATTTCTGGGAATCTTTCCCAAAGGAAATAAACCCAAATCCAGAAAAAACTTTGGCTCAAAGATGTTTATTGCAGCAATAAAAAGAGAAAGAGAAAGACAGAGAGGGAGGAGGGGGGGAGGGATGAAGGAAGGATGATTAGCAACCCAAATCTCCAACATTTAGAGAATATTTAAGTAAATTACAGTGAATCCAACTATTGGAATATTATCGCACTCATCAAAGCCAATGTTCATGTATAAAACGATGGGGCGATGCTTCATACTGTTAGTTAAAAAGGAATACAAGGTTGCATAGTTATTTGCATCTTCTATTTTTATATAGTAAGTATGACAAGTTTAATAAGTGAATAAAAGAGCTTTGTAAAAACAAAGATATGCATAGAAAAAGGGCACACACCCACAGATAATGGATGGTGAGATTGTGTATTTTTTTCCTCCTGATATTTTCTAAAGGAGCCCAGGTTGCTTTTTATGTCAAAAAGGATGACTATTTTGAAAAGGGACAAGGAAGGGCATGACAGTGCTGCCTGGCCCAATCAATCACTGTCCTGACGCGTCTCAGGTGCTAACAGTATAATCTGGCCTCTTTTGCATCTGGCTTTTCTCTTCCTAACGGGACTACAATCTGCCCTACATTGCTTGTCTGTCCCCACCGTTCCTGACATGATGTTGGGCACTCAGCTGGCCCTCAGACATCAACACATCTGACCACTAGACGGTCCTGCCTGCTCACTCCCCCCCGCCCCCCCGCCCCCCCAGGCTCACACAGTACTGACCTGCTCGTACCCACTTAATCGTGGGCTTCTCTCTGCCTGTGGCTGAGCAGGGCACCGTGGCCTCCTTGTCAAACTCCATGCACTGCTGTGGCCGGGGCGGTGGTGTGAACTTGAGCTTTTCTGTTTCAGCAGAGGGAGGGCAGGTGGGTGGAAAGGAGGCACTGAGGCAGCTAGGCCTGAAGGTCCTAGACCTGCTGCTCCTTCCCGTTCCTCTCCCGCCCACCAGGCCGGGCGCTCTCCCCGCGCACGCCAGCTCACCCAGCACTTGCACACGGGCTTGGGCCTCAATGCTGCCCGCTGGGGTGCTGCTCACGCAGCGGTACCAGGTCCCATCGTACACCTCCACGCTGTTGATGCGCAGGGTCCCGTTCTTGGAGACCTCGAACCGAGAGTCCTGCAACACAAGTCTTGGCCTGGACCCCCACCACGCAGCCCCGAGGAGAGCCTCGGGAAAGAGCACTGTGGAGGGGACCACCAGGGAGCGGCGGAGGGGGTCCACCCCACCCCCTGAGCCAGCCTCACTCTCACCTCCGAGATGAGCATCTGGTTTCTGTACCAGATGACTGTGGGCTTCGGTGTGGCCTGAGTCAGGCAATGCAAGTAGCCCGGCTTGCCCTCCTCCAGCTGGCTGTCCTCGGGCTTCTTCAGCCACGTGGGCACAGCTACAGGGACAGGGAGGAAACAGCGAAGGCTGATGATATCACGTCCGCAAAACCAAAGGATCCAACCCCAAGAAATTCTACCACCACATCAGGCCCTGAGTTCAGTGCCCCCGTCTGTTAACTGTAGCACTGATCCTTAGCGGTAGCCTACATGCCAGCACTTTTTGAACGCTGTCCTGGTTAACGATCACAATGAACGCCCAAGGTACGGATTTCTTTACCCATTTATAGCTAAGAAGACAGGGGTTCAAGGCGATTTGCTAAAACACGACAGAGACAGGACTGAAAACTCCTGTCTGTATGACTCCAAAGTCCTTGCTCTTTGTGACACTGGAACGCCTCAGCTCTCTGTTCTGTTGGCGCCATACTCACTCCCTGAATGATCTCATCCAGTCCACGGCCTTCAACACCCTACGAGCGGATGACTCTCACACGTGTACCCTGACTGCCTGACCGCCCCCCATGAACTTCAGACTTGCAAAGCCAAACTTGAGATGTGCAAAGAAACCTGATTTCCCCCAAAACCTGCTCACCCCCGTTTCCCACCTCAGTAAATATAGCCACTCTCCAGCAACTGCAGAAGTCAAAAACCTAGCCTTGACTTCTCTCCACTCCCACCCCCTCACGCTTATTCTACACAGCCCATTCTACCTCAGCTCCAAAATGCTGAGTTTGACCTCACCTCCACCACCTCTGTTCCGGCCCCTTAAACCGTCCCCTAGACAATTACAGTCATCTAACTGGTCTCCCCGCTTTGACTCTTGTCCCTAACATTCTAGCCTTCTCAGAACAGCCAGTGTGACCTTTTGAAAATGTCACTCTCCAACTCGACACCCTGCAAGGACTTCCCGCCCTGACGTGGTGTGAGAGACTGTGCAGAGATGGGTGTAAACAGCCCTCCCATCCCTTTGGTCTCTTTGAACCGTAATGTTGCCACTTCCCCCTCTGCCTGTTCCCCTACTTCCTGGAGTCTGGGTGGCCTGCCTTGTCCAACAGTGGGAGTGACACTGTGCGCCTTCTGAGCCCAGCCTTCCTGCGAGGAAGCCCGAGCTAGCCTGCCGGAGCAGCCGAGGGGAAGAGAACGGAGATGCCCTGCGCAATACCACCTGCCAGACAGGTGAGCCCGCCGCCAGCTGACCCATCAGCTGATTGCAAATGCCAACGAGCCCAGCCAGCGGCACTGGGGCTGATGAGCGTCCCAGTTGAACCCTATCCAGAGAATCTTAAGTGCAACAATGTCTACTGTTTCAAGCCACTGGTTATGGAGTCATCTGTTAGACAGCAATAGATAACTGATAGTCTTGGAATACAAACCTACATTCTTTTTTTTAATGTTTTATTTTTATTGACTTTAGAGAGCGAGGGAGAGGGAGAGGTAGAAGCATCAATTGGTTGCCTCCTGCACGCCCCCTACTGGGGATCAAGCCTGCAACCCAGGCATATGGCCTGACCCGGAGTTGAAGCGGCCACCTCCTGGTGCAGGGATCAATGCTCAGCCACTGAGCCACACTGGCTGGCACAAGCCTATATTCTTGCATGGCCCCACATGATCTAGTCTCCATCTCCCAACCTCAACCACACTCACCACCACTTATTCAACTCCAGCCACTCAGGCTACTGCTGTCCCTCCAACATTCAAGCCCATTTCTGTCTCAGGAACTATCCACGTGGCTCCCTCCTTAATTTAAGTATCAGCTCAAATGCCACCCTCTGGAGAAGTTCTCCCTAAACTCCCCCTGGCCCTCGTGTCTCTCTGTCACCCTATTTTATTTTTCTTCATGGCTCCATTGCCGCCTAAAATTACGTATTTGTCCATTCAATTGTTTTTCTTGTTTGCTTTGCTGCTTCTATCAGACTACGAGCCCCAGAGGGAGGGGGAATTTTGTCTGCTTTGTTCATCGCTGCGTTCCCAGGACTGGGAACAGTGCCTGGCACGATGAACACACTCAATAAATCTGTTGACGGAATGCAGTCACGGAGCTCTCCCTTCTCCCAACTCTAGCCTCCACCCTCCCCACCTCACCCAGCCCTGAGTGTCACGCACGTCTCACTTCACAGGCCTCCTCCTCAGAGTGCAGCGCAGGACTCAAGGCCTGTTTCAGGCAGTGCCTGCCAAATGGCTGATCAAAGCCGGCCTCCCCACCTGTGGCATGCTAAGCAGCACCTGCAGCACCTGTTAAACTCTCCACCTGGGCCCACCCCCACAGAGTCTGGGTCATGAGATCTGGGATGGGCTCCCAGATTCTGCATTTTTTTTTAATGTGTTTTATTGATTTGAGAGAGAAAGGGAGAGGGGGAGAGAGAGGAGAGAGAGAGAGAGAGAGAGAGAGAGAGAGAGAGAAACATCCATCATCTGCCTTCTTCTTGCCCCCTACTAGGGATCAAGCTGGCCACCTGGGCATGTGCCCTGACTGGAAATCAAACCAGCAACCATTTGCTGCATGGGACATGCTCAATCAACTGAGCCACACTAGCCAGGGCTGCATTTCTTAAAGTTCCCCAGCCCTAACTGGGTTGGCTCAGTGGATAGAGCATCGGCCTGCGGACTGAAGGATCCCGGGTTCAATTCTGATCAAGGGCATATGCCTGGGTTGTGGGCTCAATCCCCTGCAGGGAGCATGCAGGAGGCAGCCTATCAATGATTCTCTCTCATCACTGATGTTTCTATCTCTCTCCCCTTCTCCCTTCCTCTCTGAAATCAATAAAAATATGTTTTAAAAAAAAAGTGCCCCCAAAGAAAAACATGACCCACAGACCCAGACAGGAGAAAGGCTGGCTGCAGCTGCTCGGATGTGTCTGCACGCCGCTGGGAGTGTCCTGAGCGCCCTCTGTGCTGCCTGCATTACCTGTGTGCGGCGGCTTCCCCCTGAACCAGGTACTTGAGCACGGGACAGCAGGACTCTGAAGTTTCAGTATTTTAACTGGATTAGTGTTGTGACAACTTCAAATTAACAAAGTACTTTCCATATTCAAAATCTTTTTGAATTTTTGAAATTTACTCACTTAAAACGATGTAGAGGTAAGTGGAAGCAGCAGGTTGCAAACTTGTGTGTATGTGTATGTACATAAGAGTTTGTCATGTGTATCCTTTTATACTATCACAAAGGTTTGGTGGAACAGGCATATAAAGGAAAAAGTAAACAAATAAATCTCTATGCCTGTAGCAAGGGTATCTCGGTCTTTATCATATGCACTTTCAGCCGCCTCAGTGTAAGAGTTAATGCTATTCCCTGCTCTTATTTTGTAAGTACGTTCATTGTAGAAATCTGGAAAGTATAACAACAAATAAAATAATTATCACCATCACCTTCCCCAAAAGGAAATTATTTTTCAATCTATTTCATTCATCTTTCCGACCATCTTGTAGGGGTAGGTGAGTTATGAGCCCCATTTTATGGATTAGGAGACTGAGACCTGGCAAGGTGGGTGACTCGCTACTCATGGTTACTCCGTGCACCGGGGACAGAATGGGACCTGGGTCTCTAGGACTCCATTCCATTGCTCTTTCCTCTGGAGCCAGGGGACCACTTTTCTGTGAGGAGGTTGGGGTAACAGCCCAACCTCCGTTCCTGGCTCCAACATCACCTCCCAGCAGCTGAGTGATTTCCAAGCCTGCAGGGCCCAGAGCTGAGAGGGCCTTGGTGAGCACCAACGAAGCTATCCATCACACCCAGAGCCCAAGACCCCCTCGGCCCTGGGCCCTCCACCTCCCGTCCGCCTTCAAGGCACGGGTGCTCACTGGCCACGGTGATGTTGACATCCTGGCGCCGCTGACCAGCCAGGTTGGCTGCGTGGCAGGTGTAGACACCGGCATCACTCTCGGCGATACTGGCAAACACCAGCTCGCGGCCCTTCTGGTAGACTCTGCCGTGCGTGGGCAGCCGGACTCCTACGTGCTCCCACCACATGCTGGGCTCCGGCAGACCCTGCGGGGGCAGGCAGGCCACACGCTCCTCGCTGCCCGCTGTGAACACCCGGGGTTCAAATGGAGGCATGTCTTCAATTTCTGCAGGAATGTGCACAGGAGGGAAACAGCCCTGTTACAGTGGGTCTCAGGGTACCTGATGTTCTCCCACCGCACACTTTGGCCCTTGCCCGCACAAACTCTCCCTATAATTATCTTCAGCATCCTCGTCCTCCCCCTGTCCTCCGAGCTGTTCTCTGAATGGAAACAGGAACCTAAATCTCTACATGCCAACCATTTTGAAGGCAGCCCCCACCTCGGCACCTCAGACCGAGACCCACCTGCCAGGTGCAGTGTGGCCTCCAGGACGACGGGCGGGCCCCTCTGGCCCTGGCCTATGCAGCGGTACACCCCGGCATTGCGCGGCCGGACCTGGGTCAGCAGCAGGGACCCGTTGGCAAACACCGTGGCTCTGCGGAGGTGTGGGGGGCTGCAGGGGGAGAGGGTGCTGACTGAAGAAGTGGCCCACAGGCCGCCTTCTAGAGGGTAAGGTGATGGTTGGAGATGTAGGAAGGTATCAGCCAGGAACAGGGCAGAGAAGGAAGCCAACACATCATGTGAGTGTGAGTGTGAGTGTGTGTGTACACGTGCATGTGTGCACCCATTCATGTACATGCGCAGGCGTGTGCTCCAACTACAGGAGACTTGGCTTTCGGAGTGGCAATGCGAGCAGCAGTGTTTAAGTGAGAGCGAGCAATGGCAGCGTGCAACTGTGGGGACAGAGGGGCCGCCTTGCTGCAGGGTCAAGATAAGCTGCCAGTCAGGCACCCAGTCCAGCAGTCAGAAGCCCCTCGGCCACACCAGATGAACTGATGATGCCCTCACGGCTGAAGCCAGGTGGTATCCAAGTCCCTAGCCTAGGGAGCCACACCCTAAGAACCGTGGCCACACCTGGCACCACAAAGGTGCTTTCTGTTTTCACGGGGCCTGGGTGAGGACACAAGTCCCTATAAAAGAGCTGGCCTCTCCCAGCACCTTCTAGAAGTGTTTGCTTCCTCCAAAACACATGCATGTGTGTCCCTGTGTATCCTGTGTGTATGTGAGTGTGTAAAGGTGCCTTTGCCATCCTATCCAGACTGTGATCGCCCAGGTCCCCTGTGTCCCTCCATCCCTGGGTCTCCACCGCTGATGGCAGAAACCCACATGGGTCGAAGCAGAGCCACTGCTAGCTCAGCTCACACACTGCCCTTGTGGGAACTAGAGAAAGATGCTCATCCCCGAGACTTCCCTTTGTTGGACTCATTTAGTGACTACAAGACACTGTACTGCCACCTGCCGGAATTCTGGAGTAACACATGTACTGAAGTATGACGTTTAGAGAACGCCCTGTGCAGTACGCAACCTGCACCACCGTTCCGGAAGGCCCCTTACCGGCTGCGGTTAGTGATGGGAGTGTCATCCTCAAAGACCCACTGCAGGCTCGGGGGTGGCTCGGCTGAGAACTGACAGTGGAACATTGCCTCCTCGTTCCTCGCCACTACCACGTCCTGGGGCGCCAGCACCACCCTGGCAAAGCTCTCATCTTGGGGGGAGAGGCACGGGCAGCACGTGAACAGCAGGTGAGTGGGCCCCTCCCATCCCGGCCCCACACCTTCTCCATCCCCAGCCCAGGCTCACCAGCAATGCTCAAGGTAAAGTTCTGGCTGCTGCAGGTCTGGCCAAAGGCATTGTGGGCACAGCAGGAGTAGACGCCACTGTGCTCAGGGCTGGCCGGCCGGAGGCTCAGGTTCCGCTCCTTGCTGCTGACCGTGTGGTTGCTCTGACCCTCGGAGAGGGGGCTCCCATCCCGGAACCACTGGTAGGTGGGCCTGTGGGGCGAGGGGTCAGCAACAGGGAGGCAGGGGTATTCAGGGGCCCAGTGGGTGGGATACAGAATCAGAGGGTCAGGGCGAGACCCCTCAATTTGCAAGTGGGGAAACAGGCCTGGACACAGCACAAGGGCACACAGCAATTTAGGGGCAGAATCATGTTCAGATTCCAGATCTCTCAGCTCCCAGAATCCAGGATCGCTCCACACACAATGTTGGCCTTTGGGTCACCAGGGGCTGGTGTGGAGCAGCGTGGGGGCAGGGGTTGTTCCAGAATGAAGAGAAATGCATCTGAATCGAGTCCAAGATTTGGGGGAACATCCCTGCCTAGAACAACCCTCCCCACCCCCATCCTCAGAGCCGGCTCCTTACCGAGGGTGCCCGTCAATGTGACAACGCAGAGTGACCTGGGTCTGGGGCTGGATCTCAGCTTCCGAGGCCGGATGCTTCAGGACCACAGGGCCGGTCTCAATCCCTGCGGCAGAGGCCATGGTTGCACAGTGAGGGGCAGAGCAGAGCAAGCGTGGGAGGGCAGAGGGAAGGAGGACAAGCAGAAAACGGTGGAACCCGGAGGCTTTGAGCCAAAAGACAGTGCCAGGAAGCCCTGTGACGCTGGGGCTGGGGCTGCAGACGGGCCACCGGAGACCGAGCGCCTGCTAGTCCCTGGCAGGTCAAGCCTGACACTTGGCCACTCTGCCTCATTGCTCTTGCCATTTGTAAAAGCGTCCACCAGATCAATGGTCCAAGACTCTGGGGTGGGGCGGCGGACTTGGAAAAATCAGAATTTTTATCTTCTCTGATCCATGGAGCAGAAAGAGCTGACCACTGTCATCGGCCTGCCCTATTCAGCTGGAAAGGGGAGAAGCTGAAGGCAAGGAGGGTCCTGCAGGGCTCAGGAGTTGAGGGCCTGGCGGGGGGCGGGCACAGCCCGGCTCTCACATTTGATGTTGAAGGAGGCGTTGGCACTGCGGGCCTCCTCTCCGGTGGCCTTGTCCCAAGCCACGCACTGGAAGGCTCCCGAGTCCTGCAGCCGGTCCACAGCCGCGAAGCTCAGGCTGCTGCCCTGGGCGAAACGCCGCTCGGTGTCCTGGACAGGGGCCCCGTCCAGCAGCCAGTACACGTGCACCGAGCCTGGGGCCTCGACCTCACAGCGGAGCAGCGCCCGGCGCCCCTGCAGGGCATCCTGGGAGGTCGGCTCCTTGATGAAGACGATGGCTGCCTGGGCGCCTGCAGAGGGGGACAAGGGACAGGCAGGGTCAAGAGGAGCTGCAGCCACTGTCCTCACACAGGTCGCCCCTCGCCCCTTATGCACAGGAGGGAAAAGGGGCTGTGTATACAGGCGGCGTCCAACGTCCAATGGGTGCAGGTGGGAAGGCTCATGAGACCACAATTCCCAAGTGTCCAATGAGGAACCCCTAAACTGTGCTGGGTGCTCCACGGGAGGCCCGTCTGAAGGGGACACAGGGCAATTCCACAGGCCACGGCGAGATTCATGGTGAGCGGTGTGGGCAGTCAGGGGCTCCAGAGTACAGGAGAGGGAGGAAGCCCAAGGTTGGGTGGGGGTGCTGATGGCCACCCAGAGGAAGGGGCCCCGGACCTGTGGGACCAGATCATAGGAGGTCTTGATGCTGGGCTGGGAAACAGGGGACATTAGCAGTCAACCCTCCTCACTGCCTTCAGCATCCAGGATGCTGAGCAAATTTAAATTAAATCATGATCCAAAGAGCATCTTCCAAGGATGACTGGGGGTCCACGGGTCAGGGAGGGAGCTCTGAATCTCACCCACAGGACTCGGCAGGCCAGTGTCCCGGGGTCTTCTCCGGGAGAACCCGCCCCATCACAGGAGAAGCCAATACTCTCTAGAACTCGGGCTATTCCCAAAGACATGCCAGGCCCCCCTCACTCCCCCCTCTACCCCTAGGAACCCATGTGTGACCGAGGCTGGATTTCCCGTGCTAAGCTGAGAGCAGAGCCAAGTGGCTCCAGGCTTTCACTGGAACCCATTCCCCTTCCTGCGCGGCTACAGCTCAGTGCTGGCCCCGGGCCCCTCAGAGAAGGGGCCCTGCCACCAAGGTGAACCACAGCCAGTGAGAACAAAGGGAAGAGTGAGGAGCCTGTGCTGAGCAGCAGATGGGTCTGCGAGGCGGAGGGCAGGGCCAGGCAGGTGGCATGGTTACAGCAGCAGGAATAACACACTGGGCTTTGTTCCTGGCCCACGTGCGCTCCCTGCAGAGGCCCAAAGCCGCTGGGCCGGGAAGACCAGCCGGGGGTGGGTGACAGCAGAGGGGGACGTGCTGCCCCTCCAGGAAGAGGGAGTGGACCACCTGGGGCTGCTACCTGAAGCAGCAGCTCTGCCTCCGGCCAAGCTGGGCCCCACAAGGGCAATTAGAACAAGGAGGCTAGTGGGTCCTGCCCATTCCCCCCAAACAGCTAGAAGCTGATTTCAGACCCCACAGGGCTGGGTCCAGATGAGCAGCTGCCCCTGGTGTTGGTCTTTCCTTCCCCCAACATTCCCAGAGGGGCCAGGCCACACGATGCCCGGGGCTGGAAACGGCTCAGAGCACCCCCATGACTTCTCAATGGGGTCCTGCTGGCTCTCTACATGGGACAATCCCCACCATGCTGGGCTATCACACCCCCTGGGCAAGTTAACCAATCGGCTCCCTGGGCACTGCTAAGCACCCCCACTCACCCTGACAACCCAACACCCCCCACTCACTTCCAAACACTGCATGGGAGTGTGGCCCTCCCCCTGCTGGGCAACTTGGTACAACCCCTTTGTAGTACAGATGGGTAAACTGAGGTCAAGGGAGATGAAGGCGCTTACCCAAGATCAAACAGGTAATTGTGGCAGAGCCAGGACCAGGACCGGAGCCCCACACTTTGCCCGGCCCCGCCCAGGAACTGAAAACTAACCCTGGAAGTATCTGATCCCACAACGATCCTCTCATTCCCCACGGCCAGGGAGAGGGGTGGACACACCTCTTGCAGACAAATGCCAGGCACACAAAGGCGCTCAGCTGACTGCTGGCTGAACTGAGGTGACCTCAAAGGAAGAGATGGCAAACATGGCGGCTCCTGAGCACTCCCTGACCGCCTCTCATGACACAAAGGCCCACTAGGGCCTCTTCGAGCGTGATTCACCACAATCTTGGGACCACAGACCCCAAACTCCAGGATGCTTGTCGAAGGCCAAAGAGAGATGACCTGCCTCGAAGCATAGGTGAACCCCCACTTCTGCACTCAGCTACTCCAGACACCGTGGGGAGCCCGGAGTCTCACCACACAGGGGAGCAGAGGAAGGAGCATTAGTTAAGGTTTGGAATCAGACAGGTGCAGCTCAAAGTCTGACCCTCACACTTCGTGTGTCTGACCTGGCGCAGAAGTGCCTCGGACAGAGCCAACTTGGTAAGTGACAGCTGCCGTTATTACTACCGCGATCACCCTTCCTGCCGAAGGTCTTGCATTTTAAGAACATAAGAACGCTCCCCCCACCCCCTCCCAGGCCCAGGACCGCTCCCAGATCCTGGACGGGCCGAAGCGACCACAGCAGAGAAGCTGGATGGGTGGGATGCAGGGCCATGGGCTGCAGGAACCACAGACCAGTGGCCACAGAAACCTGAGCTGGGAGAAGAAATGGCCTGACTCAGAGGGGACCCAGCCTGGCCTCCAGCATCCCCTCCTGGGGCTGGGGCTGCCCCGTGGCTGTGGTGAGAGATGCTGCATTCCCAGACTGCCACTCAGAGCCCCCTGCGCCCCCTCGATAGGGCCTGGGAAACATCAAAGCCGGCCCTGCGGGGCCCTCTGTCCTGACGTCAGCTCACAGCAGGTCCTGGTTAGCGCTTGGCTGGGGCAGACTTTAGATGTTACAAAAGGCAGGGAGAGCAGCCACCAGGCCTTCTCCAAGCCCCAGGGCCCGCTCTGAGCCCACAGCTGGGCCACGAGGCTCCGCGTGCAGGAGGCTGGCCCAGTGCTGTGGCATCCACATTTGCTGAGAAGGCAGTGTGAGGTGTGCCTGGTCTGGCCACTTACACGGCTTTCAGGAGAGGTCAGCTGTTCTGTCAGGGGAAAGAGGCAGACCAAGGACCCGGGCAGAAACACCAGGCTCCCGAAAAAGCAGGGCTGGGAAGTGAAGACCTCTTCAGAAGCTTTGGCTGAAATGAAGGACAGCAACGACAGTGGAGGAGGAAGGCTTTGGGGGATGAGGTGGTACCGGCCTCAAGGTGGTACAGTCACCAGCACATTCCTGTCCCGGTACTACCTCTAGCCTGAGGATGCCCCAGAGCTGTGGTCGAGGGAAGACCTTTGGTGGAACACTGTCATGGGCTTCCCAAAGCCGCCTCCTCTTCCCTGGTCCGGCCACACCATCTACAAATCATGCCTTCTACACACAGGACCTCACAGAACACGCAGCGATGGGCTCCCTGAGGCGCCTCGCTCAGGGTAGCAGCGTTGATGCTGCCCAACAGCCCTGCCACCCCCTCACAATGCCAACTTCGCCTGGCCTCTCCCCTTGCATTGAAATGGGGACCCGGTCCTACCATTCAGACGGTGAGGCCAAGTGGATTCACACAGTCAAAAGCCCATAGCACAGCGCGGAGCACACAGAAGGTAGGGGTGCAAGCAGCCCCCATTCCCCCGCCCCCGCAATGACAGGCAGCAGAGCCAGCTGCCCACACGTGGCGCTGACCCCAACGAGGCTGGAGCGGCAAATACCCAATAAGGACATTTTCCAAGCCGCTTTGTCGGCTCCCCAACAGCCATCGATATGCAGACACTCACTCTGCCGGAGCCCTGGCCCCAGCCCCCTGAGAAAGGGCTGTGTGGGCAGCAGCCCAACTCCCGCTCCCGCCCCCAGCACGCATCTGGTCTGGTGCCTGCCCTCGCTGCTGCTCTCTGGGCTCCAGGCCCAGTCCACCCATGTGTGTATATGTGTGCGTGTGCGCGCACACATATGTGTAAACATGATTTTATAGAGAGCAGAGAGCAGCAGGAAGTTTTTCTGCTCTGAAGTAATTTTAGCTTTAGTCCAAGTATCCATCTGGGCCACTCAGCAACCCATGTCTCGGGCCAGTCCTCCGAGCCTGAAGAAAACACACCCCCAGGACACTGCAGAGGCCCAGGACCTGCCAACTTGACCAGCTGATCTTATCTGCCCTCTCTCTGTCCCTCTTAGGAAAGAAACCCCATGCTTTAAACAGATGCCTTAGCACCAGGCTGAGATACCAAGATGACCCTGGTTGGCCCTGGAATGGGCATTTTGCAGATTCTGTGTGATCAAGTGAGTGACCGTGACCTCTCCCACGCACGAGGCCAACCAGCCACAGGACAGCGCTGACCCCTCCACACCTCGGACTCAGTCCTGGCTGCAGGGCCCGGGGCCCCGTGAGGAACTTCCTGACGCCTGGCTGCCCCCGAGAGCCCCGGCCTCAGTGGCTCCTGGTGGGGAACACAGATCCCTGAGGGAGAGGCTGGCCAACTTCCTGTGCCCTGTCTGGGGCGGAGCATCAGGGCACAGGCCAGGAGAGGCTGCCCTCAACCAGAGGCACAAATGCGCCAGTCAGCAGAGGGGCCCCCAGGACCCCTACCCACAGGAGGACAGCCCTCCTCACAAGTCCCCTCCAGCTGGAAACTCCAGGGGCACCGAGTGAGAGGCCCCCCCTGCCCACTCCTCCTCCCCGAGGGACCCGTGCACGTGGCACAGACCCTTGGCCTTCAGGGGTCTAACCAGCACACTTTCAGGGGCTCTGGAGCCACTCACAGGTCCGTGGCCCAGAGGCATTTGGAAGTTTCTGGAGAAACAGATCACGGCAGGAACAAGTCCCTCGGATGGACAGCAGGCCCGGTCATCCCCCACGTTCACCCAGGCCAATAGAAACACAAATGCTGGATGGGACTGGCGGGCTCAGGCACCCGGAACGTCCCCCTCCGTTACCACCAGCACCGACACACTGCCTGTGGCTTAGGCACCTGCAAACACACGGATAAGCCCAGAGCATTAGGTTCAGAGGGTCGCTGAGAATCAACCCCAGCTGGGCCCGGGATCCAGAGCGGAGCACGAGCTCTGTCCCCCTTCTGTCCTCCCAGCGTCTACAAAAGGCCCCAGGTCTGCTGACAGGCGCCCCCGCGGCCTCCGCACACTGTACAGCCCTGGCTCCGAGCGACGCAGGAGGGAGCAGAGCCAGGGGCCCAGCTGAGTGTTCCTGTCCTGGGATTTAACTGTAAATATCTGGAGAGGCTCCCACATCCGGATTAGAGGAACAGAACAAAGTCACCAGGGATTAGGGCAGAAACAAGCGAGTGGGCCAGCACTCTACCTTAGATGAAAACCACAGCTCAGGCCTGGCCCGCTCACTCCTGGGAGGCCCTGGAGGCGGAGACCTTGTGCCCAAGGGCACCTGGGCCCAGGGGGACACACATGGCAGCTGGAGATGTGGCTTCAGATGCTCCCCAGCCGGCAGCCACACTACCCGACCCCAGTAGAGCCAGCCTGTCTTTCACGGGCGAGAGGGCCATGCCCGGGACACACCTCTCACCCTCAGGAACCCTGCCATGGCTGCCAGGTCTCCGAGGAAGCAGCAACGAATGAAAAACGCAGCCAGAAATAAATAAATAACCCAGCCAGGGTGAGGCTGTGCGATCTTGCAGAAGGAACATGGGGCTGGGGGACCTGGATTCCAGTCTCAACACAACCACTAACAAATGGAGTGGCCCTGGCATCAGCACCCCCTGCCCCCACCAGCCAGGCAGTTTTATTATCTGTAAAATCAGAGAAATAAGAGGGTGAGACTGGACAGCCACCAAGACCTAACACTGGGTTCACTGCAACGATCCTCAGAGGCAGTTACAGAAACAAAGGGCTTACTCCCCAGAGTCCCCTCCCTGCCCCCCATCCCAAGAGCCCAGGCAGCCACCCCCGGAAGGGATTAAAGTGATGCTATAAATGGCAGGTGTGCGGGTTGGAGGCAGCTGGGGCTTGCAGACAGGGACCCAGCACAAGCTGCTCCCATTCCTGTGGCTCCCTAGGAGACCCTGCCTCTTCCTTGGCCACACACTTGCACTGACAGCTCACTGCCTGCGCCATCCAGAATATCCCTACCTGTGCCGTGACTGAGCGCTGTATCCCCCAAGCTGGACTGTGGGCTTGAGGGAGAGCAGACATTCGTGCCCAGCATGGCAGGGCTGTGCTCTTCAGAGTGCCTGGGCCACAGAGCGGGCACCCTGCAAGCCTTCCGGGGGGAATAAAGTCACGATGTGACCTCAATTCACAACAGCTAAGATTCGGAAACAGCCTAAGTGCACATCAGCAGATGAGTGAGTTAGAAAACGGTGGAACATCTACACAATGGAATACTACGCTGCTGTAAAAAAGCAGCAACTCTTACCATTTGCAACAGCATGGATGGACCTGGAGAGCATCATGCTAAGCGAAATAAGCCAGTCAGAGAAAGATAAATATCACATGATCTCACTCATTTGTGGAATATAATGAACAACATAAAGTGATGAACAAAAACAGAACCAGAGTCATAGACGCATCAAACAGACTGT